>NW_022639492.1:1365169-1382932 GCF_010583005.1 Odontomachus brunneus | reverse complement strand
GCATCTGAAAATGAACTGAGAATTGGTGACATACGACTGAATTCTTTTTTAATTAATTTTAATCGGTACTATCTGGGTTAGCTACTGCAGCCTTAAAACTAGAAATCGGATTTAGATCTAATTTAGATTTAGATAGACTTAGATTTGGATTTGAAAATTTGAAAAACGTCCTCGCAGCAATGTTTTTCGAGTGTTGGAGTGTAAAGAGTTAATCTTCAAAACTGGCGCAACTTTGAATTCCATTTCTGGTGTCATGTGTGCACACATATGATAAATTTTAAGTTGACTAGAATTTCCAGAGTTTTAGGATTTATCATCATCTCCTGAAAAAGACCCGAAACGAACGGAATTGCGCCAATATCTAGAAACTTACGCCGGTTTCTTCCGCCTTGAACACCTTACTTTTCACGGACTTCAGCCAGCCGATATCGCCCGCGCATTCCCGCTCCATGTCCTTAAGCAATAACATGGCTTGCTGAAGCTTGTCATGCTCGTAGGTCATCAGGGCATTCTGCATAATTCATTAAATCACGTTAGATATCGTCATCATTTAAAAATTAAAGATTTATTGCTCGCGTCTATCATGAGACTAAACGCTTGCTCGCTTCGCGAATCGTACATGTGTCAATCGACATGATTGACACATGACCATTTTTATTCGATTGGTCTCAATGGAACAGAGCGGGACATCGCGGTATCGATTTTATATTTTCTAGATGCATGTGTTACACTTATTATTAAAACCGATTGGGCAACAACATCGTCCCGCGGCCTTGGATACTTTAAGTATACTTCGTTAGAGCACACTAGAATCAATATATGCTCCGTATCACGCGATTACGTACCATGAAGAGAACAAAGCAACTGCCGGCTTTGACGTGGAAGCTGTGAGGATGACCGGTAAACAGAGCCTCGGCTTCCTCGGTTTTATTGTTCAACAGTAAGGAGATGCCAGTCCTGGCGATGTTCCAATCCTTGGTCGCGCCTTGCCCCGTTGCCATTATCGTCGAGGAAGGGCTTTGTAAAAAATATCTGGACAATAAAGCGACACTCCTCGAATCCCTCGATCACTCACGTGCTCGTCAAGTGGAGAGCTAGCACGCACAATCATCGATGGAAAGGTCATTTGCTCGCGCGAACGTACTGACGATCACTGTTGTGATCTATTTGGAACGGTTTGTTCGCCCGTCTTGCAAAGGTTAAATTCGACGGTAGACGGCAAAGCACACTTCATAGAATCACTCGTGCATTTACGTCACGAGTGCGCCAGCGGCGTCGCTGCCGCGTTATCACAACTGTCAAAGATGTAACGAGACATTATTCTCGCGGTTACCGCGTTATCTCTTTCTCCCGCCGATCGCACAGCGGGGAATGTTATTTTTAACGAGTACTCCATACTCGAGGATCAAATATCACTTGGTGGTGAGGATTTCCGGAATTGCACGATCCTCCCAACCGGCAGCCGCAATCAGGCTGATTCGCCAGATGGTCGATTCACCGGGCGGACTCAATATCGGTCATTATGTAACTTTGCGCGGTACATATGTAATCGCTCTATTTGTGCGTGAAATATTGTTGGAGTTGTTTCTTTGTGCAATACGTATGCAGAACGACGAGGAAAACCGATGTCCTTCGTTGAAGTATCCTCTACCCGCTGAATGCCCGCTGAAATGAGAACAGCTTCCGCCAGAGTCCTTCCGATATTCGAATACGAAGTGCAGATATAAATTACGAATTTGACCAGCTAAATGCACTACGAAATCGCAATGTCGTTCTCGTTTCTTGTGAAAGTTTCACGTTCAACGAAGGATGCCACTTTTACGGACACATATTATCGATAATACCACTCCTCGAAGAAGACTATGAGCAAACCTTGCACGGATGCACCCTGATCGTGGCACGACACGCGCGTGTCCTCGCGGTGCATCGGGTTGACTAAACCTTGCCGACTACAGTCGGTCGTGCTGCTACCACCACTTCCCCTGATCGTCGTATATACATGTATTATTGATTTTGGCCTAGAAGTATCGTGACCCTGAGTGCGCATGATGTTACCGAGAGTATCACTGGAGGAAGGAAATGCGCGCGTAAAGCTCTTGTTTCAGTTTTCGAACGATAACCGTAACAAACAACATTAACTCAAATAGCACAGAGAATTCAAAATTGCATTTTCAGATGCAAAGAGAATTCTTCAAAATTCAGTTCAGTGAAAAGAATTCTTTTTGCATCTAAAAATGAACTCAGAATTGACATACGATTGAATTCTTTTTGAATTCATTTCTTTTTGAATATATCGCGCTCAGCGAAATATTTCTGGTTGCACTCGAAAAACGCAGTTGAATATGACCTAAATAGAAATGCGTGATGATCATGTTTCATCACAATGGGTGTTTACGATAAGTTGTCGGATTGGAAATCTGACTGAACAGTGGTACTCAATCGAGCCATTTCAAAAAATTCTCTAGCTTAATCAGATTTTAGTAAAAACTGTCTCAGCAGTAATCGGATTAGCTTCAAAGTGACGTGACGTGATACTTTGTCCTCAAGAGAAATAAAAAGATAAAAGTCGGTAGGTACGTAATTATTATTCTAATGATTAGCGCTTATCGTTTTCCTTATATATCAATATATGAATAAATGATCTGTTACACATATATATATACACAATCTATAAAAATATAAATATTCTTTTTATATAAAAATATAAGTGTGTAAATAATTATAGATTACACATATGAACATACACATATACAAGCACACATATTTATATGTATCTATATATAAATGCATAAATGTCCTTAATATATTTTAAAATTAGTATGTTTGAAATGTTAATTTGACAGATTTTATACTGTACTTATTTTTTTACATACGAAATATAACATAAATCCAATATTATTATAGTTTACTACACGTGAGATTATTAATACTTCTTTTCATTAATTTAATACCAGTAAAAGTGTAACAGATCATTTATTCATATATTGATATATAAGGAAAATAATAAGCGCTAATCAAAGAATAATAATTACGTACCTACCGACTTTTATCTTTTTATTTCTCTTGAGGAAAAAGTATCACCTCACGCTATGAAGCTAATCCGATTAGCTGAAACAGCTTTTACTAAAATCTGATTAAGCTAGGGAATTTTTTGAAATTAGTCGATTGAGTACCACTGTTCAGTCGGATTTCTAATCCGACAACTTATCGTAAACGCGACCCAATGTGACTTCATACTATAGTCTTCATACCAGATAGCACAGAGAATTCAAAAAGAGTTCAGTCGTATGTCACCAATTCTAAGTTTCATTTTCAGATGCAAAAAGAATTCTTCAGGGTTTAGTTCAGTGAAAAGAATTCTTTTTGCATCTAAATAAACTCAGAATTGATGACGACTACCCAGCAAACACAATGTTACATGTAACGTACATGATAGTTGTAATTTCCTACTCAACAATATAACTGTTACATAACACGCATGTTATATAACAGTTATATTGTTGAGTGGGAAATTACAACTAACATGTACGTTACATGTAACATTGTGTTTGCTGGGTAAATTCTTTTTGAACTCTCTGTGCTATCTGGGGTGACTTCAATTCTAACTTTATTAAAGTTCATTACGTGATTTCATGACATGAACATCAGATGACAGCATACAAATAATGTACAAATTATGTTTGCAAGTTCTTGACGTAATGTTGATTATTATTATTAAATGAAGCATTTTTCTGGCATCATGACATGAACGATATCTGAGCCATACATGAGCCCGCATCGATATGTATTCTTGTCCTCATGTTTTAAATAAAGAACTAACCAGTTTTACTCTCAGATATCCTTATATCGGTCCCTATATTAGAATTTGAATCAATATGTTTGTGCAAAACACACAAAAAAGTATGATATTCAAAACCAATTAAGGCGTAGCTCGCGCGATTGACAATAAGTTAAGATCTTAAGAAAACGCCGAAGTGAATGACAGACTAGAAAAATATTGATAACATAGAAGCGACCATCATTAACACAATTATATCCTTTTCATATTTCTTATACAATTGGAAAGATTTGTTATTCAGTATTTTCTTTTTTCCTTTTAGTTTCGGAACTTATCCATCTTCTCCAATAAGAGTTCTTCTATTAGAAAATGCATTCTCCCATTGGATAAGACATTTGTTTAAGAAGAATAAAACTAGGAATCTTTTTAAGTTCCCAAATTCACAAAGAAAAGCGAACAATCTTTTCTAGGCCGATTGTACAACTAATACGACGTAAAATTTGCAAAAAAAAGTCAATATTTCATCGGTAAAGTTTTCAAGCATCCCCTTAAACACGAATTAAAATGCCAAAAAAAATTTGAATCTTCTTTTATGATATTTGAACTTTAACACATTTCAAATACTTGTTCCAAACTATAATATAATAGTATGTTGTCAAGGTAATAATTGGATATAACGATATAATGTATCTCATCTATTAGTATTTACGTTACGAACATTACCGAAAACAGAACAGAGCAATAACGTATATGTATATATACAGCGTATATATTTACAATTGTCGTTCAGCATACATTTACATAACGAACGAATTCGTTGTTTCTGCTTTAATATTAGTGACAATAAATTTGTATCCCGGTACTTTTCAAATGCAGAAGTGCTTGCCGTTCAAACGACTTCAAGTTATTTACACTGATAAATTTTCTAAAGGTCAGGTTCATAAAAACTTAAGTCTATGCAAAATTTGTACATCTATTTACAAGTTTGTTAAACAATTGGCGACTATTTTTATGCGGAATGTCATATAAATTCCAGTCCTTCGAATTTCTTATCCATTACTTTAATTTCGGGCATTATCACAGTTCCCTTCGTTGTAAAAGCCATAATGTAAGTAGCGGTCCGCCCTTGGTATTCTTCAGTTTTTAATGCTATTATAATAGAATCCTGTGAACCAGGAAGGAACTTAAAACTGGAGAAACCTCTGATTGGAATTAAATCTCCGACATAAGTCACCTATAACAAATTTCAAAAATTCTATTTTTCTTTCTCTCTTTGTTCCTTTTTAATTAAGAAATTTGTCACTGCATTTACTTGTTATTGTTACACTAATTCGCACAGAGTAGTGAATATATCATTTAAATTATTCTCAATATAACAATTGATTTGAATATAGTTCAAATATGTTTTAATTCAACTAATTGATTGATTTGAACAAATTGAATTGAAGCTTGTTCAATTGGCGATTAATTTTTTTTTTTTTCATTGAATTTAATTAGAAACCATTCAATTAAAAAGCATTCAATTAACGATTAATGAGTGAAGGGAATCACAAATAATTTAACTAACAATTGAACTTAGAAAACTTAATTAAACATTAATTAAACTTTAATTTAATTAAAGGCTCTTTAATTGAATTTGCTCTAAGCGCCAATTAAACACGATTATTAATTAAAAACATTAATTACTCGCAACCATGAATCCACATACTTTAATATCAACAAAATTTTCATCTGCAGTTAACATGACGTTACAACTCATTATCTCGTCTCTGGTCTCGTTGTAACGTTCATGGGAGCATCTTCTGGGCAAGAAGAACCAACTCTTGTGTATGTCACTCCAAACTCCACATTCATGTATCATATAACCTACGTAAAGTGCAAATATGATTAAATTAGAATATGATTACAGTAGAATTAGCTAACATACCTGGATACTCGATGTTAATCGCTTGCCTTAAACGTTTGTAATAAGAAATCCAATTAAGAGAGTGTGTCTCCCCACGTGGCGATACCACTTTTACCCACAATGGATTGTTGTGCTCAAATTCTCCAGATGGTGTAGTCCATTCTTTTCCCATACTGCCAACATACAATTGCTCATCTTTGATGGTTGCCCACTCAGATTTAAATCCTACAAATATATAAATTAAACTTGAATGAAAGATAAAGCATTCCAAAATAATAATGACAAAAGCAACAATACCCAAACAGATTTTGTCTGCTTAGTAACTAGAACAAGTACTCAAAGATGTGTTAACATGCAGCAAGAATTTTATCAGTATAGTATGTTATCTAATAAATAAAAGTTACTGCTTATTTTGTTACAAACAGAAAGCAATTAATCCAGAATTATTGTATTAAGAAATAGTAAATATCTAGATTAGAATTATGGTACATAATAAATAGATTTTTACTAAAATCAGTAGATTTTAAATACATAGTGCTGTTGCAATAGTATTACAAAGCAGATATTAAATGTTTGTATGTTATATTCAACATTTCTATCTATATTCATAAGAATTTAACAGTATGTAAAAAATTGATAAATAAATTTGCTACTTATTTTGTCAAAAAAAGAAAGCAATTAATCCAAAATTATTGTATTAATAAATAATAAATATCTAGACTAGAATAATGGAATGATAAAAAAGTATTTGTTAAAATCTACACATTTTAAACATGCTATTACAATAGTATCACAAAATATATATTAAATATTTGCATGCTATGTCCACTATTTCTATTTTATCATCATATAAAAATGTTATCAGTATATAAAATATATCATTTAATAAATAAAAATTGCTGCTTATTTTATCAAGAAGAAAACACAATGCAGAATTATTGTAATAATTAATGAAAAACTTGATTAAAATGATGGCTTGATGAATAAGTATTTGTTAAAACCTGTATATCACAAAATGCACATTAAATATTTAAAACAAATTTACAAATGAAATATTTGCATGCTCAGCATTTCTATCTGAATATCGTCAAACAGTCACTATGCGATTTACCTTTATGATTTCTACCATTTCCATCCATTAAGATCACCCATGGATATGCTTGATCACCTTCAAGGAAGTATATCATTCCTGTGCGATCGTCGAAGGATAGTAAACGACCGTCAAACGTCACCAACTCCGACAGTTCCATACCACGTCCTTTCATAGACAGCGACGAAGATAACGTAATAGTTCTGTCGTCCCAGATAACAGAGAGAAAATTCGTGTTAGGATTCCAATAGAGACTGCCTGTTTTCATGAGACTATGCCATGTATCCTTCTTATCTGGGAGCTTGGAGTCGTGATCGAGGTCGCTCACTATTGCTATCCTGTAGGTGATGCCCATGGAAGTTCTGATAGGTGTCGAAGTAGGATAAGTTTTGTTGTACTTGTAATAACGACACTGCGTGATGGTCGACGTGTTTGGTGGCGAGCATATAACAGTATGTAACAATGGATACGCGAGGAAGAAAAGCGGCACACTCACAATGAGGAGAAGCAGCAGCATACACTGACTCTGCACGCGGAACGTGCTGTTCGCAACTCGATAGACGTGCGGTGCCCGCAACGCCTGTCGCCAGTCGCGCAGATACGACATTGTCTCTTTATTGCCGTTCCTCATTTGTCTCGTCCGTATGTTGTCGACCGTGCTGTGATTCGCAAAACAGCAGCTCCACGTCAAACTCGAGGAAGCATGTCTCCGGCTTGTCAACGTTTGACGTGATTAACCTAACTTAACCTATCTTGGTCCGTGACCTAACTTAACTGCAGTCAATAGGTTTGTTCTTTTATGATACACTGGGACTGCATTAAACTTAAACCTAATCTACAAGGCGCTCTTTGCTTTCTGTTTCTTGTTCTCTGTCTTTTTTTAGTTTAAGGCTTAAGGTGTGAGTCAGAAAGAGATAAAGAAAAAAAAAAACAAGAAGCAAATAACACATTGTAGATCAAACTTAAAAGTTCATCTACACAAGACGCAGACGCGCGACACAAATCGCAACGTCTGTTGCGACAATAGGCGATTTTTGGCGATCGTTTGGTACATGTACCAGGTTGTTACTGGGCAAGTTTACATCAAACATTAAGGCTGCGTTCGGAAACACACACTATGTGCACACTACTAGACGATAGCCGTTTGAGTGAACGAAATACAAGAATGAGATAAAAAGAAAGGGAGAGTACTCGAGTGACGTTTCCGAACGCAGCCTTGATATGGGCGAGTTTTTTAAATCATCGATGGATCCATCGACAGATATTTAGTACATATATTAAATGTTTAATGTAAATTAGGCCAATGACAACCAGGTACCAAACGATCACCAAAAATCGCCTAAAGCCCGTGTTACACTAAGGATTGCGGATTGAAGATTGGAACTTGACCAATTGGAGTCAAGCAGGTCAAGACCAAAGTGCATTGATTCGTCGAAATTTAGTCTTCAATCCGCAATCCTCCATTTCCAATCCGTAGTGTGACATGGGCTTTAATGAAGGCTGATTGTTCCAACCTTTTAGTAGTTCCTATCTACAATAGGTGTAGTAAGCTTCAAGCCTTAAGAAATTGACCAATCACTAAATCTGTTCTTTTGCTCTGCACTGCTGCAATAAGTTAGAGTGAGACAAATATATATTTGTCTCACTCCAACTTATTGCACCAGTGCAGCAGTACAGAGCGAAGGAACAGACAAACTGTCAAATTTGAAGAGAATAATCAACTGTGATTGGTCAATTTCTTAAGGCTTAAAGCTTACTACACCTATTATGGCTCGGGACTTAGGGTGCGTTCCCACTTAGCGCGTCACGCGTCGCGTCTCCGTGTTAAGCCAATCAAATCGTCCCATTTTATTACGTACTTTACACCGAATAAAATGGGACGATTTGATCGGCTTAACTCGGACGATGCGACGCGTGACGCGCTAAGTGGGAACTCAGCCTTATTTATTGCACCAGACTGCACTAGTTGAGTCAGGTCAGCTAAAGAGAATAGTGTGTTTACGAATTTTCTTGAGAATTATATTTTGCTTATTTTGAAAATGGATGAAACCACATCGAGTGCATCATCCGCAGATCCTGCGACGATAAAACACGCGGAAAGAATGAAAAGGCTCAAAGATCTTCACGTTAAAAGGGTAAGTTTACATGTTAACCAAAACTAACCTTTTTGAGAAGTTTCACTTAGAATTCAATCTCTGAGTTATTTAACCTTAGAATTCAATCTCTAGAGTTATTTAACCAGTATGATCATGCCGTTTCATTACAAAAAGATTTCTAGATACATAATATTCTTTATTTTTCTGTCTAAAAATGTCTGAATATCCTGGTTTCCCAAATTACTAAGACCTTTTACTTTACTCAAATTTACCTTCGCGACTCATGTATAGCATATTATTTTTACAGAACCAAGCCAGAATGGAGAATCATAAGGAAGTCGTGGAGGAGGATAAGAGGAACAAGTTACCTGCTAATTGGGAGTCTCGCAAAAGAAAGGCAGAATGGATAATGCAAGACGAAGCTTCTCGGAAAGAAGCAGAAGCAAAGGTATCAATGTCACAACTGTAAAAAATCTTTATACTTTTCCATATACATAATTATTACTTGTTTATATATATATATATATATATATATATATATATATATATATATATATATATATATATATATAGTGTGAGTGTAAAAAGTATTTGTACATAGGAGATTGTCTTGAAGAAGGCTTTATTTGTAGAAAATGAGCTTTATTTGTAGAAAATGAGCTTTATTTAATAATTTATTAACATAATAGGTGATATATTTCTCAAAATTAATGTTAATAAATTGTTAAAATTTATTTTCTACAAATAAGGTTTTTTTTCAAAACTGGTGTACTTTTTGTATTCACTGTATATATGTAATTTATATCTTGTGTTATACATTCTGCAGGGAGAAGATTACGAACGGAAGAAATTGTTACAAGTGGATGCCACAGAAGCTGAACGAATAGCTAGGAAGAAGAGAAACAAACAGAATCCTGACCCAGGTTTCTCCGACTACGAGCAAGCAGCAATACGTTCATATAACAGGCTAGTAAAGAACATTAAGCCGAATATGGAGGCGTACGAAGAATCCAAAGAGAAATTAGGACCTGCTTTTTATGGAGACCGCAACACTATATTGCATGGCTTACACGAAGACAAGAAGGAGGCAATCGACAAAATGGTCGGGAATTTGGAGAAACAGTGAGTAATTCTTAATGACTTAGCAGGCGAAAATTGCGCTATTTTCGATAACTTCCATTCAACTTGTCTTCCTTCCTCAGGATCGCAAAGAGAGAAAAGTATAGCAGACGCAGAATGCACAACGATGACGCGGACATCGATTACATCAATGAACGTAACGCCAAGTTCAATCAGAAACTGGAGAGATTCTATGGCGAGTACACGCGTGAGACTAAGCTGAATCTAGAGAGGGGTACGGCTATATAATGGGAGAACAATCGTTGCAATTATTACAAATATCTTGTATTTTACGATAATTTTGTACAAATATGGATCTAGAGAGATAAGTTTTATTGCAGTTTTGTTATACGTTCGAAATGTATCTTCTATGCATCACCGACGATGCGTATACCATTTTACGATACGCGTATGAATTACAGCGAGAATTTAAACGTGTACAGATTTCTTTTTAAGCTGAGACAAATATATAATTGTCAATTTCAACCGAATTAGTCATTTAGTGCGGATATGTAAATAGGGAGCAATGCAAGGTCGCTAACAACTATAACGACTCTAACAACGCGACGTGCGCTCCATCGCAAATAAAAAATTAAATAAATAATTATATTAATCATACATTCTCTATTACAGTCGCTCAGCTCCTATATATATAGATATATATAGATATATATATACAATTTGTTTAATTTAAATAAACTTATGTACACTCACACAGTCCTCTCTTTGAGTTTCTAATTCAGCTCACATCATACCACCCAACTGTGTATTGTGTCTGAAAAGAATAACACGTCGCAATTATTTTCGGCGAAAGTTTTGATTATTCACGTTTGCGAAACACGAGTGCATTCGATTGGATGTCGCGATCGAGGTGTATACTCACGCCTTGGCGAGAAATTGTGATGATGCGTGACCCGTATGTGAATATCCTGCGTCTCCCCTGCAAATTGCAGAAAGCGACATTAGCGTCCCACAAGATTTCACGCGATTCTACACTTATTTCGTAATTTGTCAAACGAAAAATACATTTTTCTTACCTCGAATTTTAGAGTCAGGACAATGCTTGCAACGAAAGTTCTGTTTACGTCGCAACGTAGCTTGGAAGTTAACATATTAGAAGTATCATATGCGAATCCATGTAAGTGCGAGATTGTTAATTTATTATGCGATATCAAAATCAACAAACACGCATTTTTAACAAGGTAAGGGCAAAGCTGCAAGTTCTCCTTTATTATGCTAAAATGATAATCAACTGTCGTTAAATATAACTCTTACAACTTGGTTATAACAATCACAAACACGCGCGCACAATCACACACACTTTCCTTTTTGTTCTCTCATTCGGTTAAAGTCTCTTAAAACTACAGGGGATTCAAAATACCACTTCCGTGCCAATCGTGGGATCGTGTGTTGCGATCGATAACTGCAAATTGCATCGCGTTCCATCCGGTCGTGCGACGGATATTCACACAAAGCACCCTGTAGGATACATCACAAAACATGCTGTTAAACGACGACGGGGTTACTCTTCTGGTGGAAAGGATCCCCAATTCGCACTCGCATTAGTGGCCGCCAACGATGACGACGCAGTCGTCACGTTTTTCACCCATGATGACGGCAGCGGCGCCATGCGTCGTTGCATACCTGTACTGCCGTTGTCCAACAACCTCGGCATGTCGCACTCCTCGCACTTGTTCATCAGCGGATGGTTGTCGAAGGTGCACATGGTGCAGACCCACGACGGCCCGTCCCGTTCCTCCCGGTCGTTGTCTTGGTGCGCGATCATCGTCGGGTGCGGCTCTGGCAGCCACGCCGGCGGTCGATTCGGCAAGGGCGGTGGGTTCGAGCTCGCTGGGACTCTCGTCGGCAACGGCTGACCGGTATAAATGCCTTGGTAGAACTCCTCGTTGGTTTCGCCTAATGGTACTGCAAGTGCACCTATTCATTAGGAAGTTACAAACAATTTTCTTCTTCTCGACACACACGCGACAGAACGATAGGATAGACTGGAAGTACCTCGTGTGTCCGACCATTGATCTACCTCATCGGCGAGTCGGTCGCACTCGATCTGCAGCTGGTATATCTCGCTCTTCAGCTTTCTCTTCAGCTCCTGAAAAAGGCCAGTACGTTAAGACAGATCTTGGAGACACTGAGACGCCAGACGTTCGTCCTTCTTATCCATTTCCTCAAAGATGTCTTTGAGATAATCAAACGTCGTAGGGTAGACTTACACCGGACTAAATTAAGGCTCCTAGGATTCTACAGGACAATTTCGTTATCGTTGCGCAGCTTTTCTACGATATACAAAAGCTGCGCAACGATAACAAAACTGTCGTTAACTCCAATAACGAGTTACAGAATCCTTGGGCTGGCCCCTCGCATTGTCTCTCTTTTTAATGAAGTCAGAAGCGAGAAAATGCATATTAAAAATTCTTGCGAAATACGTTGAAATAAAAAGATATATCTATAAAATGACACTTGCAATCGATTCAATAAATCTATGAAATATTCCGTGAAACAGTCCTCTTTTGCTTTAATAATCAATAATTTGTCGTAAATTAACGTGACATACACTTCCTCTTCTTAACCTATTTCTTCGCATTCAGATTAATTCACAATAAATTATTATAATTTGACTATTAGAGCAAAAGGGGAGTGCACGGAATATCTTATAAATTTGCTCAATCGATTGCAAGTGTTACTTTATGGATATATAGTTTTATTTCAACATATTTCGTAAGAACTTTTAGCATACATTTTCTCGCTTCTGACGTCATTGAAAAGAGATAGACAATGCGAGGGGCCAGGAGCCTTAAGAATTATAAAAGACGGTTTATTAAAGAATTATAAAATACCGTCTTACTGTTTCTAAATATATGTAAGACGTCTTTTGAAAGTTCGTGCTGCATGTGGACGTAAAAAAAGAGAGCGAGATATAATTTTATTGCACATACTTGAGATACCGAAGGATCCTGCGGTCTGGCGAGCGCCTGCAGTTCCTTCCTCATCACTTCCAGTCGTCCCTTCTCGTTCCTCAGCTCCTTGGCAAGCTTTTCCTTCCTGATTAGTTGCTCCTCGACCAATGCCCTTTGGTGTTCCGCCACTGAAAGGTCGAAAGAACGAGATTTTAATCGGCCCGTGAGACAAATAACTCCAAATCGCCGCTACCTGGAAGTTACATTGCAAAGCCTGGCGACTTTTAATAACTGTCTCTTCGCGACTGCGACTCGTTATTTTTATCACATTACGCCTCAACGCGATTTTATCGGCCGCGACGACGATAATGCGACATCGGATCAAATACAAGGCATTTCCATTTAGCCATTCGACTGCGTCGTAGATCAACGTACGTGCGAGACGACTATCCGCGTCGCAGTCACCGTGGTCCCTCCTCTTAGTCGACCGCGACGAAAAAAAGCGAGAAGAATAAAGGAAAAAAAAAAAGAACACGAAGATCACGGTTGTGCGTATTGTTTAATGCCGACGACGTCGAGGAAACGCGTCAGTAGCGCGGACTCCACTCTCCGTGGGCAGAAAAACCGGATCAGGTGGTCCACGTAGTTGTAACCGCGGACGCGGCTATGTATAGACCGGAGCGTGGGGTCAGGAATGCGTAAATATCGTTCTCGGCGTTGCGCGCGTGGGTGTAGCGTACGTGCGACCGAGTGACTTCCAGGTAAATATACGCGCGCGGGCGATTTCTGCAACGTTAACACGTCGCGGAATCGCCGCGGGCACGTCGGGGAACGGTTCGCAGCGACGGCGGCGCCGCGACATCGGTACCTTGGCTCGACGGCGATAATCTCTGATCGGAGGCGGTCTGCGTGTGCTTCTCCGCGGAGCTGGAGGGAGGCTGCTGCTGCACGGAGGAGGCGCCGCTCATCGCGGCTCCGGAAGGCGTCGTTGGGAGACTGCAGGTCTGGACGATATTCGTTGTCGACGGCGTGGAGGGCGTAGTCGGCGCGCTCATCGTCGTCGTGGGCCTCGGCAGCTGGCTCGGGGGTCCTGGTGGCAATCCTAAAAGCGACACGTGCGTACAATGTAGTGTCCTCCACTTCGAGTGGGGAGTTTAATCTTATCTAAGTCTAAATACTGTTCCAACACGCATTTAGTTGAGTTTAGTTATAAGCCCCTATAAATATCATATATTTCTTCTCTGAAAAATGTACATCTCTATCTATAGATGAATACCCAGTAAGCAAAAAATCATTAATGTAACGTTGCTACAATGACATTGAAGAACCTGTAATATTGTCAAGTATGTAATGTTTAATATTGTATCAAACATCATTATGAACATATTTTGACCGCGATTTGGAAGTTTCAATAATATTGAAATAGGATTGCCATAATGTTTTAATCGGTAGAAATATTTTTAAGATGTTGCATTGATCTCAAATAAATGTTAAAGTAACATTTGAAAAATATATTTTTTGTAATGTTTTTAAAACGTTTAAACAACATTCAGAAAAATCATATCACAAAATAACATGTATATCAAAAAATATAAATGTAATATTATTAATATTATATAATTAAATTAATATTATATAATTAATATTATATAATTATATAATTAAATGTAATATTATTAAAAAATGTCCAAACAATCCACACGAAGTCAACGTTTCTAAACGTTAATTTAATGTTCCTTACTTACTGGATATATTCTCCAAAACAATTGAAACGTGTGAGCGGAAGAAATTTGAGAATATTTAAGAATATATAATTGAAAGTCGAAGTGAAGTCTTAATCTTACCCAAGTTTAAATCTTATCTATCTTTATCTTATCTATCTTTATTAAATTATATTAATCTATATTATCTACCTATATTAAATCTTTCAACACAAATATTTAATTTCTTATTATACATTTTTCTCTCTTCTTCAAAGAAAGTTTCTATCTTGATAAATATATTCTGCGAACTAAGAGCGCGTGCACGCGAGAAATTTAGGAGTTTAGGTAGAATTGTAAGCGAGAAACGTACCAGGCGGCCGCTGCGGACTCGTCTGAGTCGGTGGTATTAGACTGTTGGGTCTGACCGGATCGGCAGGCCGATTCGGGACAATGGGTGGTCTGATCCTTGCCGCCGCCACGCTGCCGACGTTCCCAGGGCCGATGCTGATCTGCAAGCGGCTTTGAAAGCCGCGCGGATCCAAGGACGAGGTTGAATAGGTCAGACTTGATCCTTCCGACCTGATATCGATCGGTGCTTGCGGCTCGGAGGAGGGCGGCCTTAGGGTCAAGCTGACCGACGTGTAGCTTCGCGTGTGATCGATCTGCGCGCCGGTCTTCCCAATGGCTAACAGAGGCTCGGCGTAATGAGGCCGTGGCACGACGACGAGGTCGCTTCGTTTACAGGCACCGATCGTCGGTACCGTTCGAAAATCTGTCGATGTAAAATTGCGAATGAGTGTGTGCCTCTCTCTCTCTTTTCAGTACCTCCTCTTCTAATTCATTTTCTCTACTTTGCGGTAACCCTCGCGCTGTTACGCGCCGCAACGGATTTCTGAGCGCTTTAGTAAACTCTGGTTCATTCCTGAAAAATTCCTTTACTACCTAAATAATCTTAAAACCCGACTCCCTAAATAAATATGAACATTATCTTCCTTCCAAATACCTATCCGATATCTTCCCAATTGCTACCTAAAGGCTTCATAACTCATGTAACTCATATTTAGGGTTGCCAACTGTCCGGTTTTGGCCCGGACTGTCAGTTTTTCAAGAGTTTTATCCGGGGTCCGGCGTCATATGTCCGGTTTTTAAATACATCCAACTAATAAAATGCAATGTATATCATAAAGAGAAAAATTGATAAACAGAGTTTGGATATCAGTGATGTTTTTTCATTCCAAACGTCCATTAACGATCATACACTGCGAGAAGCAGTGCGAAAAGCATAGATAGATTATTATTTTCAAAAAGTGTAATTTTACTACAAACAACTTACTAAAAATAGTTCAGGCTATACTTTCAATACAAGCAAGTAATGCTTTCCGAAAAAGCTCAATGCAGCAAGTATGGAGAAAATCAAGAAATAGAATGAAAGTTGAACTGGTCAAAGCTGAATTATTCACTGTTATTAATTTTCACATGTCATGTATTGAATTTGTAAAGTATGCCAAATCTAAACCAAATCTATTAAAAGCAGTAAGAAATACAGAGAAATACAAATTTAATTAATAAAATGGCCATTTTATAAACTTAGACTGTAATACTAATGTTATATCACAAATTATATTTCATATATTTTATGTTTTAACAAATGTTAAAATTTTTTATTTTAATACGTTATTAAACGTTTTAAATATTTTAACAAAATGTTTACAACGAATTTCATATATATAAAACATAAATTTCATATGTATAAAAAATTTAATTTTGTTTTCAATAATATATTTTATAAACAATAATAATTTTTGTATTATTTTATTCAACCAGTCTGTTTTAAATAGTGTTCGGAAAACGATATTATAATTAATTTCTTATTAAATTGTATATTTCATGTACCTAGTTTTATATGATGTTACTGTCCGGTTTGTCCGGTTAGATTTTGTTATTAAAGAGAAAATGTTCGGTAATTTAGACTTTTGGATTTGGCAACCCTACTCATATTCCGTGTGGAGAGTCTCCGATTCTCTTAGTCAGTCTTAACACAGCCCTCGTATTGCAACGTCTTAGAACAGTCCTCAGGCGGTAACTCTCTCTGTATAGTCATAGAACGAATAAAAAGTTTAATCACGTGTCGAGTTACATTTGGAGGTTACTATTTCTATTCCTTCCAAATTCTTATATTACCACCGTGTGCACCAAACTGAGGCGCACGTAACAGCGCGCGATCAGCTTCAGAGAGCCGTTGACTAAAACCAAAAGAAGTCGACGGTATGTTTCTGTTGCCGGAATAAACGGTCAAATTTGATGCGCATCTTGACTGTCCCGGGTGGCTTTTGGATGATTATGAGCGTATGAGAGCATATTTCGCGACGACTAATGAGAATGACCTCCAACAACGTCCGCACAAGAGCACGTTACACGAGAACAATGACCTCTCGCCTTCTGAGAAGAAACGTGCACTGTGAAGATGCGTCCAACAAACCGCATCCGCTTAATTACTCATGATACTCATACGATAGTCCCCTATCACTCGTCTGAGACTCTCACGAACGAAATATCCTTATATATGTGTGTAATCAGCTCGCTACTCGAGCGCCCAGGAGTTTCTGCAAATCCAAAATTCTTCTACGCGACGGTATCGGAGAAAGAAAACTGAATTCTCCAAGTATATCCCCGACTTTTACGACCGTGACAGAGGATCTGTCCGTGAAAGCCCGTGTCAGTCTAGGTATTGGAGATCGAAGATTGCGGATCGGAGATCAGAACTTGACCAATCGGAATCAGATTGAGCAAAGATCGAAATCACGCTGAAAGAAAGAGAGAGGCTAGTTAATTAAACTACAATCACCCATCTTTACTACAGCCAACCACATTTTTAGCTTTTCCTAATCAAAGAGTGCAATGTATGCACATGAGATTATTATTGCGATATCGTAGCCGCATTTACTACGATTCCCTCGACTCCACAATGATTATATATATATATATATATATATATATATATATATATGCAGGGTGTAAAAAATTAGACCGACAAACTTTGAGGGGAAATAGAGAACATAAAAACAAACATATTTTGTTAATAATGTTTTTCTTTACGACGCTTCGTTTTAATGCTACAAGATACAAAATAGGAATTTTATGATTTTAATAAAAAAT
>NW_022639492.1:1364276-1365159 GCF_010583005.1 Odontomachus brunneus | reverse complement strand
CGACAAACTTTGAGGGGAAATAGAGAACATAAAAACAAACATATTTTGTTAATAATGTTTTTCTTTACGACGCTTCGTTTTAATGCTACAAGATACAAAATAGGAATTTTATGATTTTAATAAAAAATAAACATATAAGTGGGAAAATTAAATTTATTTCAATTACACATATATATTTTAATCTTCAAAAAACAATGAACGAAAGAACGGAACAAAAATGCGCAATTGATTAGCTTAATTTATAATAAGTGTTCAAAAATTCCTTTATTTGCTTCATACATACATAATATGTATGTATGGGAAAATGTTTAATATAAAAGTTGTAGGTTTTTCAGGACATAAAAGACTACTATTTGTCTGACTTTGGATGGAGGCGTTAAGATCACGCCAAAGTCAACATGAATTTTTTAAATAAAATATCCTACTCTTTATTGCATATTCTTGTAGTTTATCTTCAGAGTTTTCCAAAACACTATAATAACGTATTTTTTCATTAATTTTAAGTACCTTTTGAATAATGAAACTTAAAAGTTACAGTACCGCCGGCATTAGCATTATAAATTGAGCTAATCAATTGCGCATTTTTGTTCCGTTCTTTTGTTCATTTTTTTTGGAAGATTAAAATATATATGTATAATTGAAATAAATTTAATTTTCCTACTTATATATAATTGAAATAAATTTAATTTTCCTACTTATATGTTTGTTTTTTGTTAAAATCATAAAATTCCTATTATATATATATATATATATATATATATATATATATAATACTCTGTTTTATATATATAATACTCTGTAAAACGAAGCGTCGTAAAGAAAAACATTATGAACAAAATATGTTTGTTTTTATGTTCTCTATTTCCCCTCAAAGTTTGTCGGT
>NW_022639492.1:1347954-1364077 GCF_010583005.1 Odontomachus brunneus | reverse complement strand
TATATATACAGGGTGTCTCACACTCTCCTCCGGGCATTTTGTGGGGACGTAGAACAGGTTGAGGTGAACATAAAAGTCCTATACTGTTTTGCGATATTCGCAATAATTATCGAGATATTAATCGTAGAAAACTTGTAAATGATCATGCAGGATATGGTAAATGAATTATAGTAGCGACGACTGCCGTGTTGTACTTATACTTTAGGTCAAATTGAACAAAAAAGTCCTCTACAATTTTCCAAATAATCACATAGATTTTTAATTATTAATTAAAGAAGATTATTGCACGATTTTGCGTGATAATGTACTCATCTTTTTTAATTAATAATTAAAAATCTATGTGATTATTTGCAAAATGATAGAGGACTTTTTTGTTCAATTTGACCTAAAGTATAAGTACACGACGGCAGTCGTCGCTATTATAACTCATTTACCATATCCTGCATGATCATTCACAAATTTTCTGCAATTAACATCTCGATAATTATTGCGAATATCGCAAAACGGTATAGGACTTTCATGTTCACCTCAATCTGTTCTACGTCTCCACAAAATGCCCGGAGGAGAGTGTGAGACACCCTGTATATATAATATGCAATTTTACGGTCACAAGTACCAAACGTTCTCTCTCAGTGTAATCGACATGTTGGACTCCAAACTCCCGTCCGCAAGCCTCGATCTCCGACACACAGGTTCTCACACGGGCTTACCGCGATTGCCCGCGGGGCTGCAGGCGACGTTGACGTTGAGCTCGAAACCGGGCGTAGCGTTGCCGTTGGCGTTGCCGACGCTATTGACGGTGCAGTCGTCGAAGAAGCCGCGTGACGTGCAGGCGGCCGGCGCAGACGTCGGGGTGGCGACGCCGCTCAACGACGCCGACGACGATGCCGTCGTGGTCGCGCCGGTTGCGCGGCTGCAGCCGACAGCGGGGCAGCGGCGTGTCATGCCGATGTCCAACGATGCAGGTCGATGAGGGCGTCCGACGACGTTGCTGCTGGCGAGGACGGCGCCGCGCTGCACTTGGTTCATCGCGCAGCAACGCTGCTCCGCTCCAGCTGCTCGCGATGGTTGCTGTTGCTGCGGTTGCTGAGGTTGCTGCTGTATCCCGGTGCAAGGAGGCGGCGGTGGGAAGGCGCCCGGTGACGGACGGGACTCCTGGGTGGCCCGCAGGCTTCTCGCGCATGTCTCCCGGTCGTGACTGTTCTGCAACGCACACGTACCTTGGGTCAGCCCCGGCCAGGTCCATCCGCGGAGTCTGATCTCCAGAGGACGACGCAGCGACACGAGAGGAGACAGTCTCTCTTTCGCGCGACTCTTCTCGCGAGACGAGCGAGCGTCTCGCGAGGGTATTCCCCTTGATGCTCCTTGCCTGGCACGTTGATCCGCGCGCAATTGCTCTCGCGATCGTTCGCCACGCTCGCGAGCACGTACACGTGCCGGATAGGATCCGGCAGGTGCGATTTGTCCCGAAAACCACTCGGTGCGACTCTCTTGCCGGTCTCGACGACGAGAGCCGGGACTCTCGGTGAGTTTCGGGACGTCGCGTATACTTCAAGAACGTACACACAGGTTCCACGCTCGTGCAGGCGATTTCAGCGATGCATGACACAGTCGAGGAAGAAGGAGGATGCGTGGGGGAGGGGCGTGCTACTCTCTGAATCTCTTGGGGGTGAGATCTCGCTGAAAGCAAATGAGAATTTACTTGAGGCGAAGTCAACAACGCACGATGATGAAGTTGAAGTCTCTGAATGATATCACAAGGTCCACCGGGAAACAACCAAGTGATTGATATCGCCATTCAGCTTGGAGCAAGCATCTACTCGAAATGTTCTCGCTCGACGATTCACTGGAAAATCACGTGGAAAATTCACTGTGCATGAGCGAAAAAACATTGCTCGAAGTCGTCGACTTGACTCGATTGTCCAGAGTGGAGTATCACCCCGAGGAATTTAGAGAGTAGTAGACGGCAGTTGACTCATATTACTAAATGAGGGTTTCGTAAACGAAACGTTAGGCGACTCGGGAGGGACGGTTAGTCGTTATGTCGCGGCGATCGGGAACGATGAAGTTGGCGAGCAGGTCTCTCGCGCACTCGTGCCGCGGGATCTGGATGAGATGGGGGTAGGGCCACACTCCTGATGGGCTAAGGCCACCTGTATACCTGGGCGATGCACTGGGAGACGACGTGATCAGGGAGCGCGGGGAACTGCTGCTTCAGCTCGTGGAACAGCTGCATGATAGTGATGTTAGAGCAGTGGCACTCCCCCATCGTGGGCCCCCATCCTCCTGGCAGGGCCTACCTGCGGGTGCCGTATAGGTACACTGTCGTTACACTCTCGACGAGCGCGTCGTCGTCGTCGTCGTCGTGGTTGTCGGTTGATCAGTCGGTTGGTCGATTGGTCAGGGCTCGGAGTTTCGATTCGCGCTATTAAGGGAATACTGGAGTCGACGACAAACGTCCAAAAATCACGATATTTTTAAGGCTCCTGGGGAGTCGCATCATCCATCTCTTTTTAATGACGTCAGAAGTGAGAAAACGCATGCTAAAAATTCCTGCAAAATACGTCGAGATAAACAGATATATCCGCAAAACGACATTTGCGATCGATTAAGTACACTTTCCTTTTGTTCTAACAATCAACAGATAATTATAAAATAAATGTGACGTGCAATCGTCTTTTCTAATCTAATTTCCTCATTATCTTGTCATATTAATTTTCCGATTATCTATTGATTTTTAGAACAAAAGGAAAGTGTACGGAGTATTTTAGAGGTGTACTTAATCGATCGCAAATGTCGTTTTGTGGATATATCTGTTTATCTCGACGTATTTTGCAGGAATTTTTAGCATGCGTTTTCTCGCTTCTGACGTCATTAAAAAGAGATGAATGATGCGACTCCCCAGGAGCCTTAGGCTCCTAAATTCAGATAAAGAAATGTCTCTTGACATTTTTCTGAAAGGAGCAAACTCGCGTTCACAAGCTATACAAGCTACAGATTTGGATCAGGTGAATATTTATTTTAACTGACAGCGTCTGACAGACTAATTAACACTCGAAATGTCAACTTTGAAACTTTTTGTCGTACGCTGAGCAATCCTCGGATTCTTTTTCGCGCGTGTATTTATTGTGAGATTCGTAATTCTGCGCAGCCGACGCAATATATAACGTAAACTTTGCAGAAAACAGTCGGTATTTTGTCAAGATTTTGACTCCGGCATCCCCTTAATGGCGTGCGAGGTGCTTCGCGGGAGAGTCTTTTGTGACGATGGCCACCGCGTCGCGAATCGCGATAATGAGACGGCGAGCCAAGAGAGCTCATAATAACGCGAACACACACACGCATCGCGATCCGGAAGTTTTCCCAGAAACCTCGGGATTTTGTAATTCATTGGATAAGCGACTTGGGCCGCGTCCAGACCGAACGCTTCTCCTTCAGCCGGTGAGATCTTCCTCCTTCTCCTCCTCCTCGCCCATCCTCGAGTGAGCGAGAACTCGCGAGGGAGGGACGCGGGTGGAAAGGCGGATGAGAAGAGCGTGAAGATGCGACGATCGGCGATGACTACTCTCGAGCGCGACGCGTGCGACAATGACGGGAACAGAGACAGAGAAATAGAGCGAATGAGAGGGAATCTGGCGACCGGAAAACGCGTCAAGGATGCACACATGCGTGTGTGTGTGTGTGTGTGTGTGTATGTGTGTGCGCGCGATCGACTCCCTCACGCTTTTCTCAGGAGTCCGACAGGTGTGCCGCGTTACTCTTGGAATTCGGATTTCCCTTCGTCGCAGGGAAGAACGACGAAAACCTTTCCTACTCTTTGTATCTTATCGTATTTATAAACCCGGCCGCGCCGACGACCCGTTTTTCAGCAGTAACGCACAGGTCGAAGTATGACTTATCCCTTCGTTTCCTCTACACTGAGAGAAAAAAATAGTTGGAATAACTATAATCTCACTATATTTTATAGTCGGCCTCAAACATATATTTATAGTTTATCTAAACATGAAGATAGTAGAATGAACACAGATTTATAGTCACCATCTTATTACTCTATATATATATATGGTAAAGCACCTTTTGGGAATATAGTTACATGTACCTATATTTGCCAAATATTCCAATTGTATTGACTATATAAAATAGTTAATTTCCCTTACCATTCAATATTTGCAACCTTATTATATTTTTTATTTCAAATGATTATAATTCTTGGTAAAAGTTTTACATGGGTTCATTATACTGTACTTATATTGTAAATATTACAAACATTATGGTGAGATTTATTATAAAAATGATATTTCTAACTATAATCTTTTCACTATGCCATTATAGTTCCAAATATCATACATTTTTCTCTCAGTGCACTGAGAGAAAAAGAATAATTGGAATAACTATAATCTCATTATATTTTATAGTTCGTTTTGGCCTCAAACATATATTTATAGTTCATTTAAACATGAACATAGATTTATAGTCACCATCTTATTATGTGTAAAGCATAATTTGGGAATATAGTTACATGTACCTATATTTGCCAAATATTCCAATTGTATTGACTATATAAAATAGTTAATTTCTCTTACCATTCAATATTTGCCACCTTATCATATTTTTTATTTCAAATAATTATAATTCTTGGTAAAAATTTTACACGGGTCAGTTATACTATACTTATATTGTAAATATTACAAATATTATGGTAACATTTATTATTAAAATTATATTCCTAACTATAATATTTTTACTATGCCATTATAGTTCCAAATATCATACATTTTTCTCTCAGTGTATACCGCGATGCAGTCCTTGGTCTCTTCCTTGTGAGACCCGCAACAAGTCCTGTGCTCTTCACGTCGCGTGCGCGAATGAGTATCGTGTCTCTGCGCGTCGCAAAAAGCAAATAATAACAATATAATCGCTGATACCATAAATCTTAATAGACAGACATCTTGGACAGACTTAACATTTATTAGACTTGGAATTACGGGAACTTTTCAATCACACACATTGTGCCTACGTATTTTCACGCGTCATGACTATTCTTCTTCTTCTTCTTATATATGACCCGGAATTCCTATTCTATTAGCCAGTCTTATTAGTATATTCGTGTAATTGATGATGTCTTAATTTAGGTAAGGCTCAGATTGTAATTTTGGATTTAGGAAGGTTTCCAGTAAAAGGTAAGCCTTGGCATTCTCCGAGAAGGCGATGTCCACAATGGAGCAATTGGGGCCTACTCCGACTTTGTAAAGGTTAATCCTCAATCTATCACTTTCTTCCAAGCGTCATGACTGTTGATTATTACGAGGAAACAGCACGGAGAAAATAATTTGCTGCAGCAGCAAACTAATTTGCTACATGCGGACAGTTAAATATAATTCGCTGTGTTACTTCTTTTTGCTGCAGGAACCTATTTTTTTACTATGATAACAAGAAAATTTGCTCCTACACTGAAGAAAAAATTACTTTAAAATCAACAAATATTTCTTTGATAAGTGCAATTAACATATTTATTTAAATCTAAATTCTCTTTATTTAAACCAAATATTGTTTAGGTAATTAAATCAGGTAAACAATATTTGATTTAAATAAAGAGAATTTAGATTTAAGTAAATATATTAATGGCACCCATCAAAGAAATATTTGTTGATTTTAAGGTAATTTTTCCCTCGATGTACAGCAAGAAAAGTGGCTAACGTAGCAAATTTGTTACAAATGGATAACTAAACATAATTTACTGCTTTAACTACTTTTTTGTTGCAGGAGCAGATTTCCTAGTTACCAAAGAAATTGGTAAGGAAATGCAAGGAAATAGCAAGGAAATCGGCTCCTGCAGCAAAGAAAAAATGGCTACAGCAAATTATGTTTAGTTGTCCATATGTAGTAGATCCTTTTTTTCCGTGCAACGATATCTCGAATATTGTTTAGACAGAGTGGTATTTGGTGACGTGAAATAAAATTGCATATAAAAGAAAAAGCGCGACATGTGATATCGTTGCTATCTTCTGAGTTAATAGTCAACGGTTACACACGAATGTGTAGTATACGAGGAGAATTTTATACACGGAAAAAAAGGATTATGGACAGTTAAATATAATTCGCTACGTTACTTTTTCTTTGCTGCAAGAACCTATTTCCTTGCTATGATAGCAAGAAAAGTGTCTACACTGAGAGAAAAATTATCTTAAAATCAACAAATATTTTCTTGGTGGATGCCATTAATATATCTACTTAAATCTACATTCTCTTTACTTAAATCAAATATTGTTTATTTAAATCAAGTAAACAATATTTGATTTAAGTAAAGAGAATGTAGATTTAAGTAGATATATTAATGGCATCCACCAAGAAAATATTTGTTGATTTTAAGATAATTTTTCTCTCAGTGCAACGCAGCAAATTTGCTAGAGATGGACAATTAAATATAATTTACTGCTTTAGCTACTTTTTTGCTGCAGGAGCAGATTTTCTTTTTATCTTAGCAAGAAAATTGGTTCCTGCAGCAAAGAAAAAGTGGCTAACAGCAAATTATGTTTGTCTACATCTTTTTAACCGTGTAGTTTTCTCTTTCTTTTAATTCCTCTCGATTTTACTATGTTCGCAGTAATGCAGGAAAATAGACTGTCAAGATCTATCTTGTTGAAAAGCACAATAAATTTCGCCAAAAGTATAGCAAATTTTTTTATGGAACACTTGAATTCCTAAAATATAAGTAACACGTATGAAATGGAAGGACAGTCAATTACCGCAGAATGTCGATCTATTCCTCAGTTACAAAATTCTACAGTAACTTCCACCACACAATTCTCTTCATGTAGACACAACTCGTGTGACGTAAAAATCCATAATAGCCCTAGACTTATAGCAAATGTCAAGGATATTACAGCCGGTCTGTGTGCAGAAGAGCGAGAAATAAAATTTGAGAATTGGAATGGAGATATCTCGCGGTTCGACGTTCTTCCATCAACAACTCGGAGGCAACAACTAGACACACACACGTTTAGGGGGGAGGTCAGACTACGCGTATGTGTGTGTGTACTCGCGACGTGACTCATTCCATCCTGGATTTTTCTCGCAGAAAATTGCCAAAATTCGCGCAGGCCAATCTGAAAATCTAATTTACTCCTACGCGGCCGCTATCGCTCCACGACACCCGTTACATCGTGAAATTGGCAGCTACGTAGGAAGACGGTGGACACCTGTGCGGCGTAAGAGAGTGCCACATAATTAGCCGGCACTGAAGAGCGTGCCACGCGCTCTCGCTCCCGCCAATAGTCATGATGAAATTTTGCTAGGTAAATTTATTTGCGAAAAAAGACGCTCAGCTATGTGTACGTGCGAGTGTGTGTGTGTGTGTGTGTGTGTGTGTGTGTGTGCGCACGTGTGAAACGCTCGTTACTAATCGTTGCTCGAAACTCCCCTCTAACGAGATACTCATATCCGAATTTAGAAGCGAGTTTTTCAGTCGCATCACACGATAGGTGGCTTTATATTTACAAGAGCGATTCAATCGGAAAACCCAGACCTAACTGTAGATGCAGATCTGAATATCTCGTGAGTTTCAAGGATAACGTCTCATTAATCAATAAAAACCTCCGTTACCCTAAGATGACGATACGATTGTCGTGGGATAATTACCCTAAGATAAAAGTATACATAAAAATGTACTCTTACAAGTATAAAAAAGCTTGCACAAAAACAGAAGGATCAAGAAACGTAGCAAAATGCAACGGTGACATGACGATTGAGCAAAAATATTGCGGAACCGACGTGAATGATTTCTGATGAAAGAAAAATAGAAGAAAAGCAAGGAAGAGTGTAATTTCCTATTGCGGGTTACCGTCGACTTCCTTTATCATTTAACGCGAAATATTCGCTCGAGGCGAACGTGCGTTTAAACGCTGTCGCGAGCTCGCGATTGGCAGACGGCGCGTACGACACGCCAATTCGATCGGAAAAGGTTCCCCCGGAGGGGTGGAAAAAGTCTCGTCGTCGTGTGGAATTCGCACTTGGCGCGCGGCCATTGCGGCGGAAAATAAAGTGCTAGTGGGAATTAATAATCTCTCTCTCTCTCTCTCTCTCTCTCTCTCTCTCTCTCTCTCTCTATCTCTCTCCCCCTCTCTCTCTCTCTCTCTGCTGTTTCCTTTTCTTCCGTCTCCTCGCACCTGGCGAGACGGCGGGTCAGCTTGAGTAATGCGTCAATTGGAGGGAGAAAAGTGTCGGCTGGTGCGGCCGGTACGTTTGTTTTTCCTACACTCAGAGGAAGACATGATAATGGCAACTGCATAGATGACAACTACGAGAGAGCTTTGTGTACAATTGTAATATATATACGGTTGAGTAAATTAAATTATAACTGAATAAACTAACAAGTAAACCTACATGGAGAAAAATAATTTGCTGGCCCAGCAAATTTTCTGCTGGTTTAGCAAAATCTTTTCGTTATTATATGGATAGCAAAAAGATTTGTTAAGAGTAGTAATCACTATTTGCTGGATATAATTTGCTGAATCTATTTTGCTATAAGAACCATGATGGATTTATATAAACTGTTGCAGTTTTCCTCCGATAGCAAATAAATTTGCTAAGGATACATTATTTTGCATCAATAGCAAATTAACGTGATTCTTAGGACAAATACACTCAACAAATTTTGTCTACTTCTGCTCTAATAACGAGTAATTTGTAAAATTAGTTACGTCAACTAAGTTTTTTTTTATGTTTTTACGAATATGCAGTAGCAACGACGATTTTGCTAAAAGAACAAAATTATTTGTGTAGCCGAGTGTTACTCAGATTTTGATAAGCTTTTAACACACTGTAGTCTAGGTCTAAATAAGAGACACATATTGTTTCATATAATCGGTAAGAGGGTAAAACACCCTCTAAAAAAATCGATTTTAATATTTCTGAGTGAATATTACGAAACGGTAAATAATACAAAAAAAGGTGTATGGGTTTTAATGAGCTTTATAACAATGCACTCAGATTTTTCGAAAATATCATTTTTTCCGAAATCCCTTTTTCCCTCCTCAATTTTGTAAAATCTGAGTGCATTGTTATAAAGCTCATTAAAACCCATAAAATTATTTATTTGAAACTTTTTTTTTGTATTATTTACCGTTCCGATAATATTCGCTCAGAAATATTACAACCAACTTTTTTCAAGAGGGTGTTTCACCCTCTTACCGGTCGTATAAGCACGTATAAAAAAATATATGTCTCTTATTTAGATCTAGACTACAGCATGTGAAAAGCTTATCAAAATCGGAGTGTAACACTTGAATAGGTTTACTTGTAAGTCGAATGAACCAAGCTATTGCAAACTAAAAGTTTAGCTGCAATAACTAGAAAGTAATTTACTCAGCTATGTATAAAATAATGAATTAAATAATAATAAATTAATAAATAGTTAACTCTACATACAAAACAAGCTGTCATACTTGTGTAGTCGCCATCATTGTGTCTTTCTTTTCGAGTGTACGTGCGCAATGTTGATTATGTCTCCTGCGTCTCTTCTCAGCA
Organism: Odontomachus brunneus; assembly: GCF_010583005.1. Taxonomy (NCBI): domain Eukaryota; kingdom Metazoa; phylum Arthropoda; class Insecta; order Hymenoptera; family Formicidae; genus Odontomachus; species Odontomachus brunneus. Next base: position 1,354,552 of record NW_022639492.1, on the reverse strand, counting down.
TCCATCGATCAAATCTATCTGTCCCCCTAACAAATCTATCTATCAATCTATTTATGAATTGCGACCGCATAGCGCGTTTACTTAAACAAAAAGCCACGGTGACTTCCTGTCCACGTTTAGACAACGTTAAATATCTACTTAGGAGGTGTGTAGGCGCGTTTATGTGGAGGATGAATGGGACATGCTTCACGATACGAGTTTCTATACGAAGCAGAATTCTCATTTCTTACGTCTTTCGGCCCGTTCATCATTATACACCGGACTAGCACTTCACTGAACTTCTGTTCTTTCGTGGCAATCTTTGGCAAGTAACTCCGCTCTCGGGATTTTCGAAAACAAGTCTATACTTAAATGAGCGAAATGCAAATAAATGCGAGTGGGCAGACGGCAGCGCTCGAAGATGGTGGCCGCGCGCATTCGTTCCGGTGCCGTTCGTGATTTTCGCGCATCGACGATCGGTCGAGCCAAGGGCACTTCTTTTTTCCTTTGTCGTGACGCGGCAATCGAGATACGAGAGCGGATGTGAGTGTCCTGCGACGGATTCGTCCGGCTGATTACTGCGGAAAGTGCGGCGAGAGGCAGTTGGTACACTGAGAGAAAAAACTGGTAACTATAACAAACTGCATTTAGTTACAGAAATTCATTGAATCCTTAGTAACTAATACTAAATATGATAATAATTACCAAATATTTAATAGATCGGGAGTATGACGTAATTGCATTCACAGTAACATCAATTAAATAATTTAGTAATAGTTACTTAATGTTAAATATTTAATATGAAATATATTACAGTTATGAGCAGATATTTGATAATTGTTATGAAATTGTTATATCCCATGTAATAAAAAATTCAGTAGGTACGAGTTCTATTTTGTTACCAGTATAAGTATGTTTTGTTGCAGCACAACGAAAAATTCATTCATTTGCAGCTATTACATCGTTTCAATATCTATTATTACAGATGGTTGGTTGAACCTACCAAAAATTTTGTAACTACTACAAAATCGCTTATTTTGCTCAACTATTCAATAAGTTTTATTTACCAAATATATTCTGGAAGCAAATAAATTTTACTTCTGTCAAATAAATAATTTATTTTACAGAACTAAATTAATTAATAAGTATTGCCATAGCTTTGGCCCGCTATATTTACGTCTATCATTTAGTAATAGTAACCAAATTTTGATAATATTTACTAAATTCTTTTCTCAGTGTATTCGCAAAAAGAGGCCGGAATTGTGGAAAGACAACTCTTGGTTTTTGCACCACGATAATGCGCCATTTAACACTGCATTGGTTCTTCGAGACTATTTCGCTAAAAATTCGACCCATATCGTTCCACAACCACCATATTCACCTGACTTAGCACCGTGTGACTTCTGGCTATTCCCTAAACTCAAAAGACCGCTCCGGGGACACCGTTTTGACTCGATTGAAGAGATATAACCTGAATCGAAGAAAGCTTTGAAGGCCATTCCGGAAATGGACTTTAACAACTGTTTCGAGGGTTGGAAAAAACGTTGGCATAAGTGTATTGTGTCTGAAGGGGATTACTTTGAAGGCGACAAAATAGATTTGGAATAATAAAGATTTAAAAAAAAAATTTTAACTTGGTCTTACTTTTTGGACACAGTAGTAAATCTTAACCTCAGAATTAATTTCAAAGGGATATCCAAGAGGGAAGTCGGGCCTTCTTCCGCTCAACTCTCACGAAGCTCGAATTCAAATTAATCGAGAAATTCGCACGTGAGAAACCGCCGAGGAAACTCTTGTTCCGATAGATAAATCCGATCGCGGGACGAAATGTACCGTCCATGAGGACAGACGGAAAGAGTGAGAGCAAGAAAGAGAAAGAGAGAGAGAGAGAGAAACTCGTTATCGAAGGCGAGGTAGAGGCACAATTCGCCGGCGAGCCGGGACGTTTCTATCGGCGACACGGAGACACGTTTTAAGAGGAGAACGAAAGGCGCCGTTCGTCGGGACAAGCGAAAAAGGAAAAGCGGAATTCCAGGCTGCCGAGAAGATATTTGTGTCATGAAATACCCAGGAGAGAGAGACGCACACACGCACGCACGCATACACACACCGTACCGCACGTCGCCGGCTGTTTTCGTCCGGGCACCCGGTGTAAGAAACACGAGGAAAAGCGACGGATTCCGCGCGTCGGCATCTCCGCGCCGCGCGCTCCCTTCGTTTCCTTTTATTCCGCCGCGAAATTATTTTTACGCGCCGCGGAAATCCGCGGCTTCTCCGACCGGAATCCGAGAGACCGACCGAGGAGAGCGACGCAGTTCCAAGAGAAAGAGAGAGAGAGAGAGAGAGAGAGAGAGAGAACGAGACTCTCTCAGCACCCGTTTTCTCCGTCTTCCGTGCACGCAGGTGAGACCAAGCGCCGGGAAGGCACTCGCGATTCCGCGATGTTCCCTCCGCGGAACGGAGAACCTCCGGGGCGAACTCGAGGGCCGCGATCTCGCCTCGCACATCTCGCCGCCGTCGAATTACATGACGAGGCGGCGCGTCTCTAAAATTACAAAGTACACGACTATGCGGCGGCACCTGTTGCTTTGCAACGGCCTCGCCGGTTAATTGCACGCGATAAGCTCTCATTAGCTACGACGCACGCACGTAATAAGCCGTGAGCTGCCGCTGAAGAGGGAGAGAAAGAGAGAAACGGAGAGAGGGAAGAGAACTGCGGTTTGCAAAATCTGTTCCAATATAAATATGATCCTTCAGACACAGCCAGTGGGAGAAGGATTGCAACACATCTCTTTTTCAATGAGATAAAAGAAGGTTGCTTGAATGAAAAAAGAAGGTTGCTTCGCAACGCATCGGGATCCAATAAAAAAAATTTGTTTTTTGCAGTAATTCTTGGAAGACATATTTTTCCAATGAATGCCGATTATTTCCTGATGTTCGAGATCAAAGTGTCGCGATCTTTCGTAAAGATCGTACATGAAAAAAAAAACATTTTGTTGGACCAATCAAATTTCTGGTAAAAAAGACACGAACAAATCAGAGAATCTCGGCTGAAGCTGCCAGAATGCTGTGCGAGTTAACCAGAAATCTCGCTGAATTCAAGAGAATTCTGGCAAATTCAACTGAAATTTCTGGTTTACTCATATTTCACCAGAAATTCGGTTAATCCAACCCAATTTTTTTTTCCGTGTGTCACGCGCAAATTCTATAAAAATCTCACAAAATTATTATCACTATGTTATCGTTATTACTGTCTGTTTCTCGAGATTTCGCTCTCGTTCGACTCAAAGAGTCGGATCCAGACGGATTCTCGGCGGCGCGTCGCGACGCCTCGCCCGTGTTCGACGTCTCGTGGAGTGGAGGTCCAGCAGCCGCCCGACGGCACCTAATCCGCGTGGCGTGGAGTTTAACGTACGTCGGGGGCGTCAAGTCGGCCACCAGACGAAAATAAGGAACCAAGAATAATAATTGACGGGGGACGCACACCGTTAACGTTAAGCAGAGCCGCGATAAGTCGCGACCGCGCGGTAAAAATAAACGTCCACCTATATATACTGAAAATAATATTATACTTTTTTCTCTCTCTCTTCCTCCCCCTCCCCCCCCTCTCTCTCTCTCTCTCTCTTTCGTACACATGAGGATCCGCAAACACTGCCGTCGCCGTCTACATGCGGCCACTTAATCTCTTAAAATTTGTTTCAATTCAAATTGTATTAAGAGGTTACACCACTCTACTCTCTTAAAGTGAAACGTCATCGAAAGCAGTAAATATACACTGATTTGCAGCTATAAGTACAGCACTGAAACTGCTTAGTGTTATACTTATAATTGATATCAGTGACTATTCACTGATTCACTTTAAGAGAGTATAGCGTCCGAGAATTAAGTATTTTTGGAAAATTTTTTGTGATCAAACAAAGAAATTAATCGAAAATCCGCTTGGAAGGCTTTATTGTACATGTTTTAAAGTGTATATTCAAATTTTTATGTTAACATATATTACAAAATGGCGGCGCTACAGCCTTGTCAACATGAGCGGAACGGGGCGCGGGGCTTGCAGCACAAGTATCGCAAATGTTGATCTAGAACAAAAAACCAAAATTTTCCGTCCTCTACATATCAATAGCTAGAGAAGTACGTAAGGGATTTTTCATATATATTGAAAATTACGCATTTTATAAACAATTTTCGACGAAATTTTTAGGGTACAAAATAAAACTTTTTCTTCAAATGCGTGTCATTTCTATAAAAATAGATATTTTAAAAATCCCTTACGCACTTTTCTAGTTATTGGCATGTAGATGACGGCAAAAATTGGTTTTTTGTTCTAAATCAATATTTGCGACATTTATGTTGCAAGTCCCGGAACCCCGTTCCGAAAAACACGCTCATATTAACAAGGTTCTAGCGCCGCCATTTTATAATATATGTTAACATAAAAAGTTAAATATACACTTTAAAACATGTACAATAAAATCTACCAAAGGGATTTTCGATTCATTTCTTTGTTTGCCCACAAAAAATTTCTAAAAATACGCTTAATTTTCGGACACTTCTCTCTTAACCCTACAGTCGTCGTATGGGGTCTTTAAGAGAATATTATATCTAAAATAGTCTTTTCTTATATTTCACATGAACCCAAAATCCTAATTAAATAAAAAAAATATTTAAGTTCTCAACATAAAAGATATAAAATAATTTTTTATATTGGGATTTCTCAAGATCCCATGCGTCGACTCGTTCGAAAAGTAGCGCGACGACTGCAAGGTTAAAGTAAATAAGTGAATAGTCACTGATATCAGTTATAAGTATAGCACTGAGCAGTTTCAGTGCTGTACTTATAAGGTAAACTCGGAAATGATGGCCATAGGCTGTAATTTCTCTAATAATTGCAAAACATTGCGATTGTGTAATCAGTCACAAAAATAATCGATATTTATCGTAGTGTATATGCGTACATTTTTCGAAATAGCAAGATTATGAATATTATACTATATTTTTGACTACCTGTAAAATTTCTCATGTACGAAAACTTGCTGTAACGTCGAATTACAGTTAAGATATCGCAATCAACGTTAGATACATAAAGTAGGTATGTAAATTATAATATAACATGCATTTTTATTTTCACTTTCACTATTTGTTTACAAGTACTGTTATAGTCGTCTTTCACTCACATTTTGGGTCCACTATCATCCTAATATTTGTAAAACAAAATTCGTTATATTTAGAAAATTACTTTCAATATTACAGTAATTAAATCTTATGTGTAATATGTTTTGATCAAAAATTGGATTTAAAATTTAAGTTTTAGTTAATAGAGGTTTCTATTTTATATGTATATTATATTTTTCACAAATAATATGTATTAAATATCCTATAAAGTGAATATGTCAAATTATGTTTTTTTCATTATTTTATAAAATAATAGGTACATAATATTAAACATAAAATGGGTCATCTATTCCTTATGGCCATCTTGTCTTAAACATTTAGGTAAGATGACCAATGTTCATGTTTTGATATTTTTGTAATAAATAATTTCACTGAACTATTTTCCTTTTAACTCTGATAGTATTATGTGCTGTATGCTTCAGCGAAGTAATGTGCCAAACGCTATTAAGAAGTAACAATAAAAAATGTGTTTTTTTAAAAAAAGTATGGCCATCTTATCCGAGTTTACCCTAGCTGTAAATCAGTGTATATTTACTGCTTTCAATAATGTTTCACTGATTCACTTTAAGAGGGTGGAGTGGTGTAACCCCTTAAAAGCCAAAAATGTATAACTCTCACATGATCGCGGCTCGCAATTCTCGCATCCTCTCGAAGGAGAATTATAATTATACGTCCCAATGGGAACTTATCGCGAAAATGCGCATTCACGTGTCCTGATTGAGTCGTTTGCGCGGAACTTGCGAGCTCGACGATCAATTTATCGACGATTCGATCCACCGTGCGTGGTGTCCGTCGGGAAAACCGACAAATATGCACAAGGACGGCGCGTCAATCGATGCTCCAGGACGTCCCGCCGATCGCAGGAAACGCGCGCACCTGCCCGTAGCCTCTCGTTGGCCAATCGTCCTAGTACTTTGACTTTAAATAAACCGACGCAGCGAGACGTAACGCGCCACCGCGAGCTTGTTATGACAGGCACGCGATACATTTGTTTTATGGCGGTATGTTAAATTGATGCGGCAGTTACAGAGCGCGAGCGCGTTTATCGCGCAACTAATATCTGCGTGTCTATACGTACTTTGGCTGCTGTCCGATGCCTCAACTTACACGCGACTCTGTCGCATAAATCTTGTCCAACGAATACGCACAATATCGCCCTTCCCTCCGACACGCCGGACATTTACGAAGGAAAAGAAACAGAGCTATTAAACAAGCTCTGTTCTTCTTAGCTGAGAACTAGAGTTGCACTCTACATACTGAGAAGAAAAAAATACTTAAAAAATAGTAAATATTCATTTGATGGGTATTGATAATATATAATATAAATATAATATATATAAATAATATATATATAAATAATATATATATATATGAATGTGTATATATATATATGTATATATATGTATATATGTATATATATATATGTGTGTGTGTGTGTGTATAT
>NW_022639492.1:1341834-1342245 GCF_010583005.1 Odontomachus brunneus | reverse complement strand
ATATATATATATATATATATATATATATATATATAAAATAAAAAAAAATATATATATAATATATACATATTTCATGGAACATTCTGGTAACTTTTTTAAAATGAAATATTGTCAAAAACACTCTAAATAGCACATTTATAAGGTTTCAACTGTCCGATCCTAAGTGGTCCCTATTGGTACCAGTAATATTTAAAGGGTTAAAGCAAAAAAGAAATGCAACATGGGCTTTGTTAAACGCGCGTCTCCGGATTAAAGGGATGCTGAAGCTGAAAACTTTACCAACAGAACACTGACATTTTTCCGCAAAGTTCGTATTATCCATAAAGTAACACTTACGATCGATTAAATAAATCTGTGAAATGTTCTTGCATTTCTTGCATTTGCTTTAACGCTTTAAATATTACTGGTACT
>NW_022639492.1:1339998-1341824 GCF_010583005.1 Odontomachus brunneus | reverse complement strand
TGATATCAGTTATAAGTATAGCACTGAGCAGTTTCAGTGCTGTACTTATAAGGTAAACTCGGAAATGATGGCCATAGGCTGTAATTTCTCTAATAATTGCAAAACATTGCGATTGTGTAATCAGTCACAAAAATAATCGATATTTATCGTAGTGTATATGCGTACATTTTTCGAAATAGCAAGATTATGAATATTATACTATATTTTTGACTACCTGTAAAATTTCTCATGTACGAAAACTTGCTGTAACGTCGAATTACAGTTAAGATATCGCAATCAACGTTAGATACATAAAGTAGGTATGTAAATTATAATATAACATGCATTTTTATTTTCACTTTCACTATTTGTTTACAAGTACTGTTATAGTCGTCTTTCACTCACATTTTGGGTCCACTATCATCCTAATATTTGTAAAACAAAATTCGTTATATTTAGAAAATTACTTTCAATATTACAGTAATTAAATCTTATGTGTAATATGTTTTGATCAAAAATTGGATTTAAAATTTAAGTTTTAGTTAATAGAGGTTTCTATTTTATATGTATATTATATTTTTCACAAATAATATGTATTAAATATCCTATAAAGTGAATATGTCAAATTATGTTTTTTTCATTATTTTATAAAATAATAGGTACATAATATTAAACATAAAATGGGTCATCTATTCCTTATGGCCATCTTGTCTTAAACATTTAGGTAAGATGACCAATGTTCATGTTTTGATATTTTTGTAATAAATAATTTCACTGAACTATTTTCCTTTTAACTCTGATAGTATTATGTGCTGTATGCTTCAGCGAAGTAATGTGCCAAACGCTATTAAGAAGTAACAATAAAAAATGTGTTTTTTTAAAAAAAGTATGGCCATCTTATCCGAGTTTACCCTAGCTGTAAATCAGTGTATATTTACTGCTTTCAATAATGTTTCACTGATTCACTTTAAGAGGGTGGAGTGGTGTAACCCCTTAAAAGCCAAAAATGTATAACTCTCACATGATCGCGGCTCGCAATTCTCGCATCCTCTCGAAGGAGAATTATAATTATACGTCCCAATGGGAACTTATCGCGAAAATGCGCATTCACGTGTCCTGATTGAGTCGTTTGCGCGGAACTTGCGAGCTCGACGATCAATTTATCGACGATTCGATCCACCGTGCGTGGTGTCCGTCGGGAAAACCGACAAATATGCACAAGGACGGCGCGTCAATCGATGCTCCAGGACGTCCCGCCGATCGCAGGAAACGCGCGCACCTGCCCGTAGCCTCTCGTTGGCCAATCGTCCTAGTACTTTGACTTTAAATAAACCGACGCAGCGAGACGTAACGCGCCACCGCGAGCTTGTTATGACAGGCACGCGATACATTTGTTTTATGGCGGTATGTTAAATTGATGCGGCAGTTACAGAGCGCGAGCGCGTTTATCGCGCAACTAATATCTGCGTGTCTATACGTACTTTGGCTGCTGTCCGATGCCTCAACTTACACGCGACTCTGTCGCATAAATCTTGTCCAACGAATACGCACAATATCGCCCTTCCCTCCGACACGCCGGACATTTACGAAGGAAAAGAAACAGAGCTATTAAACAAGCTCTGTTCTTCTTAGCTGAGAACTAGAGTTGCACTCTACATACTGAGAAGAAAAAAATACTTAAAAAATAGTAAATATTCATTTGATGGGTATTGATAATATATAATATAAATATAATATATATAAATAATATATATATAAATAATATATATATATATGAATGTGTATATATATATATGTATATATATGTATATATGTATATATATATATGTGTGTGTGTGTGTGTATAT
>NW_022639492.1:1327927-1339202 GCF_010583005.1 Odontomachus brunneus | reverse complement strand
TATGTATGTGTATACATATATATATGTACATATATATATATATATATAAAAAATAGAATATCTATTTCTGTTTCTCTGTAAACTCCTAAACCCTTTGATCGATCTGGCTAAGGCTTCCTTAAGATCTCAAGAAAATGTATATTTTCTTATTTGAAAGATATTTGTATTGACATAAGTAAATATGTTATTAATACCTGCCGTTTATATATATATATATATATATATATATATATATATATATATATGCTATTTCTTAGATATTTTTTCTCTGAGTGTAGAGTGAGACAAATACACAACCAGCATTGAAAGGAAAAGGAACCAAGTTCCAGTGGTTAGTTCAGTTAAAAATAACAGGACTCTAAATAGTCGCAGTGTGTCAAAGAAATGCCCGCTTATTTGCGTTTCTACCTCGTGAATTTACGACTTTACGCAAATGCGTAAGAACTTACTCGCTTGCATGCAAATCGCGCCGTGTATCTCTGTCTCTATTTATCTATTTCTCTCTCTCTCTCTCTGTCCTTTTTTTTCTTACTGTTGGGACGGAATATCCAATCAAGATTATCACAAGTCGCTTACGCAAGTATTGAAACCAGCACGAGTTCCGGGAGCATGGACTTCGAATGGTAGCGGAGGTGACTTGGCAACTCGAAAATTTCCCGTGTCTTTGAACTCTCTCTGTTCTCGCTAAGCGAGGGATTAAATTTCAATTGAACTTTGAATTGAATTCCAACGCTAGTGGATACGACGCAGAGCGTCGGAGAGGAAGCCGAGGGATAGAGAACGAAAGAGGCTCGCGATTCGCTAAATTATAGACAACGAAGATTAGACCAAATTCGAATGTATATTCGTATGTTATTATTTATCCCGTATTTGTCCTGTGAGATGCAGTAAACACCGATAAGGACAGATGGAACAAAGACCTGTTATTGCATACCCGAAAAAAACAATCTCATTCTTCATGGAATCATCTTATATACGTGGCTTTAAGAAGATTCCACTGAAACCCCAAATGGAAAATATTCTAACCGCCCAAACAAGAACTCCAATTGCTATTTCCTATGTTTTAAACGAAAGCTTTGACCGAGAGAGTCTCTTCTACTTCTCTTCTAATGAGAGAAAAGAAGTAACACTCAGTGCTCAGAGTATTTCCCGTTTGTTTAAGGTCCTCTTGAGGCCACAATCACAAGAATCTCACTAAAGACGAGATTATGAGTCTGTTCTTTTCAGCTGCACTGCTGAACTGCAAGAAGTTAAAGATGAGAAAAGATATACTTGTCTCATTTTAACTCATTGCATCAGTTCAGCAGTGTAGCTGAAAAGAACAGACCATATATCTTTCGGGTGCATTCACGTCCAACATGAACCTTACAAATCACGGACCTCCTCCTTTGTCTGAAAAGGTCTCAGATCGCAGGCGAAATTCCATCCGGGACTATATAATGACTATTTGTACAGATTACTGCTATTTGGAACAGATTTCGTTATCACAAACTAGTCAGGAAGCGAGAGAAGGGAAAGCACAAGCGAAACAAGAGTGTGTATGTGTGTGTGTGTGTGCGCGCGAGAGAGAGAGAGAGAAAGAGAAAGAGAGAGAACTAGCGGCCCTACAATGCTCGAATCTCTAGAACGCACACGCATTGTTGTTGCGGTGCGGTGTATCCATCCGGTGCATTCCATCGCAGGTGTATTTTCGTGCCGCGTGGGGTGTCCGACGCGAGTAAAAGTCAGAGTGCGCTCCGCTCCGCGCTCCCTTCCTCCTTCTCTCGACAAAGAGTACGAGACGCCGTCGCCGTCTTCATCGATACGGACGACGACTACGACGACGACGGCTACAACTACGACTACGATCAATCCGAAGAACACCGCTTTTAGACCCGAACTTTAGTCCCCGCGACGATTGAACAAGTAGACGACGTTTCGACTCACCGGACGGCAACCATCGGAAACGTCCGACGAGCGGCTCGCGCTGCTTCTGTGCACCACCTCCTCTTATTCTTCTTCTTCTTCTTCTTCCTTCTCCTCGTCCGCGGCAGAAGGAAGGGGCACTCCGGTCGCTCGCCGAGAGAATCCGCGCGCTTTGTCGTCCACCGCAGCGCTCTCCTTCTCTCTCTCTCTCTCTCTCTCTCTCTGTGTCTCGCGCGCGCGCGCCTTCACTCGTGCTCGCTCTCTCTCTCTCCCTCTCTCTGTCGCGCTCGCTCCGCCGCGGTCCCTCTTTCTTCTCTCTTCCCTCCCTCTATCTTTCTCGTTCTCGACTTTCACCTGTCACCTGTGCACGCACGCGGCCGACCCGCACCGGCCTTCTTTGTCCAGCGCTCTTCTCTCGCGAAACGGACTCTCGAGACGACAAACCGCACAGCTACCGTCCGTCGGAGCCACTGATCAGCTGTGCACTGCGTACCGACCACCGCGCTGCTCGGCACCAGGTCGGTCGACCGCTGCCGCGAGATCCCGCGCACGACACCCTCCTCCCCGACGAGCGCGCGCCGATTTTCTCAGAGCAGCGCGCTCGAGAATGTCGCGACGGTCGGCCGAAACACGGAAACTGGCGTGATCGCGTAATCAAGATGGCCGCCGCGCCGACAAGTGCCATCCTATTTATGAATGGAAGACGCGTCATAATAGTTCGCCGCAGTCACGCGGCGGAGGGGCGGCGCGGGCTATTTTAAAGCGCGTACGAGACTCCGACATGTCGTACGCGAGTCCTCCGGATCTTCGCGCAAAAATACCGCGCTGTGACCGCGGCAGGGAAACTGGAGTGACGAAGTGGCGAAAGTGACGGAGAGCGCCGGTCAAAACCGAGGAAAAACTCGCGGATAATCTGAAAGTTGCATCGTTCCGAGATGAGATGGTTTCTTGCCATTTCTGATCTCGCGAATGCCACGACTTCGCGCGCAGAACTTACCTCATCTTCGCGTACCCGTCGTACAGATGCGATTTTTTTTTAATATATTTAAAATTACTACATATATTGAATAAACGTAGCATCCTTTGATCGTCATTGAGTCCTGGCTACTTGCTGTGGGTATTTGATTTATGACGCCAGGTGTGGCGAGAAATGCATGCTTGGAATTCTTACAATGTCAAAATGAAAAGATATAACCAAAAAATAACATTTGCAACCGATTAATCATACCCCTAAAATATTTCGAACATTTCTCTTTCTCTCTAACAATCTATAAATTCAAGATTAACGTGAGAAAATAATGAAGAAAAATATTGCTTAAATTAATTAAGCTTCAAAATATTGCATGTCACATAAATTTTATGGTTATTTACTGTAAAGCTAAAAGAAAGTATTTGAAGTAATTTAGAGATTTTCTGAATCGATTGTAAGAGTCATTTCTTGGAATATATCTTCGTATTTAGATGTACCTTTGAAGAAATTCTGGGAATGAATTTCTTCGCTTTTGACGTCATCGACTAAAAGTAGAGTTCCGTGAGTAGGCAGGAGCCTTATCGATCATTAGGATTACGTAGTACAGAGAGACAAAAGGACTTGTTGTTCGCATTGGATATTTTCGCTGTAATAAATAACGGGGTGTAACGGATTACTGTAAACACTGGTATATTGACATTTCTACGGATATATAAACCAAAATAATAATATATAATAGTAATAATAATTATAATAGAATTACTAATACGGAATAACGAGTAGACACAGTTGCTCGTTTTTCGTTTTCTGCTTTTAGAGCGCAGTGAATTGTGTATTAGTGTAAATAAGCGGAGTCGAGATGCTGCTCTCTCTTTTTTTTTAAATGCTTTCAACTCGTCCGACTCGAGAGAGAGAGAGAGAGAGAGAGAGAGAGAGAGAGAGAGAGAGAAAGAAATGTTGCCGAACATTGATCACTCGCGATGATGCCTGTCTTCCGTTTCACCTCATTTATAACTCAATAGACAAACGTGCTAACAATGAAACGGGAATAACAAGATGTCTCGTACTACGTTGCGGAATCCAGAAGAAACGTACGCACTCTGGATCGCGTGTTTGACGAAGGACGCTTCTCCTTCTACGTATATCGGAAATGATGCACCAGCCGCACGATAACGCGTAAAACCTTAAAGTTGTATTAAAGGAAAAACCTGTTTTTTTGCAATTCCATACCTTTAAATTCATTAATGCAAGTGAGTCAGTCATGCTTAAGTATCTTGATTCTTACGATATAACTCTTGTGATACGAAGGAGTGGTGACGATGGAAAAGAAGAAGTCTAAAGTGCAAGAAAACCGTTTTTATGCTCGCAACTTGGAAACAGTAACGCAACGTCTCACAATTCGTACTCCAATTTGGTTTACCTACGTTTTATCCTACATGATAATAGTACGTCTCGCGAAATAGTACTTCTATGCGAAAGAATCATTTTTACAAGATCCCAAAATTATATAAGCAATGGCACCAATTCAGTTGTTCCGTTCGACGCATACGTTTCTTTTGCATTCACCGTTTGTCGGTTTCCGCGGCTCATATCGCCGGAATGGCGGAAACCATCGCTTCTTCCGTGAATAAACTCATTCGTTAAATCAACAGTAGCAAATTAAAATCTTACTAATACTACTCAGGTCAAAAACTACGTACACCTGTCGGTACGTAATGGGAAAAAGTATAGCAACGAAGTGGGAGAAGAAAAGAAGGAGATAATCTAAGAATTTCGTTTGTAAGATTTTTCGAAAAGCCTTAAATGCACTTGTACACGTTTTCGCGTCGTTTGCGGTAAAAAAGCGTTCACATCTGACTCGAATCCTCGCAGAAATAGAAGACAAGGAGAGAGAAAGAGAGAGAAGAAGAAAGAGAAGAGGGCTCGATGACAGACAATCTAACAATGATTAGTAGAAAATATGAACCGATCAGGAACGCGACGACGACCGCGAGCTTGGCAGCTGGGAAAGACAGAAGTCCCAACGGACTCGATCGATCGTTTTCATTGCTGGTATTTATCGCTGATATTAAATTACAAAAAGGCGTGCCGTTGAAACTCCGCTCCTGAAGCGTCGATTCGTCGTCGTCTCGCTAGGCCGGCCGATCTCGATGTCTAATCGAAGTCACACGATCGCAGACTCGACTTCGAGGGAAAGTCCGCACGCGCGCGCGCGCGCGTGCGGTGTGTCTAGTCGTCGTTCACCTCGATTGGGATACTCGTGGTGAAGGTCGGCGTCTCCAGCTCCTCGTGCTTCTTCATCTTCATACTCTGCAAAACGGAGAGCTTGTTATAATCATATACACGTCGGAAGACATACAAAAATTGCCGGTTTACCGCGACCGACACAAAGAGAGAGACAGGCAGATAGTTGCAGGCGTAAGTTAGACGTCGAGAAACGCGGCAATTATTCAATTCAGTCATGTCGACCGGCAATTATAAGGAAGCGCGCGAGGGGACGCGAGCGCGTCTCACCTGTTGCAGTTTATAGTGGTTAATAATATCCTGATCAGCTGGGCAGCTCTGCAGGAAAGCGTCGAGCCTGTACATGTGGTGCATGTACCGCCAGAGGTGTACCAGGGTCTCCGGTATCTCGAAGTCCGCGAAGTACTTGCCGGCGACCCTGATATGCTGTAGCCGCGGCATCAGCTCGCAATCGAAGCAACACATGGTGTCGCCGGTGAGGAAGCGCGTGCCCTTGCGGCCCAGATGCTCGTCGATCTTGCGCAGATGCGCCATCAATGACGACGACTTAGGATCCCTGTCCTTTTCCTTCGCGTTCAGCAGCAACAGCTTGAGTTTCTGGAAGGAAACGAGCAACGCGGTCACAGCATGTAGTTTCTCATCTAGTTAGGGAAGGAGAGGGAACGGGAAGAAGAGAGAAAATGAGAGAGAAAGAGAGAGAGAGAGGAAGGGAGAGAGACATAGCTCAGCTTGGCGACACTTGGGCCGCTCGATTAGTTTCACTTTCAACCGGATTAAAAAGAAGAAGAAAAGTCGACACTCACGCTGAACAAGTTCTCCACGAGAGTGGCCACTTCCTTATCCTGTACAAACAGATTGTGCCCGCCGGGGATGTTCTTCATGATGTGCCGCTCGATCTTTTCGTTCTCCAGTATCGCGTCGCCGTTGTCGATCAGGATCGGCGGCGGCGTGGCTTGGAAGTTGGTGCGAAAGTCGGGCGGCGGCTTCTGCATGTCCACTGTGGTTACTTTCAGCGAGATCGTCTTCAGCTCCGCCAAGAGATACAGGTCCATGAAGTACTCCTGGCAGAACAGGCAGGCGCCTTTGCGACGTCCATCGATCGTCGATGCCTGGAAAACAAGATTTTCTCTGTTAAGCCCGTGTCACATTACGGATTGCGAAGATTGGAACTTGACCAATTGGAGCCAAGTAGGTCAAGATCAAAGTGCATTGATTCGTCAAAATCTAATCTTCAATCCGCAATCTTCCATTTCCAATCCGTAGTGTAATTCTGTGTAACCAATGCGATGTAAACTTTGCAGAAAAATGTCAGTGTTCTGTCGATAAAGTTTTCAGCTTCAGCATCCCCTTAAAGGCCCTCGAATTGTCTCTCTTTTTAATGACGTTAGAAGAAAATGCATGTTAAAAATTCTTGCGAAATACATTAAAATAAAAAAAATATATGTATATAATATATATATATAAAATAAAAAAAAATATAATATATACATATTTCATGGAACATTCTGGTAACTTTTTAAAATGAAATATTGTCAAAAACACTCTAAATAGCACATTTATAAGGTTTCAACTGTCCGATCCTAAGTGGTCCCTATTGGTACCAGTAATATTTAAAGGGTTAAAGCAAAAAAGAAATGCAACATGGGCTTTGTTAAACGCGCGTCTCCGGATTAAAGGGATGCTGAAGCTGAAAACTTTACCAACAGAACACTGACATTTTTCCGCAAAGTTCGTATTATCCATAAAGTAACACTTACGATCGATTAAATAAATCTGTGAAATGTTCTTGCATTTCTTGCATTTGCTTTAACGCTTTAAATATTACTGGTACTAATAGGGACCACTTAGGATCGGACAGTTGAAACCTTATAAATGTGCTATTTAGAGTGTTTTTGACAATATTTCATTTTAAAAAAGTTACCAGAATGTTCCATGAAATATGTATATATTATATATATATTTTTTTTTATTTTATATATATATATATATATATATATATATATATATATATTATATACATATATTTTTTTTATTTTAATGTATTTTGCAAGAATGGTTACACAGAATTACAAATGCTTTCACGCAATGAAAGTACGTGCAAAGATAAATAGGAGCATTGCTCGATATGTGATAAGAGCGAAGAAAAAATTTTTAATGTAAAATCTTAAGCTGTCAGCGTAATATTTGCCTGATCCAAAAGTTCCCGTAGCTTGTACATACCGAAAGTGCGAATGCTCTAAGCAGAAAAATTTTGAAGAACATTGCTCTACCTTCGCGTCTGGAAGCATCTTCGCACCTTCATTTGGAAGCTTAAGGGGATGCTGGAGTCGATGACGAACTCGAGCAGTGTCGATAATGTAGAGACGATTGTCACTAACATAATCACGCTATCCTTTTCGTATTTCTTGTATATACAGAACTTACATGAATGTGTGTCGCTTTGTTTTGTATTCAACCTAACCATATATGTGTGGGAATCTTTCTGTAAACTTTTTTCGATATTTTTAAGCTTCCAAATGTATATGCAAAGGTACAGCAATGTTCTTCAAAATTTTTCTGTTTGGAGCATCCACACTTTCAATATATACAAGCTGCGGAAACTTTTGAATCAGGCAAATATTACGCTAACTGACAGCTTGAGATTTTACATTACAAATTTTTTGTTCGTTTTCGTCACATATCGAGCAATGCTCCTATTTATTTTTGCACGTACTTTCATTGCGTAAAAGCATTTGTAATTCTGTGTAACCAACACATAAACTTTGTAGAAAAATGTCAGTGTTCTGTCGGTAAAGTTTTTAGCTTCAGTATCCCCTTAAGAACATCGAAAAAGTTTGCAGAAAGATTTCTACACATATATAGTTCAGTTTTCCGTTAAATATGGTAAAACAAAGCAACGCACATTTATGAAAGTTCTGTATATAAAAAAAAATACGAAAAGGATAGCGTGATTATGTTAGTGACGATCATCTCTGTATTATCGACTCTGTATTGTTCGAGTTCGCCATCGACTCCAGCGTCCCTTAAGATGAGGAGAAACTGGATTGCGCTAAATGTCAAGATATACTCGGAAATGTAAATTTTCAGCTTCATATTCGTTATACATCCTCATACGCCGTTCCTCCGCAACGTTTTCCCAGCGCTTATCTGCAGCGCGTTAACGCCAGCATGCAAATTCCGCGGTATCTCGTGGATTCGATTATCCCGCTGTATCTTTGAGCGATAAGGAGTCGTGCCAGCGAAGCGTTGACGTCACCCACGCAACGACAAAGACAACTAGTGCATGTACGAATACTCTGACAACGGCGAAGCCGCTCTATCCCCGTCATCGTTTTTCCGTCCAATCGGTCGAATCGAGATGGCCGAATTTGCGCTACTTCCGTTCTTGTTTCTCTCGATGTCACGGCTTATTTATTAGCTCCACCACGAGAGAGAGAGAGAGACCCGCTCTCCGCGACTGTCCTCGAAAAATCTTACGTAATCTGCGTCAGTCTCTCTCTATTATCTCTACTTCCAACTCTTTTTTTATCTTTCTCTCCTCGTCTGCTCGTCGCTCACATAGACGCGATATTCTCGACTCCAAAACATCGCGATATTTTTAGAACACATGGATCGCGCCAGTCTACTTCGTAAATAAACGTTCATTATGTTTCTGTAGCGGGAGAGAGAGATATGACTTTTTTTATATAATTGAACTTTCACATTTCTACTGATGTCTCGCCAGTATTTAATTTAATTTCCATCTTCCACGCTTTCTTGTCTATTAACCTTTCGACCGCAAAACTCGCTGCACGAAATGTCATGTCCAATGCGGGACAATCGTACGGGACACAATGGATCCGTCGTTCGAATATTCCGCCCCGCGATCAATGCTCGTGATCCTTCACTTTTGACCGGTGGGAGAGTTCGAATAACAAGCCACACATTGTGTAACGTAATCGTTTCCCTCCTCGGCTCTGACCGTGATCGCCTCTCACGGCGTATCGCCGTAATTTCAGCAAATCGAATCGCAGTCCGCCAACTCGCGCGCCGACAACGGCGATTCTATTTTCATCCGGACGTTAACAATCGGCTTTACTACTGCCCCGACGGCGCGATTGCGAGACGTCCCCCGGGATCTGACGAGCCGACCGCGATTAAAGAAGAGTCATCGGATATCACGCTCTCGCCAGGTTCTTTGTATGCATATCGTGCATCACCACTGCCGTTCGCCACCGCGGCGATGCCGTTGTCCCGCACTCTTCAGCATGCGTCATGCACAGCCATAGATATAATATGCGTAGACTCCACATACAGAAAAGTGAAGCCAACATGTACATCAGCTACCTCTGTTCTCTGTTTTTCCTGCACAGACAAAGTGTGCAATAAGACTTAAAGGGACTGGAGGATCAGATTGCCTGAAAATCGTGCTTATTCTTTCACAATTTTTTTATGACAAACTGAATGCAAAAGTGTTATTTTGACGTGTATTTATACAACATATAAAGAGAAGGAAAATGTAATTTTGATGATCACATACTCGATATAAGTGTATGGTACATGTACATTAAAATATATTTCGTTTTTCTTTTCAAGGTTGTCATTCTGCAGTAATATCTTGACTTTCGGTGGTTCATTTAAGTTGAATTTTAAGTAGAAAATTTCCGTAAGCTTGTCGTTATCGTGTGAACCACTGACAAACTCGTGAAAATATTTGATTTTGAAATATTAATTTTTTTACTAAAAACTGAAAATTTAATAATATTTCATTAAGATACTTGCAATTTTGTTAACTTTTACTCAATTTCTATTATAGTGGTTCACACGATAACGACAAGTTTACCGAAATTTTACCTTAAATTTTACCTAAAATTTACTTAAAATTCAGCTTAAATAAACCGCCGAAATTCAAGATATTACTGCAAAATGACGATCTTGAAAAGAAAAACGAAATATATTTTAACTATATATTTTAAGGGCATGTACCCTTATATTGAGTATTTGATCAAAATTATATTTTTCTTTTCTTTATATGTTGTATAAATACATGTCAAAACAATATTTTCGCATATTCATTCAGTTTATCATAAAAAATTGTGAAAAAAGCCCAAACGCTCATTAACGTCCAAATGTGTTGAAATTTTACGTTGATTTGAGCCATTTATTTTACTACGGAAATGAGATTATTATTTATAAAGAGTACCATTTCTATCAATTTCGATGTCGCTCTATCGAATAGCATTGAGAAAATTAAAAAAAAATCGCAATTTATGCAAAATGTTTGCAAAATAAAATAAAAAAGCGCATGCTTTTAAAGCTAATTTTTTTTTCTTCTGCTATTTTCTTCATGAAAATGTGTTAATATCTCGGGAAAGTATCTAAAACGTGTTCCCGAGACTAACTTAAAAAATATGCCATGGATATTTTTTTCAACAAACATGGCGGTACCAAAATGGCGATCGATTTGAAGCGTTTAATTCGAATTTTTGCTTATATTTGGTTATCAAAATTGTTTCAGAGTCAATAGTACTACAATACATTACATAGTAACACGTTTTATGGTGATACTAACACGTTTTTATGGAGAAAATAGCGGAAGAAGAAAAAATTAGCCCTAAAAACATGCGGGTTTTTATTTTATTTTGCAAAAATTTTGCATAAATTACGATTTTTTTAAATTTTCTCAACGCTATTCGATAGAGCGACATCGAAATTGGTAGGAATGGTACTCTTTATAAACAACAGACCTCATTTCCGTAGTAAAATAAATGGCTAAAATCAACGTAAAATTTAAGCACATTCCCATATAGCACAAATGTTCAACAGATATCCTAAGAACGTTCTAAAAATATTCGAATATTCTACATTCTTAGGATATCTATTGAACATTTGTGCTGTATGGGTTTGGGCGTTAATGGGTTAAGTAAGACTTTTGCTTGCCAGTCGGGATGCTGTTGCGCTCTATAATATTATAGGAACGAGAAGTGGATGCACGCGCAACAAAAAGGTGACAAAATAGAAAACTGTAGCCCCTCTATTCTCGCTCTCATTCTAGATGTTGGCTTCACTCAATTAGACGACAGAACGAAGGGCGTTCGGACTCCATATATATTATGTCCATATGTTCAGCGCCGAGAGAGATTGCTGCTCTTCTCTGCTGCTCTTCGCGCGCGCCCG
>NW_022639492.1:1324221-1327917 GCF_010583005.1 Odontomachus brunneus | reverse complement strand
GAGAGAGAGAGAGAGAGAGAGAGAGAGAGAGAGAGAGAGAGAAAGAAATGTTGCCGAACATTGATCACTCGCGATGATGCCTGTCTTCCGTTTCACCTCATTTATAACTCAATAGACAAACGTGCTAACAATGAAACGGGAATAACAAGATGTCTCGTACTACGTTGCGGAATCCAGAAGAAACGTACGCACTCTGGATCGCGTGTTTGACGAAGGACGCTTCTCCTTCTACGTATATCGGAAATGATGCACCAGCCGCACGATAACGCGTAAAACCTTAAAGTTGTATTAAAGGAAAAACCTGTTTTTTTGCAATTCCATACCTTTAAATTCATTAATGCAAGTGAGTCAGTCATGCTTAAGTATCTTGATTCTTACGATATAACTCTTGTGATACGAAGGAGTGGTGACGATGGAAAAGAAGAAGTCTAAAGTGCAAGAAAACCGTTTTTATGCTCGCAACTTGGAAACAGTAACGCAACGTCTCACAATTCGTACTCCAATTTGGTTTACCTACGTTTTATCCTACATGATAATAGTACGTCTCGCGAAATAGTACTTCTATGCGAAAGAATCATTTTTACAAGATCCCAAAATTATATAAGCAATGGCACCAATTCAGTTGTTCCGTTCGACGCATACGTTTCTTTTGCATTCACCGTTTGTCGGTTTCCGCGGCTCATATCGCCGGAATGGCGGAAACCATCGCTTCTTCCGTGAATAAACTCATTCGTTAAATCAACAGTAGCAAATTAAAATCTTACTAATACTACTCAGGTCAAAAACTACGTACACCTGTCGGTACGTAATGGGAAAAAGTATAGCAACGAAGTGGGAGAAGAAAAGAAGGAGATAATCTAAGAATTTCGTTTGTAAGATTTTTCGAAAAGCCTTAAATGCACTTGTACACGTTTTCGCGTCGTTTGCGGTAAAAAAGCGTTCACATCTGACTCGAATCCTCGCAGAAATAGAAGACAAGGAGAGAGAAAGAGAGAGAAGAAGAAAGAGAAGAGGGCTCGATGACAGACAATCTAACAATGATTAGTAGAAAATATGAACCGATCAGGAACGCGACGACGACCGCGAGCTTGGCAGCTGGGAAAGACAGAAGTCCCAACGGACTCGATCGATCGTTTTCATTGCTGGTATTTATCGCTGATATTAAATTACAAAAAGGCGTGCCGTTGAAACTCCGCTCCTGAAGCGTCGATTCGTCGTCGTCTCGCTAGGCCGGCCGATCTCGATGTCTAATCGAAGTCACACGATCGCAGACTCGACTTCGAGGGAAAGTCCGCACGCGCGCGCGCGCGCGTGCGGTGTGTCTAGTCGTCGTTCACCTCGATTGGGATACTCGTGGTGAAGGTCGGCGTCTCCAGCTCCTCGTGCTTCTTCATCTTCATACTCTGCAAAACGGAGAGCTTGTTATAATCATATACACGTCGGAAGACATACAAAAATTGCCGGTTTACCGCGACCGACACAAAGAGAGAGACAGGCAGATAGTTGCAGGCGTAAGTTAGACGTCGAGAAACGCGGCAATTATTCAATTCAGTCATGTCGACCGGCAATTATAAGGAAGCGCGCGAGGGGACGCGAGCGCGTCTCACCTGTTGCAGTTTATAGTGGTTAATAATATCCTGATCAGCTGGGCAGCTCTGCAGGAAAGCGTCGAGCCTGTACATGTGGTGCATGTACCGCCAGAGGTGTACCAGGGTCTCCGGTATCTCGAAGTCCGCGAAGTACTTGCCGGCGACCCTGATATGCTGTAGCCGCGGCATCAGCTCGCAATCGAAGCAACACATGGTGTCGCCGGTGAGGAAGCGCGTGCCCTTGCGGCCCAGATGCTCGTCGATCTTGCGCAGATGCGCCATCAATGACGACGACTTAGGATCCCTGTCCTTTTCCTTCGCGTTCAGCAGCAACAGCTTGAGTTTCTGGAAGGAAACGAGCAACGCGGTCACAGCATGTAGTTTCTCATCTAGTTAGGGAAGGAGAGGGAACGGGAAGAAGAGAGAAAATGAGAGAGAAAGAGAGAGAGAGAGGAAGGGAGAGAGACATAGCTCAGCTTGGCGACACTTGGGCCGCTCGATTAGTTTCACTTTCAACCGGATTAAAAAGAAGAAGAAAAGTCGACACTCACGCTGAACAAGTTCTCCACGAGAGTGGCCACTTCCTTATCCTGTACAAACAGATTGTGCCCGCCGGGGATGTTCTTCATGATGTGCCGCTCGATCTTTTCGTTCTCCAGTATCGCGTCGCCGTTGTCGATCAGGATCGGCGGCGGCGTGGCTTGGAAGTTGGTGCGAAAGTCGGGCGGCGGCTTCTGCATGTCCACTGTGGTTACTTTCAGCGAGATCGTCTTCAGCTCCGCCAAGAGATACAGGTCCATGAAGTACTCCTGGCAGAACAGGCAGGCGCCTTTGCGACGTCCATCGATCGTCGATGCCTGGAAAACAAGATTTTCTCTGTTAAGCCCGTGTCACATTACGGATTGCGAAGATTGGAACTTGACCAATTGGAGCCAAGTAGGTCAAGATCAAAGTGCATTGATTCGTCAAAATCTAATCTTCAATCCGCAATCTTCCATTTCCAATCCGTAGTGTAATTCTGTGTAACCAATGCGATGTAAACTTTGCAGAAAAATGTCAGTGTTCTGTCGATAAAGTTTTCAGCTTCAGCATCCCCTTAAAGGCCCTCGAATTGTCTCTCTTTTTAATGACGTTAGAAGAAAATGCATGTTAAAAATTCTTGCGAAATACATTAAAATAAAAAAAATATATGTATATAATATATATATATAAAATAAAAAAAAATATAATATATACATATTTCATGGAACATTCTGGTAACTTTTTAAAATGAAATATTGTCAAAAACACTCTAAATAGCACATTTATAAGGTTTCAACTGTCCGATCCTAAGTGGTCCCTATTGGTACCAGTAATATTTAAAGGGTTAAAGCAAAAAAGAAATGCAACATGGGCTTTGTTAAACGCGCGTCTCCGGATTAAAGGGATGCTGAAGCTGAAAACTTTACCAACAGAACACTGACATTTTTCCGCAAAGTTCGTATTATCCATAAAGTAACACTTACGATCGATTAAATAAATCTGTGAAATGTTCTTGCATTTCTTGCATTTGCTTTAACGCTTTAAATATTACTGGTACTAATAGGGACCACTTAGGATCGGACAGTTGAAACCTTATAAATGTGCTATTTAGAGTGTTTTTGACAATATTTCATTTTAAAAAAGTTACCAGAATGTTCCATGAAATATGTATATATTATATATATATTTTTTTTTATTTTATATATATATATATATATATATATATATATATATATATTATATACATATATTTTTTTTATTTTAATGTATTTTGCAAGAATGGTTACACAGAATTACAAATGCTTTCACGCAATGAAAGTACGTGCAAAGATAAATAGGAGCATTGCTCGATATGTGATAAGAGCGAAGAAAAAATTTTTAATGTAAAATCTTAAGCTGTCAGCGTAATATTTGCCTGATCCAAAAGTTCCCGTAGCTTGTACATACCGAAAGTGCGAATGCTCTAAGCAGAAAAATTTTGAAGAACATTGCTCTACCTTCGCGTCTGGAAGCATCTTCGCACCTTCATTTGGAAGCTTAAGGGGATGCTGGAGTCGATGACGAACTCGAGCAGTGTCGATAATGT
>NW_022639492.1:1324039-1324211 GCF_010583005.1 Odontomachus brunneus | reverse complement strand
CATCCCCTTAAAGGCCCTCGAATTGTCTCTCTTTTTAATGACGTTAGAAGAAAATGCATGTTAAAAATTCTTGCGAAATACATTAAAATAAAAAAAATATATGTATATAATATATATATATAAAATAAAAAAAAATATAATATATACATATTTCATGGAACATTCTGGTAAC
>NW_022639492.1:1323790-1324029 GCF_010583005.1 Odontomachus brunneus | reverse complement strand
GCTATCCTTTTCGTATTTCTTGTATATACAGAACTTACATGAATGTGTGTCGCTTTGTTTTGTATTCAACCTAACCATATATGTGTGGGAATCTTTCTGTAAACTTTTTTCGATATTTTTAAGCTTCCAAATGTATATGCAAAGGTACAGCAATGTTCTTCAAAATTTTTCTGTTTGGAGCATCCACACTTTCAATATATACAAGCTGCGGAAACTTTTGAATCAGGCAAATATTACGC
>NW_022639492.1:1310962-1323780 GCF_010583005.1 Odontomachus brunneus | reverse complement strand
GGTTCATTTAAGTTGAATTTTAAGTAGAAAATTTCCGTAAGCTTGTCGTTATCGTGTGAACCACTGACAAACTCGTGAAAATATTTGATTTTGAAATATTAATTTTTTTACTAAAAACTGAAAATTTAATAATATTTCATTAAGATACTTGCAATTTTGTTAACTTTTACTCAATTTCTATTATAGTGGTTCACACGATAACGACAAGTTTACCGAAATTTTACCTTAAATTTTACCTAAAATTTACTTAAAATTCAGCTTAAATAAACCGCCGAAATTCAAGATATTACTGCAAAATGACGATCTTGAAAAGAAAAACGAAATATATTTTAACTATATATTTTAAGGGCATGTACCCTTATATTGAGTATTTGATCAAAATTATATTTTTCTTTTCTTTATATGTTGTATAAATACATGTCAAAACAATATTTTCGCATATTCATTCAGTTTATCATAAAAAATTGTGAAAAAAGCCCAAACGCTCATTAACGTCCAAATGTGTTGAAATTTTACGTTGATTTGAGCCATTTATTTTACTACGGAAATGAGATTATTATTTATAAAGAGTACCATTTCTATCAATTTCGATGTCGCTCTATCGAATAGCATTGAGAAAATTAAAAAAAAATCGCAATTTATGCAAAATGTTTGCAAAATAAAATAAAAAAGCGCATGCTTTTAAAGCTAATTTTTTTTTCTTCTGCTATTTTCTTCATGAAAATGTGTTAATATCTCGGGAAAGTATCTAAAACGTGTTCCCGAGACTAACTTAAAAAATATGCCATGGATATTTTTTTCAACAAACATGGCGGTACCAAAATGGCGATCGATTTGAAGCGTTTAATTCGAATTTTTGCTTATATTTGGTTATCAAAATTGTTTCAGAGTCAATAGTACTACAATACATTACATAGTAACACGTTTTATGGTGATACTAACACGTTTTTATGGAGAAAATAGCGGAAGAAGAAAAAATTAGCCCTAAAAACATGCGGGTTTTTATTTTATTTTGCAAAAATTTTGCATAAATTACGATTTTTTTAAATTTTCTCAACGCTATTCGATAGAGCGACATCGAAATTGGTAGGAATGGTACTCTTTATAAACAACAGACCTCATTTCCGTAGTAAAATAAATGGCTAAAATCAACGTAAAATTTAAGCACATTCCCATATAGCACAAATGTTCAACAGATATCCTAAGAACGTTCTAAAAATATTCGAATATTCTACATTCTTAGGATATCTATTGAACATTTGTGCTGTATGGGTTTGGGCGTTAATGGGTTAAGTAAGACTTTTGCTTGCCAGTCGGGATGCTGTTGCGCTCTATAATATTATAGGAACGAGAAGTGGATGCACGCGCAACAAAAAGGTGACAAAATAGAAAACTGTAGCCCCTCTATTCTCGCTCTCATTCTAGATGTTGGCTTCACTCAATTAGACGACAGAACGAAGGGCGTTCGGACTCCATATATATTATGTCCATATGTTCAGCGCCGAGAGAGATTGCTGCTCTTCTCTGCTGCTCTTCGCGCGCGCCCGCGTCCGCATATTCTTTCTCGGCGATGACGCACGATCCGTTTTCGGAGTTGCACAACGTGAGAAAGTCAAGGCGAATGCGTGCTCGACGGATCCTCCCGGATGAGGTCCTGTCAAGAGAGCGACGTCGCCTCGGCGGATCGAGGTTACGCGATAACGCGCGACTTCATGGTGCACGGTCGTGTCTCTCAAAAGTACTTACCGGGAGAATCGTGTTGATTAAGAAAGCTTAACCAAGACGATTGAATTACGAATATTACGGTGATTAAAATGTCATTCGAGACGCACGTATCTTTTCCACCTCATTTCATCGGCCTTTGAGTGGCCGTAAAACCGATTTTACAAATCTGATTAATTATATCTTGGTGTTGCATATTTGTGAGACAATGTCGAAGCCATCACTACCAACATATTAACCCTTTCAGGACTATGGAAGATATTTTTCCATGATATTTTTTTCTAATTTAGTAACGAATTCATAATGACTGACAGTTTCTTTTTTACATAATGTGAAAACGGAACGTATTTATTGCAATTTTTTTTAAACTGGCAACACCAATAAACCTGAGTTGTCAAAATAATCGGCGGCAATTGCAAATTTTTCGCGGGTCTCGATAGAGCGAAATTTTCGATACTTGTATTTTGGTTTTTTCTAGCTTTTGTGCATATTCAGTGACTATTTTATTTCATTTGGTAATTATATATTTTTACATTCTAATAATCTCTCAACTACATAATAGTGCTTGTAAATATATCATATTTGAGATGAAATATAAGTTTAAATATAAATTTAAATATATATAAATTTCTAAAAAAATACTACGTTAGTGTATTTAGTTGTATTTATCATTCATTTTGTTATGATAAACTATAAAAAGGATTAAATACTCTCTTTTTCTTTCGGTTAACCTGTAAGGGTTAACAATCGTTGACTGAAATTTATCTTACATGAGACTTTCGGACCTAAACATTACAGCTCATTACAGCCATGAGAATGCGAAAGTCAAATTTATGCTCTACAATAGGCGAGCACCGGCGGCTTGCAAATAAGATTATCTCGGCTAAATGATCAATTACCTTCGCTTAATGAACGTAGATAAAGATGGTTTCCTTTTAGTGCCACACTCAGCTGCTGTAAAGCACAGCCTTCGTCGTCTTTATTCTAACTAGTTACGCGCACAGTATTCTTTTCTTTGCTTACTCCACAAGTGCGACTCGAGTGACTACACTTTAACGCAAGATACGAATACGGGGTCACGGTAATTCTTTGGACGGCCATTAGGCGTTAAACATCTGCTAAACGTCGTTCGCTCCAAGTGGCGCGCATCGCCCGACGCGTGCAACATCGGGAGCATCGTCGAGGAGTCGACGTATTACCTCGTGTATACGAAACGCGTTTATCATTGCGTAATGCCCGTATCGCAATAGCGATTGGCGACTGCGTTTTCTGTTTCTTGACCAATCCAGGCAGTCTTTTTTCGACTAATCTAGAGACAATTGTAGGCATGAACGCGAGCGCAGATCAAGTTGCCAATCGCTAGTGATGCGATTTACAAGATAAAATGCCCGGATATGTACATGGAAAAGAAAGATCTGCTACATATGGGCAACTAAACATAATTTGCTATATTAGCCACGTTTTCTTTGCTACAGGAGTCAATTTCCTTGCTATGATAACAAGAAAATCTATTAAAAAAAAAAAATAACTAAAGCAGTAAATTATGTTTAGTTGTCCATCTGTAACAAAGATCTTTGCTGTTAGTCACTTTTCTTGCTGTAGATTTTCTTATTATCATAGCAAGAAAATAGGTTCCTGCAGCAAAAAAGTAGCTAACACAGTGAATTATATTTAACTGTCCGTAGGTAGCAAATTAGTTTGCTGCTGCAGCGAATTATCTTTTTCCTTGTATCTAATCTTGAAAATTTTTATTATTTTGGTCTCTGGCATTGTCTATATCGCATTGTCTATCTCTTTTTAATGACGTCAGAAGCGAGAAAATGTTAAAAATTCTTGCGAAACTAAAATAAAAAGATATATCTATATTAAAATAAAAAGATATATCTAAGTGGTACTTGCAATCGATTAAGTAAATCTGTGAAATATTCCGTGCACTCCCCTTTCGCTCTAATCAAATTACAATAATCAATCAAATTACAATAATTTATTGTAAATTAATCTGAATGCAAAGAAATAGGTTAAGAAGATGAAGTATATGTCACGTTAATTTACGACAAATTATTGATTATTAAAGCAAAAGAGGAATGCACGGAATATTTCACAGATTTACTTAATCGATTGCAAGTATCACTTAGATATATCTTTTTATTTTAATACAGATATATCTTTTTATTTTAATTTCGCAAGAATTTTTAACATTTTCTCGCTTCTGACGTCATTAAAAAGAGATAGACAATGCGAGGGGCCAGCAGCTTTAAACATAAGTATTTAAATTTTCAACATAAAATATACATACAATATGTTATATATAAAATATATAACAAAATATATATACAAGTATAAATATAAGTATAAAGTTTAAATATCCGTATTCAAAGAATAACAATGTCCAGAATTAGTGTTCGGGAATTTTTACCTTAACATCGATGAAGCATTATTAGTCCTGGGACGTACGAGAATTCGCGGCAAGAACAATAATAATTCGGCGAGGACGAGCATGACTTATTGGCCGCGTCCGCGAACGAGCTTAACATTCCGCATCGGCGGTTATGTCAGCTAGAAATTCCGCGAAGAATCATTCTCCGCTAGGGCTTACATCTTTCCTCCCGTGATCGCGTGATTGTGCAAGACGGATTTACGATGCGTGAGTCATTTGTACTTCGAATAAAGCGTGCCGCAGTATCGCCGGCAATATCGACCAGGCGACACGAAGAAAGCAACGCGCCTTATTAAGAGGTTATTCTAGTGCATTGAGAGAAAAATGTATGATATTTGGAACTATAACGGCATAGTAAAACGATTATAGTTAGGAATATAATTTTTATAGTAAATGTTACCATAATATTTGTAATATTTACAATATAGCATAGTATAACTGACCCGTGTAAAATTTTCACCAAAAATTATAATTATTTGAAATAAAAAATATAGTAAGGTAGCAAATATTGAATGGTAAGAGAAATTAACTATTTTATATAGTCAATACAATTGGAATATTTGGCAAATATAGGAACATGTAACTATATTCCCAAAACGTGCTTTACTATACGCATAGAGTAATAAGATGGTGACTATAAATGTGTGTTCATTCTGCTATATCTTCGTGTTTAGCTGAACTATAAATATATGTTTGAGGCCAAAACGAACTATAAACTATAGTGAAATTATAGTTATTCCAACTGTTCTTTCTTTTTCAGTTCACTGAGAGAAAAATGTATGATATTTGGAACTATAATGGCATAGTAAAAAGATTATAGTTAGGAATATAATTTTTATAGTAAATGTTACCATAATATTTGTAATATTTACAATATAAGCATAGTATAACTGATCCGTGTAAAATTTCCACCAAGAATTATATATATAATTATTTGAAATAAAAAATATAGTAAGGTAGCAAATATTGAATGGTAAGAGAAATTAACTATTTTATATAGTCAATACAATTGGAATATTTGGCAAATATAAGTACATGTAACTATATTCCCAAAAGGTGCTTTACCATATACAGGGTGTTCTAAACCACCATGATGATCCTTGGTGAGAACGTAGAACGGATTGAGATGAGCAACGAAGTCCTGTGCCGTTTTGCGATATTCGCAATAATAGTTGAGATATTAATTAAAAAAGATTGGTGAATGATCACGCGCAATATGGTAGATGAGCTGCAGTGGCGTCGTCTGCCGTTGTATACTTATACAATAAATCAAACTGAACAAAAAAGTCCTTTACCATTTTGTAAATTACCATATAGATTTTTAGATATTAATTAAAGAAAATTTATGCATTATGGTATACAATCATATATGTAACAATTTTCTTTAATACTTAAAAATCTATGTGGTCATTTGCAAAATGGTACGGAGGACTTTTTTGTTCAGTTTGACTTAATATATAAGTATACAACAGCAGACGGCCCCATCTACCATATCGCGCGTGATCATTCACCAATCTTTTTTAATTAATATCTCGACTATTATTACGAATATCGCAAAACAACAAAGGACTTTCTTGCTCACCTCAATCCGTTCTACGTTCTCACCAAGAGTCATCATGGAGGTTCGGGATACCCTGTATATAGAGTAATAAGATGGTGACTATAAATCTGTGTTCATTCTACTATATTTTCATGTTTAGATGAACTATAAATATATGTTTGAGGCCAAAACGAACCATAAAATATAATGAGATTATAGTTATTTCAACTATTTTTTCTCTCAGTGTGTGAAGACCCGTTTTCAAGACTCGATTTTTGGAAATTGATTTTAAGCAAATGATTAAACCTACAGAGTTAGTGTTTTGTATTAACATTTATTCATCTTTGAAGAAACATCTTAAATTTTTTCAAAGCTTTTTATTCAAAATTGAAGAAAGTACAAAAAACAGGTCACGCCGTCTTCCATCGGGTATGTTAATTGCTCGTCGTCTGAAATAAACGAATTTGCTTTTATTTTGTTTTTTATGTGATTCTCGAACTAGAATCTTTTTGAGATCTTTAAAATTATTACATATTTTTTCCGGACCGCGAAAAGTTAGAATTTAGTAAAAATCAAACTATTTTTCAAGCGCCACCATTTTGTCAATTTTTCTTCAAATTATTTAATTCCAGTTCGGGCGATAGCCACATTCATGAAGAACAAAATAAAAGCAAATTCGTTTATTTCAGATGGCGAGGACGGCAGCAATCAACACGCCCGATGGAAGACGATTTTACGGTAATCTGTTTTGTCCACTTATATTTTCTTCAATTTTAAATAAAAAGCTTTGACAAAATTTGAGATGTTTCTTCAAAGAAATAAATATCAGTACAAAACATTAATTAGGTTTAACTATTTGCTTAAAATTAATTCTTAAAAATTGCCTTGAAAACGGGTCTTCACACAATATTCAATATTCCCTTAAGGGCCGTCTTTAACTTTACCGAGCGACGATCTGGATGCCGTCTGATAGCCAATCTATCATATTTCATTCGCAGAGTTTCATCTATTAATTTTGATGACAGTTATAGATACAACTTGTCGCAGTATAAATATTTTTGAGACAACCGCAATAAAGCATGTTACTCATTCCTGGCGCCATATTCATAATTACACAAAAAAGGTTTGTTGAAGTGGGAAAAGGAGCGATGAATGGCTGAGCCGCGATGGCAGTGAGCTGACGTTGCCCAAATCGCGTTTCTCGAGAAGAACCGCGGTTCTCGAAAAGGAAGCGAAAGTGGCGGCGAGTACGATAGTTTCTCGAGATATTTTCGATACGCGGAAATCCAACGACGTTTGGTATTCGTGTCGAATACGAGCTCGCATGCTCGCTCGCCGACCAACACGGAGAACGTTGACGGCGGATCAAATGTCACGAAGAAGATACCGAGAACGCATCTCTCGTCGTGTCTTCCAGCGACCGCGGCGCGATCTTTCGCCTCGCCGATTCCTCCTTTCTCTATTACGAAAGCTTGAAAATTCGAGTCAACATCGAGGTGTAAACTACTACTACTATTACCATCAACGCTACACCTCGAGACGCGGAGCAGCATGATGTCATTGGCGACGCACGTGATAATACAGAGCACGTGCGTCGACGAGGGAGAAGGCGCGCGTCGGCCTCGTTTTCAGTAGAGTCATGAATGTTTTCACATAAACTCGATCTTACTTCATCAATTGTGTAATTTATGTAATTTTTATCTCTGGTACGAAGTCGTGACAAGTGAATAATATCTTGCAATATTCCTGGTAGAAATTTCATGCTGTTTTTGAACAATACATGTGCGCGCCATATAGCTAATAAAAAACAATAAAAAATGTAAGATTAAAATAAAATAAAAATTAAATTAAATTAAAATATACTTTAATTAATTAATAATTATAGGGAGAGACGGAAAGAGACGGGGAGAGACAGGGAGAGACCGGGAGAGACAAGAAGAGACGGGGAGAGACGGGGAGAGACGAGGAGAGACGAGGGGAGACGGGGAGAGACGGGGAGAGGCAGAGAGAAGCAGGGAGAGACGGGAAGAGACGGGGAGAGACAGGGAAAAACAGGGAGAAACAGGGAGAGATAGGGAGAGACAGGGAGAGACAGGGAGAGACAGGGAGAGACGGGGAGAGACAGGGAGAGACGGAGAGAGACAGGGAGAGACCGGGAGAGACGGGGAGAGGCAGAGAGAAGCAGGGAGAAGCAGGGAGAAAGGGAAAGACCGGGAGAGACGAGGAGAGACAGGGAAAGACAGGGAGAGACAGGGAGAGACGGGGAGAGACCGGGAAAGACCGGGAGAGACGGAGAGAGATTCAAAACTTTTTGAATTTTTGAGTTATGTCTAGTGTTCCTTGTGAGTAATAAATAAATAACAAAGCTGTCCAATCGATTAATAAGCAAATTAACTGCTCATTTCATGAGCAGTTTTGCCCTAAAACTAAAGTGGATAAAACTCTATCAAGTTCTTGTCGATTTCCTACATAGTTTTGATACAACCAATTAGAATGTAGTAATACTGGACAGTATCTGGTTGAGTATCTGGGAAAGTTGCATAGATTTCTAATAGAGACTTGCAGGTAATCTTTTTCTCCGGTGTAAACTCGTAAAACATGAACATTTCCATATATTTTCGAGGTTGAATTTTTCACAAGTTCACGCTAGAGGAAAAGATTCACGGTCGACCCACTGAAAGGCAGAAGCCAATCAGAACTCAAGCTGATAATATCAAGTAATCGACAACTACTAGTACCAGTTCCGATATGTCTTTTTGTTTCTCTGTCAAGGTGTGAATTCTCTCCAAAAAGTTTTCACGACATGTGCACGGAAAAACAGGATTTACTGTAGCAACAAACTAATTTGCTACATATGGACAGTTAAATATAATTCGCTGTGTTAGCTACTTTTTCTTTGCGCGCGCGCGCTGCAGGAATTTATTTCCTTATTACTCTCTAAATTTCTTGAAGTGAAAATATTGTCACTCTTGCAATAAAAGTGAAATATTCACTCCAATCGAGTGAAACATTCACTCCTGTGAAGAGTAAATACTGCCAGAGGAATGACTGTTTCACTCGATTGGAGTAAATATTTCACTCTTATTGCAAGAGTGGAAGTATTTTCACTCCAAGAAATTTAAAGAATATGATAAGAAAATTTGCTCTTAGTAAGAAAAGTAGTTAACGCAGTATATTTACTACAGATGGACAACTAAATATAATTTACTGCTTTAGCTACTTTTTTTTGTTGCAGGTGCAGATTTTCTTGTTCTAACAAGGAAATTGGCTTCTGCAGCAAAGAAAAAGTGGGTAACACAGCAAATTATGTTTAATTGTCCATATGTAGCAATCTTTTCTTTCCGTGTGTGCATGTGTGTGTGTGTATATGTGTGCGAGGACTAAAGTCTGTGCACTGAGAGAAAAATATAGTCGTCTTTTGCATCAACTATACTCTTGTGATTTTAACCACAAAAATAAAATTAGAAAAATTATTATTTTAGTGCACGGAAAAAAAAGATCTGCTACATATGGACAACTAACATAATTTGCTATATTAGCCACTTTTTCTTTGTTGCAGGAACCAATTTTTTTGCTATGATAACAAGAAAATCTGCTCCTGCAACAAAAAAATAGCAATAAATTATGTTTAGTTGTTCATCTGTAGCAAATTCGCTACGTTAGCCACTTTTTTGTTGTAGGAGCAGACTTTCTTGTTATCACAGCAAGAAAATAATTTCCTGCAGCAAAGAAAAAATCGCTAACACAGCGAATTATATTTAACTGTCCATATATAGCGAATTAGTTTGCCGCTGCAAAAAATTATTTTTTTTCCGTGTAAGTGTTATTAGAAAAATGATTCTTCTAATTATTTTTCTGGTTAAAATCACAAAAGAAGTATAATTAACATCGAAAGCAACTGTATTTTTCTCTCAGTGTGTCACACTACGGATCGGAGATAAAGGATTGCGGATTGAAGATTGGAACTTAGTCAATTGGGACAAAGCAAGCCAAGATTGAAATTCGTTGATTCGTCGAAATTTAACTGTTGATCCGTAATCCTCCACCTGGAATCCGCAGTGTGACACGGGTTTAACGCGGAGGCGAATTCCTCCGAGAGAGCGGCGTAAGCATTTGCCGAACACGCACCGGCAGGCCGAGCGCTTAATCGAATTCAGCATATTTACGAGCAATTCGCGCGATGAGACGAAGAGGAAACTTTCGAGCGAACCGCGAGGAATGTCGGTTAGGTGCCCGCGACAGAAACGAGCGAGCGGCATAAGAAGGGCATGTTTTGCGTTCGTCGTCTGTTACGCGCGATTCGCATCGTTGCGACCCCGCGACATCCTTACGTCGCGTGGCTTTCCCGGAGCGCGAGGAATCGCGGAAAGGAAAGAGAACGACCGAAGAAATCGAGCGGAAAGAGGAAGGCGGCTAAAAACGGCGTATGCTTCGGCGACGTCGTTAATGGCAATATCGCGGTCAAGCTTGTTCCACATCGGGAGGAAATTAATGCGTGTAACTCTGGTCGTACGCATAAGAAGTCTCGCGTCAGAAGCACGAGGAAAAAAAAGGAACTATTCTCGACAGCTCTACGAAATATATGGACGAGATACGCCGGGAATTTTACCTTGGAATTCTCGACGCTCGGCTTGCTCTTCAAACAAACGCGGCTCTCGTGCTGTAATAAACGATGCGATACACAGGGTGTGATCTACTTCGCGAAAATTCGACAATTTCGCCAGCGACGCAGGAGAAGCGAGAGATAAGCGATCGAAAAAAGCCCACAACTTATGTGTGTGTGAATATATGCGTGTATACACCGAGAAAAAATTTACTAAATTTCGAAAAACGTTTGTTTGGATAGTAATTAAGTAATTATTTTCTAAAATTAAATAAAGAAGTTTTAAATGTAAATTTGTTTCTTTAATTTTAGAAAATAGTTACTTCATTTAAACAAATATCTTCACAATTCTACCCAAACAAACGTTCTTTGAAATTTAGTAAATTTTTTTCTCAGTGTACATAAAATATACGTAACACGCAATCATCTTGAAAAATACAAAACTCATCCTTAGCGGAATCTTCTTAGATATTGACTTCGAGAGAAGTCAAGAGGAGTTTCTTGTAAAATCGAGAGGGAAATATTCTAAGCACTAGAGATGTGCGAATCAAAGTCAAATTTTCAATGTCAAATCGTATCTCAGATTTTAATTTCAAATTCGAATCGATGAAATTTCACCCGAATCGAATCGTTGAAAGAATTTTTAATTAACATAAGCATTGAATTCAACATGAAAATAGTGACTTCAGTATGAGAGAGATAACATTGATCATGTGATATTAATTCATTTTAAGGTAAGAGATATATAATATATAGTCGGTAAACGTGTATGGAATACAGTTCCAGCCTTGAAAGCTGCGCAACGACGGATATCGATTCGACAGTTGTCGGTAAGAATTTATCTAGAAGCTATTATCTTCGTTTAATATTTTTGAAGAAAATCAAGAAACTTTTCAAATCAAAACTAATTCCTGTAAAGCTGGATGTCTTTAAAGCCTGATCTACAATATGCTCTTTGCATTCTGTTGTCTTCTTGTCTCTTTTTTCTGGCTTAAAGCTTGATCTACAATATATTATTTGCTTCCTGTTTCTTTTTTTTCTCTCCCTGACTCAAATCTTAAACTAAAAAAAGACAGAGAACAAGAAACAAGGAAGTAAAAAGCACATTGTAGATCAGGTTTAAAGTTTAAGGTCTGAATCAGAAATAGATACAAAAAAAGAAGCAGGAAGCAAAGAATATACTGTAGATAAAACTTTATAGTTCTTCGTTAATGCTAATATGCGCGATTCGAATCTTTTCGATTTGAAATTTTATTCGAATTCGAATAATAGAGATTCGAATTTGAATCGAATTGAATTTCACTTGACTCGATTCGAATAGTTCGCTACTAAGTATTGTATTCTTCAAATTGGAGGAGTTTTACTTTTTATCTACACTGCAAGTCTCGCGCGTCTTGTCGTATATAAGAGAACATTCTGCTTCAAGTAAACATATTGGTCTGAAATAAAAAGAGCGGAAAAGTTACAGTAATATTGATAGATCCGATTAACAGCCTACTTCATTAGAAAAGGAAAATTCTTTCGGGAAAAGTTTTCCATTAGAATATAATTTTTGCTAAATTATTTTTCTTTTGGTTTTAGAAGAAATTGCGCCAGTCAAAATTAGAGCGAGAACTTCGCTTTAAATGAGTGAGAACTCATTCCAGATGAGTGAAAATATTACTCGCTTGGAGTGAATTCTCACTTGTTTGGAGTGAGTTCTCACTTGTTTGGAGTAAAATTCTCGCTCTAACTTCGACTGGCGCAATTTTCATTACCTCGGAGTCTCACTCCAAGAAATTTAGAGTGTATACAGGATGTTCCACCTAAACCAGGCTACCTAAATATCTCCACCGTGACGATACAAGAAATATTTTCTACGTAAATTGAATGGTATAAAGAGACCAATATATTGCAAAAAGGATTATGTTTTTCAATCATTTTTTTCGTAGTTTTCAAGGATGTTTTTTTGCATATAAATGCATACTTTTTTATTGCATCGTGTAGCAGATGTTAAAATATGTTCAGATATGTATATGACATGATCTTTGACCCCGAAAATTAAAATAAAATTAGTGCTATCACACTACGAATGACCTCTGAAAGCCTTAAGACTTGATCACTTCCAAGCAATTTATCAGTTTATCGATCTATGTTCGCGATGAGTATTCAAAGCAAGAGAAAATTGAAGGATATATTTAAGTGGGACATCCTGTATATATATACACACATATGTGTGTGTGTATTACGTTTTCGCATTTCTGTTGCATTTGATCTGCACACACAAGGGAGAATACGTGCCGGGAGAGACGCAGTTAGAATTTTGCACACCATATTGTACCAATAAGTACTCAAAGCAAGAGAAAATTGAAGGAGATATTTAGGTGGGACACCCTGTATATATATATACACACATATATGTGTGGGTGTGTATGTCACCTTTTCGCATTTCTGTTGCATTTGATCTGCACACACAAGGGAGAATACGTGCCAGGAGAGACGCAGTTAGAATTTTGCACACCATATTGTACCAATAA
>NW_022639492.1:1310548-1310952 GCF_010583005.1 Odontomachus brunneus | reverse complement strand
GAGTGAAGATACTGCTCGCTTAGAGTGAGTTCTCATTCTCATGGAGTGAAGTTCTCGCGTGGCGAAATTTTCACTATCTTGGAGTGAAGTCTCACTCCAAGAAATTTAGAGTGTACTACACAAATTTTCAACACTTATATTGCAATTCTAGACAAAATCGTAAAACTCGTAACTTCTCGTACTCTCTTAAAGTAAATCAGTGAAACATCATTGAAAGCAGTAAATATACACTGATTTACAGCTGTAAGTACAGCACTGAAACTGCTCAGTGCTATACTTATAACTGATATCATTGACTACTCACATAGCATAAGATTTAAAAGATGTCCCAAAGACATCCAGAGGATTGCTAAATGTCCGTACAAGTCCTCAGAATATCCTGAAAATATCCCGAGGACTTCTAA
>NW_022639492.1:1307422-1310538 GCF_010583005.1 Odontomachus brunneus | reverse complement strand
TTTTCGCATTTCTGTTGCATTTGATCTGCACACACAAGGGAGAATACGTGCCAGGAGAGACGCAGTTAGAATTTTGCACACCATATTGTACCAATAAGTACCAATAAGTACTCAAAGCAAGAGAAAATTGAAGGAGATATTTAGGTGGAACACCCTGTATATATATACACACATATGTGTGTGGGTGTGTGTGTCACCCTTTCGCATTTCTATTGCATTTGATCTGCACACACAAGGGAGAATACGTGCCGGGAGAGACGCAGTTAGAATTTTGCACACCATATTGTACCAATAAGTACTCAAAGCAAGAGAAAATTGAAGGAGATATTTAGGTGGGACACCCTGTATATATATATACACACATATATGTGTGGGTGTGTGTGTCACCCTTTCGCATTTCTATTGCATTTGATCTGCACACACAAGGGAGAATACGTGCCGGGAGAGACGCAGTTAGAATTCTGCACACCATATTGTACCGTTACGAATAGGCAAATATGATGCGCGCGTGTACGCGAGAAATACACATGTACACACACATACACACACCTGTTTGTCGCGAATACACGTGCAGCGAGAGCCGTCGTTCGTGCCTGAAACGCGCGCGATATGCGGCATCATCTGCGACGCGGTTACACGTCGATCTCTCGTCTCTTGAATGAACTCGCTGCGATACGAGCAGTGAAAAAAATATCCGGACGTTGCTCGCGGTGAGAAGAGGGAATGTCGATACGCGCGTAAGCGGCTATTATTAGCGAGGGACGACGTCGTTCCTAATCGCTGGACACACCGCAGTACACCGGTATTATCCTTCGATCTCTCGCGCCGCGCCGAAGGACAATTTCCTTACGCGAACGACTCTTTATTCTCTTTTAATCTTTTCTTCTCGTTGGGATACCTCAAGCCCGTATCAGATTACGCGTAAAAAAAGATACATACCGCATTCGTGTAAATGCACTGAGAGAAAAATATAGTTGCCTTCGGCGTCAACTATACTTCTCTGTGATTTTGACCAAAAAAATTATTAGAAGATTTTTCTAATAACGCTTACTAAAATAATAGCTTTTCTAACTATTTTTGTGGTTAAAATCACAAAAGAGTGTAGTTGACGCCAAAGACAACTATATTTTTCTCTCAGTGTGTTCACTCTGGAACCCAAATCGAAACTTTTTGGCCATGAATCTGGACCAGTGATCTAGACACTTGGAAATTATTGGAATAAATTCTAAACAAATTCCAAGTTCTACACTCTAAATTTCTTGGAGTGAGACTTCACTCCAGGATAGTGAAAATTGCATCACTCGAAGTTAGAGCGAGAACTTCATTTCAAACGAATGAGAACTCACTCCAAATGAGTGAAGATACTGCTCGCTTAGAGTGAGTTCTCATTCTCATGGAGTGAAGTTCTCGCGTGGCGAAATTTTCACTATCTTGGAGTGAAGTCTCACTCCAAGAAATTTAGAGTGTACTACACAAATTTTCAACACTTATATTGCAATTCTAGACAAAATCGTAAAACTCGTAACTTCTCGTACTCTCTTAAAGTAAATCAGTGAAACATCATTGAAAGCAGTAAATATACACTGATTTACAGCTGTAAGTACAGCACTGAAACTGCTCAGTGCTATACTTATAACTGATATCATTGACTACTCACATAGCATAAGATTTAAAAGATGTCCCAAAGACATCCAGAGGATTGCTAAATGTCCGTACAAGTCCTCAGAATATCCTGAAAATATCCCGAGGACTTCTAAATGTCCACACCAATTCCCAAAATATCCCTTCAAGATCTTATGTTAGGAGGATATTCACTGATTCACTTTAAAAGAGTAAGAACTCATGAGTAGATCTGTAATTCTATGCGAAGAGCATGTCATACGATATCTACGATTTTTTTTCTCATAAGCTACTTTACGATTTACTCGTATATTTGCTTAGAACTGCAGCATTAGTCAGATACAGGCTTTACGAGTTCGCTAAATTCCCGAGAATGCGCCTCCGACTTCCACCTAGACACACTTGCAATGACCTTAGAGAAGATTATACTCTGATCGATCGTCGTGGTCGCAGGTGCTGCGACATTTTCTCGTCGGACGCACCGCGACTGGAGGAGGAACGCGAGCGATGCCACCGGCGAGAGGTGAAGGTGGCGTTCGGTAAACACGCTAATTAAGTCGCTATGTGACAAACAAGCTCGAGGGGAAGGGAACGGAGAGGCGCGGAAGACGCGGCGCGGACGCCTCAAGAATACGCAAGGAGGAACCGTGCAGCTGGACAATGTTCCACCGGGATTCATAACGCGTTTGTGTACTCGTTGCATCGAGTATTCGTCGTGCGTCCTCGCTCTTTCCCCTACGAGTTGAAGAATATCTTCGGCCGAGGAAGAGGAGCCGAGGAGCGCCGAAGTCGACGCTGAAGTCGGCACACACAGCGGGGAAAGCCGGAGGAGCGAGGAAAGCGGAAGAGGCAAAGGAGTCCATCGTTTAACGGTAGAATCTCGAGGACCTCGCGCAGTGCGGCCCGCTTCGTCGTTTTGTCCCGTTTGACACACTTACCGAGACCTCGCACGATCGCCTCCCGAGTGCAAGGTCCCGCGGCCGGTTTACCATTAAATCTTCCCATCTCATCATGTCTCTCTTTCCCTCTCCCTCTCTCTCTTTCTTCACTTAATGCGATTCGAACTGTGCTCCCGCTATTATCTTGGAATTATTTTTCTACTAGTGTTTTGCCAGCGGCTTTTATATATTTTTCTCTTTTATGTACTCTCTTAAAATGAATCAGTCAAACATCACTGAAAACAGTGAATATACACTGATTACAGTTATAAGAATTGCACTGAAAGTGCTGATATCGGTGATTATTCACTGATTTAAGAGAGTACCCTTTTGTACCTCTCTTTTGCGTTTTGAATGTGTTTTTCTTTTGCATTATGTTATTCCCAATGAAATAATTACATATAATATTTGTTTCTCTTTAGGAAATAACTTTTTCCTTCCACGAAATAATTTTATCGTAAAATTTTACATAATTTTCTACCATTTCATTAAATTTTTAATAACGTAGATGCAGGCATTCTCCTCTCTCTCTCTCTCTCTCTCTCTCTCTCTCTCTCT
>NW_022639492.1:1306458-1307412 GCF_010583005.1 Odontomachus brunneus | reverse complement strand
CTCTCTCTCTCTCTCTCTCTCTCTCTCTCTCTCTCTCTCTCTCTCCTCTCTCTCCATTTAATGCGATTCGAACTGTGCTATTATCTTGAAATTATTTTTCTACTCGTGTTTTGCTAACGCCTTTTATATATTTTTCTCTTTTATGTACTCTTTTAAAATGAATCAGTCAAACATCACTGAAAACAGTGAATATACACTGATTACAGTTATAAGAATTGCACTGAAAGTGCTGATATCGGTGATTATTCACTGATTTAAGAGAGTACCCTTTTGTACCTCTCTTTTGCGTTTTGAATGTGTTTTTCTTTTGCATTATGCTATTCCCAATGAAATAATTACATATAATATTTGTTTCTCTTTAGGAAATAACTTTTTCCTTCCACGAAATAATTTTATCGTAAAATCTTACATAATTTTCTACCATTTTATTAAATTTTTAGTAACGTAGATGGAGGTATTCTCATCCTCTCTCTCTCTCTCTCTCCCCTCTCTCTCTCCATTTAATGCAATTCGAACTGTGCTCCCGCTATTATCTTGAAATTATTGCTGTTGCTTGTGTTTTGCTAACGCCTTTTATATATTTTTCTCTTTTATGTACTCTCTTAAAATGAATCAGTCAAACATCACTAAAAACAGTGAATATACATTGATTGCAGTTACACTAATATGCACTGATTGTCACTTTCAGTGCTATACTAATAACTGATATCGATGATTATTCACTGATTCACTTTAACAGAGTACCCTTTTGCACTTCTCTTTTGCGTTTTTCTTTTGCAGTATGCTATTCCCAGTGAAATAATTACATATAACATTTATTTCTCTTCAGGAAATAACTTTTTCCTTCCACGAAATAATTTTATCGTGAACTCTTACATGATTTTCTATTAAATGTTTAGTAACATAGCAAGTATTCCACTATTGCAAAATATTATAAATGTAGAGAATATAAGC
>NW_022639492.1:1303740-1306448 GCF_010583005.1 Odontomachus brunneus | reverse complement strand
ATCTGCACACACAAGGGAGAATACGTGCCGGGAGAGACGCAGTTAGAATTCTGCACACCATATTGTACCGTTACGAATAGGCAAATATGATGCGCGCGTGTACGCGAGAAATACACATGTACACACACATACACACACCTGTTTGTCGCGAATACACGTGCAGCGAGAGCCGTCGTTCGTGCCTGAAACGCGCGCGATATGCGGCATCATCTGCGACGCGGTTACACGTCGATCTCTCGTCTCTTGAATGAACTCGCTGCGATACGAGCAGTGAAAAAAATATCCGGACGTTGCTCGCGGTGAGAAGAGGGAATGTCGATACGCGCGTAAGCGGCTATTATTAGCGAGGGACGACGTCGTTCCTAATCGCTGGACACACCGCAGTACACCGGTATTATCCTTCGATCTCTCGCGCCGCGCCGAAGGACAATTTCCTTACGCGAACGACTCTTTATTCTCTTTTAATCTTTTCTTCTCGTTGGGATACCTCAAGCCCGTATCAGATTACGCGTAAAAAAAGATACATACCGCATTCGTGTAAATGCACTGAGAGAAAAATATAGTTGCCTTCGGCGTCAACTATACTTCTCTGTGATTTTGACCAAAAAAATTATTAGAAGATTTTTCTAATAACGCTTACTAAAATAATAGCTTTTCTAACTATTTTTGTGGTTAAAATCACAAAAGAGTGTAGTTGACGCCAAAGACAACTATATTTTTCTCTCAGTGTGTTCACTCTGGAACCCAAATCGAAACTTTTTGGCCATGAATCTGGACCAGTGATCTAGACACTTGGAAATTATTGGAATAAATTCTAAACAAATTCCAAGTTCTACACTCTAAATTTCTTGGAGTGAGACTTCACTCCAGGATAGTGAAAATTGCATCACTCGAAGTTAGAGCGAGAACTTCATTTCAAACGAATGAGAACTCACTCCAAATGAGTGAAGATACTGCTCGCTTAGAGTGAGTTCTCATTCTCATGGAGTGAAGTTCTCGCGTGGCGAAATTTTCACTATCTTGGAGTGAAGTCTCACTCCAAGAAATTTAGAGTGTACTACACAAATTTTCAACACTTATATTGCAATTCTAGACAAAATCGTAAAACTCGTAACTTCTCGTACTCTCTTAAAGTAAATCAGTGAAACATCATTGAAAGCAGTAAATATACACTGATTTACAGCTGTAAGTACAGCACTGAAACTGCTCAGTGCTATACTTATAACTGATATCATTGACTACTCACATAGCATAAGATTTAAAAGATGTCCCAAAGACATCCAGAGGATTGCTAAATGTCCGTACAAGTCCTCAGAATATCCTGAAAATATCCCGAGGACTTCTAAATGTCCACACCAATTCCCAAAATATCCCTTCAAGATCTTATGTTAGGAGGATATTCACTGATTCACTTTAAAAGAGTAAGAACTCATGAGTAGATCTGTAATTCTATGCGAAG
This sequence comes from Odontomachus brunneus, assembly GCF_010583005.1. NCBI lineage: Eukaryota > Metazoa > Arthropoda > Insecta > Hymenoptera > Formicidae > Odontomachus > Odontomachus brunneus. The sequence goes on along the minus strand of NW_022639492.1, from coordinate 1,304,989 downwards.
AGCATGTCATACGATATCTACGATTTTTTTTCTCATAAGCTACTTTACGATTTACTCGTATATTTGCTTAGAACTGCAGCATTAGTCAGATACAGGCTTTACGAGTTCGCTAAATTCCCGAGAATGCGCCTCCGACTTCCACCTAGACACACTTGCAATGACCTTAGAGAAGATTATACTCTGATCGATCGTCGTGGTCGCAGGTGCTGCGACATTTTCTCGTCGGACGCACCGCGACTGGAGGAGGAACGCGAGCGATGCCACCGGCGAGAGGTGAAGGTGGCGTTCGGTAAACACGCTAATTAAGTCGCTATGTGACAAACAAGCTCGAGGGGAAGGGAACGGAGAGGCGCGGAAGACGCGGCGCGGACGCCTCAAGAATACGCAAGGAGGAACCGTGCAGCTGGACAATGTTCCACCGGGATTCATAACGCGTTTGTGTACTCGTTGCATCGAGTATTCGTCGTGCGTCCTCGCTCTTTCCCCTACGAGTTGAAGAATATCTTCGGCCGAGGAAGAGGAGCCGAGGAGCGCCGAAGTCGACGCTGAAGTCGGCACACACAGCGGGGAAAGCCGGAGGAGCGAGGAAAGCGGAAGAGGCAAAGGAGTCCATCGTTTAACGGTAGAATCTCGAGGACCTCGCGCAGTGCGGCCCGCTTCGTCGTTTTGTCCCGTTTGACACACTTACCGAGACCTCGCACGATCGCCTCCCGAGTGCAAGGTCCCGCGGCCGGTTTACCATTAAATCTTCCCATCTCATCATGTCTCTCTTTCCCTCTCCCTCTCTCTCTTTCTTCACTTAATGCGATTCGAACTGTGCTCCCGCTATTATCTTGGAATTATTTTTCTACTAGTGTTTTGCCAGCGGCTTTTATATATTTTTCTCTTTTATGTACTCTCTTAAAATGAATCAGTCAAACATCACTGAAAACAGTGAATATACACTGATTACAGTTATAAGAATTGCACTGAAAGTGCTGATATCGGTGATTATTCACTGATTTAAGAGAGTACCCTTTTGTACCTCTCTTTTGCGTTTTGAATGTGTTTTTCTTTTGCATTATGTTATTCCCAATGAAATAATTACATATAATATTTGTTTCTCTTTAGGAAATAACTTTTTCCTTCCACGAAATAATTTTATCGTAAAATTTTACATAATTTTCTACCATTTCATTAAATTTTTAATAACGTAGATGCAGGCATTCTCCTCTCTCTCTCTCTCTCTCTCTCTCTCTCTCTCTCTCTC
>NW_022639492.1:1297790-1302893 GCF_010583005.1 Odontomachus brunneus | reverse complement strand
CCCCCCCCTTTTTATCTTCTTCGGTGATTTCGACGAACGTCTGAGCTACGCCTATGTGCTTCGCTGTCGTCGTTCTTCGATTTGCAACAACGGTATACATCGGTATACATAACCGGCCGCCTCCTATTCGCCGTATAGTTCGGCCTCGTTAAAGCAATAAATTAAACGGTCCCCGCTTACTTAACGCGCGCCTACTCCGCGGTGTATGCCGTTATAATCGAATACACAACGACGGCGCGAGATTTCGTCCGGATTTGTCTGCGTATCGGCGTGCGCGCATCCGAAAAAAAAAAAAGAGGCGTGATTCCATGACTCGGCGGAATGTCGCCGGCGGCGCGTTGAACCCGCGGGAAAATCGCGGCGATGTTTTAATTGCAGGAACATCTGTACTGTGCACGCGTATCGGTTACGTCGACCACATTCCACAATTCGAATTCATACGTCGGATATTAGCTTGATTAACAGCATATTTATTTAATTCTTTTGTTTCAACAAAACAAGTAATTGTCTTTTCTCGTGAAAAATTAAGGTTTCCTTAAGGCCCCTCGCGTTGTCTATCTCTTTCTAATGACGTCAGAAGCAAGAAAAATGCATGCTAAAATTTCTTGGGAAATACGTTGGAATAAAAATATATATCCATAAAGTAACACTTCAATCATTTAACAAATTTAAGGTATTCCGTGCACTCCCCTTTTGCTTTAACAATCAATAATTTATTGTAAATTAATAGGCTGAATAGAAATAGGCTAAGATGAATTGTATGTCACGTTAATTTACAACAAATTATTGATAGACCAAAAGCGGAGTGCACGAAATATCTTAAAAATTTGTTTACTTGATTACAAGTTAAGGATATATATTTCTATTTTAACATATTTCTTTATTTCAACACACTAGTAGAAAACAAAAACTGTATACATATAATTAAGGCTTAACACAGCTTAATTCAGAAAATGAATTCTTAAACTTGAAACTTCGCTCTGTCAAATGACATAAAATGCCGATCTTATGAATGTAAATGCGAAACAAAATTATCATAAAATATCCATTTTAATATCCTTATCTTTATCTGCTGTTATCTTGAAATTGTCTTTCTACGTAATAATTGTCTTCAACTTATGGAGGATATAAAATACATTAACTTACTGTTAATGTATTTTATATCGCGCGGGATGAGATCAACGATCGTGATTCGTCGATTCGGAGACGTTTAGCCGCGACTATTTGACAAGAATACAAATGTATTCTCAGTCGGTTAATGATTATATCGAGCTACCTAAATATTTATCTAACGTCTCAGTCGAGTGATAAGCCGGTTATCTGAGAGGCGTTCGCGTAGAGTTCTCATTGACACACTTAGGGACAGGTCGCACCTATATGGCGATCGGCCCGTGGCCCGTCTTTACAATAGAAGATCATAACGCGGGCCCAGATAACGTTCCTGACGAGAAGAACGAACGAATCGCATCGTCGCCGCGACGCAATCGCGCTGCCCGTTGTTCTTTATATGCAAAAGCATACTCGAGTGCGTCCTCCACGAAAAGAATACAATCGATCGTCCCGGCGAAAGTTCAATCGCAAGCTCTTTAATGGCCACGCGAAGGTAGCCTGTTTCCACTTAAGGAATCGCTCCCCGGGAAATTCCGTGAAAAGAAAGTTCCGAGAAAGCGCGAGTGTGTGCTCGCCCTTCGATCGAATCGATCGTACGACAAAGTCGACTGAAATTGCGAGCAAACAGCGATCGCGAGCACCGGCTATCTAATCGCGATCGCAACGTAACGCCACGATATGGATATATCGCGAAATGATGATGGACATGTGACGACCGATGATTACGACATCGCATTCTTCCTGCTCAAAAAAGAAAAGGTCTGTTACGCAAATGCTTTGCCCTTGACTCGAGCCGCATTTTTTTCAACTGAAACTAAAAGCGAAAGCAAAGCATCGCGCGATTCCGATGTATCTTCAAGTCGGTTCCAATACTTTTTCCCGATGCAGTTTGGAACGCAATCTGTGGTCCGAGAGAAATTAATTTTTGGGAATTTAATCAAGAAACATGTCCTCTGAATTGCTTTCCAAACTGCATCGAAAAAGAAAGTGTTCAAACCGTTTTGAAAGTTTGTATACAGTTGAGGATTAAAAGATTGTCCGTAATTTTTGGAATGAGTTTGTGAACTCATCTTCCTTGTCCAACGAGAGAGTGCTCTCCCATTGAGTAAAATGGGGAGTTCATAAACTGACCCTTAAGATTGAAGACATCCACTTTAAAGCCTGATCTACAATATACTCTTTGCTTCCTGCTTCTTTCTTTTTATCTCTTTCTCACTCATATGTTCTTTGCGTTCTGTTTCTTATTCTTCTATCTTTTTCTGGCTAAAATCTGATCTACAATATGCTCTTTGCATTTGTTCTGTTTCTTGTCTTCTGTCTTTTTATGGCTTAAAGTTTAAGTCAGAAAGAGATAGAGAAAAAGAAACAGGAAGCAAAGAACACATTGTAGATCAAGATTTAAAGCTTAAGGTTTGAGTCAGAAAGAGATAAAGAAAAAGAAACAAGAAGCAAAGAACCCACTGTAGATCAAGCTTTAAAGCTTAAGGTTTGAGTCAGAAAAAGATAAAGAGAAAGATAAAGAGAAAGATATGCTTTTTGCAGGAAGCAAAAAGCATATTGTAGATCAGGCTTTAAGCTTGATCTACAATGTGTTATTTGCTTCATTTTTTTTTTCTTTATCTCTTTCTGACTTACACATTAAAGCCTGATCTACAATGTGTTCTTTGCTTCCTGTTTCTTGTTTTCTGTCTTTTTTTAGTTTAAGGTTTAAGAGTCAGAAAGAGATAAAGAAAAAGTAACAGGAAGCAAATAACACATTATAGATCAAGCTTAAGATTTAAGGTTTAAGTTAGAAAGAGATAAAGAAAAAGTAGCAGGAAGCAAATAACACATTATAGATCAAGCTTAAGATTTAAGGTTTAAGTTAGAAAGAGATAAAGAAAAAGTAACAGAAAGCAAATAACACATTATAAATCAAGCTTAAGCCTTAAACTAAAAAAAGACAGAGAACAAGAAATAAAATGCAAAGAGTACATTGTAAATTAGGCTTTAAAGCCTGACCTACAATATGCTCTTTGCGTTCTGTTTCTTGTCTTCTATCTTTTTCTGGTTTAAAGCTTCATGCTTGAGTCAGAAAGAGATAAAGAGAAAGAAGCAGGAAGCAAAAAGCATATTGTGGATCAGGCTTTAGCCTCGACTGTATTCAATTCGTTTCAGTCAACACTCTCCTCGATACATTTCGGAATGTAGCGATGATCCAATGAGAGAACGCCTGATTGATTCCCAGAAGTGTTAAGTTCTCTCGTTGGACCATCCGAGATCTTGATTGTTCGACGCAGCGCGAGGGGGACACGGAACGATAAGAATTCGGAGTGCGCCCGCGACTCGACGCCACTTGACTGCAAGGCGTGGCGGATCCCTCGTGATGAAACTTTTCCACATTTCTCCGACGACAATGCCTCTGATACGCGCGATAAGCGGCGCGGCCGCGATCGGACTCTTGACTCTCCGAGCTCGAGCAGCTCGATAAGATACGGCGAAAGTGCCGCCGCACGATGGCCGGAGTTTGCACCGGGATATCGGCGTATCGCCCGAGCGATCCGATACGTTCTCGCCGTTCGTACGTGGCCGAAAACCCGCGGGGGCGAGTTTCGCGAAATGCCAGGTCATTCGCGCCGGTCGTTAGCCGCCGGCCCCTTTCGTTTTCCCGCCGCGACCGCTTTCCGCGTTGCGATCGAAAACGGTCTCTCTCTCTCTCTCTCTCTTTCTCTCGCTCGCTCGCTCGCTCGCTCGCTCTTACTCCGTCGTGAACGCGTGGGACAACTTTTTGTCCCCGTGCGCTCGCTTTTCCCGTCTGGGGAGTGAGGGTCAACCCGCGTACGGACATCGGGGGCGTCGCCTTTTCGTCATGTCCCGCCGCGCCTTGTGCGTATGTAAAGCCCGCTGAGTACACAAACGGTCAACAGACTACGGAAAAGAAGCAGCAGTAACACGCGGCGCAAATGGCTCGGCGCCCTCGATGACTCCATGCGTAAAGAAATGTGTAGCGTATAACGCGCGAGATATGGAGAGAGAGGGAGAGGAAGGAGGAGAAAGGGAGAGAGAGAGAGAGACGCTTATGTGCTCCTCTGTTTATGGTATACATCGAGGTTGAACTTCTGTCTTCTCGTCGCGATACCGCACAAAGACGTCATTTAGCTCGGCTCACGTCCATCTTATAGTCATTCTTCCGTCTCTCTCTTCCTCGAACTTGTCGCAAATCGAGCAAATTTGGAAATTTCGACATTACGGTATTATCTACTGCGCACTGCCCCGCCGAGTGCAGCGAGTGCAGCTGAATACGAATCACCAGCGAGCATCTCCGCGGTCGCTCGCGACGACGGAAACGCAACGGTCGGGCGCAGAGGTCATTTTCGCGCGCCCGTGGCATCACGGATCGACCTCACCGCGCCAAACCGGTTCCCGAGCCCCTGAGAGATTTAACGTTAGATACGAGCCGCGACGTCCTCGGGACACACGTGTGGCCGCCGGAGTGCAGTTCTCCTCGCCAACGGGATCACACTCGCCGTCGCGAGGCTCGACCGTTCGCTTCGAGGAGACAGCAACGGCGCGTTACGCACGACGTACGCGCGTGCTACACCCGCGTGCACCGCGTCGTCGTCGTTCCTGCGACGAAACGATCCCCGGCGCTTTTACGCGTCTTCCCGTGGAGCCGCACTTGTCGCGAGCGTGACGCGAAACAAAAACAAAGGGCGAGCAGGAGACGGCCGGACGCCGTGACGCGAGCGGGCTAACGGCCAACGGTCATCGTCGATCATATTTCCGCGGCGATTTGGACGATCCCGCGCGACTCCTATCGCTCGCTGACGGTACATTTTCACGGTCGCAAGGCCCGTCCTCCTCGTCGCGAGGAGCTGACATCGGGAGGTTGCCGTTTCCTGCAGGAGCGAGCAGGAAAGCCCGGTCGTTCCACGCCCATATAGCGCGCGCGGCACACGATCGCGCCTCTCTTTTTCCGCCGTCTTCACCTGCCGTTCTCCCCCCCCCCCCCCC
>NW_022639492.1:1291619-1297743 GCF_010583005.1 Odontomachus brunneus | reverse complement strand
CCATTTAACTAACCATCTCGACGACGATTCTGGGCCGCGCGTGGCACACTCACCTTGATGATCAGCTCAATCTCCGGCACGTCGCCGTTGCTGGTGCCGTTCTCGTGGCTGTCGTCCGCCATCTCGAGGTGGTATCGTACGCGGCGTAGGAAGAAGGCACTTTTGTCTCGTGGCGTTTCTCAGCGGCGACGGCTGCAGGCGGCGGCGGCGGCGGCGGCGATGACGACGGCGACTCCCTCCCCACCGGTGATCCGAGAGAGCAAATCTCGGGCGAACAAAACGAGACGAACTGAGCGCGACGGAAGCTCGCGGAACACTGACGCAGCGCGCGTCGCGCCACGTTCACGCCACTGGCGCCGCCTACAGTGCGCCCCTCGAGTCAGCGCCCACGTGACGGCGCGACGAACGCGCGCGAAAATTCAAAAGAGCTCTCGCGCTCCCGCCGCGACGCGAAAGCTTCACGAGAGTTTTGTGGAAGATGTATGAATATGAAGTTTCTCTGGGACGTCCCTGGGACTATTTTAGACTTCCGTGTTGCGTCGGCACGCCTTTGTCTCGTGACATTCTCTATCATATAATCCTGATACGTTTATTTTATCGAGAATAAACACGAGAAAAATCGAGCAATCGAAAAAAATAACACTGTATGTAAAGATACATGTTATTTAGTTTAACAGTTAACATGTTTAACAGTTTTACATGTTTAACAGTTAGAGAAACAATTTTCTGCGAACTCAAGAAAGTTCCATCGCGGTTCTTAAATGCTTTGTTCTTAAATGTTCGATAATATGTTTTTAAATGGACTATAATATTCTTCTTGGCGATTTGTTTTAGAACGCGGCGGAATATTCCGCGCCAATTTTCAAAGTATCTTACGAGAGTTCTGCCACTGATATTTCTTATACTCATTTTTTCTTTATATAATGTAATTTTTTTTTAATTTTTCCGAAAAATTTATATTTTTTTAGTAAACTGCGATATGGTTCTTGAACAGCGTAAAGAAAGTAAATATTCTCTTACCATTCTTGTCAGTGTTTTGCCATGAAGACACTACTTATAATAATGACAATAGTTGACCTCAAAAATGCCATTACTTGCAATTGTACAATAAAAGTAACAGTAAAATTCCAAAGAAATTGATATGGTAAGATCAGTGTTTAGCTGTTAAAGACTTCAGACATTGACAGAGTGTTTTGTTCCTAAACGACTTCTTGACTGCAAAAACAATAGCATTGTGACAACAGTCGCGTAACTTTTTAATGTTACTTCGGAATCTAATGCTCCGATTTCAATCAAGGAGAGTACATGGAACGTACAATGTCTCAGTTGTAATAATCGTACAGTATATTCTTAGCCACAATTCTTAAACAATATAGCAACAATAAGACATCGTTTCATATGTACATAATTAATAGTTCGCATTATACAGCGATAAACATGAGCTGTTTTAAAGCTTCACGTTACATTGATTAGATCGCGATACGTAATCGTGAAATCTACAGCTAGAACCTCTCATGCTCCTACAATTAAATTGTTTTTGTGTTTCTTATTTCTTCCTTCCGATTATATTCTCATTATATTCTCATTATCTCTCAGAGATGCGAAGTAAGAGGGTATCGACAAAGGAGAATATGCGGACTGTGCAAATTCAATCGACCGACTAACAACGAACTACGCGCTCTTATTATTAGTGATTCCTAACGCTACGACGGTTAGTGCTCCATTTTTGTCGCCTACTAGCTCACTTCCAACGTAGGCGATGATGCGACGAGCTTCGATTAAACTAGGCCAACTATAAAGTATATATCGTGAATTTCTCTTAATCATAACCTTGGATATTTCTTTCGATCGTAACCTCTTTGAAGGAAATTGTCAGACTCGTTCACCATTATTTCTCGACACGCGGCTCGATTGTTACGGAACCAACAGTTATTATAATACCCATTAATTTTTGCTTGTCTCCGGTATTTCGTTAAAAAATATGAAGGATGCAAGCATACCATCGACACAAGATTCGCGATAAGATAGAACAATCTGTTTAAGTATACATATATGTGTGTGTATATATATATATATATATATGTGTATATATATATATATGTGTATATATATATATATATATATATATATATATATATATATATATATATATATATCTATATCTATAAATATATATATAACAAATATTTTCAGCTAAAATTACATGGGCCTCAATTAAAATATATTTTTTCGTTCTAACGGTCAGCTTGAGATCCCGTTCAACTAACTCATCGCTAAACAACAACATAACGCCTTACCGCGCGTTATTCGGATTGGACCCCGCGGATTCTAAAGCAGCGGATAGAATAGTGCAGATCATCAGCGAGCGTAAGGGATCATACGCTTATAAAATTAATCCATATATGGAATACCATAAATATCGAACATCATCATAAATATACGAGTAAAATAATATTAATAATTGACTAATTTTGGTTTTGCACGGACGTAATTCCTAATTGCTCTATCCGTTAGTTGGTTTCTCATTACACCGCATCGCGGAATACCGTCGTAGTGCGCGCCTCCTCCGCTCCTCGATCGACGAGCGTTTAGTTTCGTAGCGGGTCCAAGCTCTCCAAGGAGAAGTCATCGGTTCCGATGCACAGCCCTCTGCTGAAACCGTCCTGAAAATTTCAAACGTCTCACCATCCGCTCTCGCAGGCGACAGAGGCAAATTGAACATATTAGATCGTGGTTCATACCTTCATCTCAAGCAGCCTCTTATCCAACAGGCCGATAGCGTTTTCCAGCTCTTGCTGGCTAGTATTAGACATCACGGTCGACGCTCCGAACTCTCCCATCTCGAACGGATCCTTGAAGTCATTCTTGATATTCAGAGTCGGCGTGGGATTGAATGGAATGCTACCGAACAGATCCTCCTTGACTCCGTTCTGACGTCTCGAGTCTTTCGTCTTTGGTGGTGGTGCCACTAAAAGGAAGAAAAGGAAACGGTCATAACGTGGAGCAAAGTAATCACGATCGCCGCGGGTATTGAGTGCGCTTACATAAAGGCGGGGGGCTGGTTGTGCCATTGGACTGTGAGAAGAAATTGGTTCCCGAAGATATTTGACCGTTGAGGAGCGGGTTGTTGTTCGACTGGTGATTGGCAAGGCCGTTGGCCGCGGTTTCGTAAGCTCTCGGATTGAAGTCTTCCTCAAATTCATCCATTAACAAACCTTCTAGTTTTGTACCAACGGACGGCATAGGCGGCTCACTGCACGACGTAAAGGAGAGTTGAATAAAAATGCATCAATGAGGACTTACAACGAAAATCCTTGCAATTGCAATCACGACCGTACTTTATAAAGTCGTCATCGAAGCTTTTCTCGAAACTCCTCGGCGGAACAGGCGGCGGTTGCTGAGGTCCGTTTGACGTATTCCCGTTGCTGTCGCTGCTCGTGTTCAACAGTGACTTGGTAGTCGCGCCATTGATTTGCGGCGAATCTGTCGGGGCTCCAGGTACGTGAAGTATATCCGGCAGATTGTGCTGCGACAGATACGTCGACACGTCCGCCTGTAAACGACATAAGAAGTGTTTAGTATGCCTTCTCTACGTGCAGTCAAACATAGCATAAAAACTGTATAAAAAATAACTAGAACAACAGTCTGATAAAATAATGTTATAAATGTATAAGATACATTTTCCATTTTTAGAGTTCTATATATTTTTCATTTACACATTTTTGTATCATCGAACTAACCGAGCCTTTGATGGTCGCGATATCTTGCAGCCGTTGCCGATAAACGTTGTTCTCATGTTCCAGTCGCTTTATTTTTTGCTGCAGCACCATGCAACGTCGTTGCGTCTCCAGATCCTTGCCGGATGTTTCCAGGAATCGCCTATACGCCAAATCGAACGCCTGGCCAATTGTGAGCGTAATCTCTTCGGCTAATTTGTCACTGACAAAGACGAAGCACGTGTGCCTTTCCGCGTCCTCCTCTTTCGCAATGAAACTGAAGAATTTCTTCTCCCCTTTGTCGTCGGCACAATACGAAATTCTGTGCAGTGGATACTGATGCATGATCCGCTGCAAAAGAGGCAAATACAATTCGCAAAAATAGCCACCAGTAAAGAGAAAAAAGTGAAAAGAGAATTAAACGTCGCCAGTATTTAAGGGATTACTCCACTCTAGCGCTCGAAAATTAAGCGTATTTTTGAACATTTTTTGTGGACAAACAAAGAAATAAATCAGAAATCCGTTTGGAAGGCTTTATTGTACATGTTTTAAAGTGTATATTCAAATTTTTATGTTAACATATATTACAAAATGACGGAACTAGAGCCTCGTCAACATGAACGTGTTTTTCAGAACGGGGCTCCGGGGCTAAGTGTCGCAAATGTTAATTTAGGACAAAAAACCAAAATTTTCCGTAATCTGTATGCCAATAACTAGAAAAGTACGCGCATAGGTGATTTTAAAAATATTAATTTTTATAAAAATGGCACGCATTTGAAGAAAAAGTTTCATTTTGTACCATAAAAATTTTTTATAAAATCGAAAATTGTCGAAAATTGTCGAAAATTGTTTATAAAATGCGTAATTTTCAATATATCAAAAATCCCCTACGTACTTCTATTGGCATGTACAGAACGGAAAATTTCAGTTTTTTCTTCTAGATCAACATTTACCACACTTATGCAAACCCCCGAGCCTCTCATGTTGATAAGGCTCTAGCGCCGCCATTTTGTAATATATGTTAACATAAAAATTTGAATATATACTTTAAAAAATGTACAATAAAGCCTTCCAAACGGATTTTCGATTAATTTCTTTGTTTGCTCACAAAAAATTCTGCAAAAATACGCTTAATTTTCGGACGCTACTCTCTTGAAGTGAATCAGTGAATAGTCACTGATATCAGTTATAAGTATAGTACTCAGCACTTTCAGTGCTATACTTATAACTGCAAATTAATGTATATTCACTGCTTTCAGTGATATTTAACTGATTCATTTTAAGAGAGTAAAAATGAACAGATATTGTGTGCAAAAATAATCGAGTTAGGACGTAGAAATTCGTGACCACCTTAGGCGTCGTTTTCGTTTTTGGTTCTTGTATCGCCACGCCATCAATGCTTATGGTGAGCTCGACCTTAGGAGTTTTCGTGCCCTCGCTCTTCTTGAGCTGCTGATTGAACTTTAGCTTGCAAATCGCCTCCTTAACGACATCGATGCCTTTGGGTTGATCCACCTCTGTACTGCCCAAATACTAAAACGGCAAATCAAAAGGAAAGGTGATGAAAGAGAAAGAGAGGGGGCGAAAAAATTCAGGCGAGCTCAGTGGAATTTTTCTCTTCCGCGTGCGCGCATTTATCGCACACAAAGGGGAAGGTGAGCCACCAGGGGACGCGCGAGAGCGTGGGAAACGTTCGTAATTTTGTTTCCAGGCGTACGCAGAACGTGACACGAATAAACCTCTTCACTGTTGATGACGCGTGCTTTTTTTCCAGTGCATTCCCCGTCGCGTTTTGCATATCTGTGCGCAAATCGGCGCAAATATCCCGCGTAATTCCGCACGGCGATAAGGTCGCGACACCTCTCTTGCTTCACGTCTCCGAGAGAGAAAAGTTGTTTCTCGCCCGCGAATGCAATGAGCCCGGATTACACGCTAAAAACGCGCGAATCGGAGATGCGCGCCGAAATCGCGCGGCGACGCGAGAACGTTAAAAGGATGCTGGAGTCGATGACGAACTCGAACAATGTCGATAATGCAGAAACGATCGTCACTAACATAATTACGCTATCCTTTTCGTATTTCTTGTAAGGTAAACGTCCCAGTGGTCGAACATACATGTCCCAATGATTGACGTATTGGTTTTGTATTTTTCTTTGTTGGAATGCTTTTTAATATACAAAACAATATAATAAATGAAAAGAAATATTTAGTTACTTTGTGATTTTGTTTCATCTATTGATAAGCATCTTAACAAACACAAATATATTATTATTAATTCAATTAACACGTTCAATCACTAGGACCTTTATCTTATATACAGAATTTACATGAATGTGTGTTGCTTTGTTTTAACGGCTTAAAAATATCGAAAAAGTTTTCTACACATATATGGTTAGGTTTTCCGTTCA
>NW_022639492.1:1285794-1291609 GCF_010583005.1 Odontomachus brunneus | reverse complement strand
AATATAATAAATGAAAAGAAATATTTAGTTACTTTGTGATTTTGTTTCATCTATTGATAAGCATCTTAACAAACACAAATATATTATTATTAATTCAATTAACACGTTCAATCACTAGGACCTTTATCTTATATACAGAATTTACATGAATGTGTGTTGCTTTGTTTTAACGGCTTAAAAATATCGAAAAAGTTTTCTACACATATATGGTTAGGTTTTCCGTTCAAACGGAAAACCTAACCATATATGTGTAGAAAACTTTTTCGATATTTTTAAGCTTCCAAATGCAAATGCAAAGGTAGAACAATGTTCTGCAAAATTTTTCTGTTTGGAGCATTCACACTTTCAATATATGCAAGATGCAGAATTTTCGGATTAGACAAATATTACGCCAACTGACAGCTTGAGATTTTACAATGAAAATTCTTTCTTCGTTTTCGTCACATATCGAGCAATGCTCCTATTTATTTGTACACGTACTTTCATTACGTAAAAGCATTTGTAATTCTGTGTAACCAATACGATGTAAACTTTGCAGAAAGATGTCAGTGTTCTGTCGTTTCAGCTTCAGCATCCCCTTAACGAATTCGATTATGACTGCGCGAGAATCGCGCAGAAAAACGCGGCCGCGTCAGCGTTCAGCATAATGTCGCGCAGTCCTTCGTAATAATTTCACAAAACGAGTCGCGGCGAAAAGAAGCGCGGCGTTTCGCAACGGCGACGTTTGTCGGCGACGTATTCGCGAATACGACGCACATCCCACGGCACATTTACGCCGCATATATTCTCCGCCACCGAAGTGATAAAAGATTTGTGCACTTTAATCCGATACGCGACGATGGCACGTAATAATGCGCGGTTAAACTGCGCGATAACTGTCGCGCGCTACGTGACGAATGACGTCGCGCGCACCGCTTGGTTTAATAACCTCTGGATACTTTTCTAGCCGATCGAAAACACAATTTCCTGGATGGCGAAACCGCATAATCTCGCTCGCTTACGCAAATCCGATCCGATCGTAATTAAGCGCGTAACCAGACGGTACATAATGGTACGTGGGACTGATTCCTAACGAGCTAATTGCGCGTTCCGCGCCGTCTGCGCTAAAAACAAAAAATCCGAAACAAGTCGAATGGAAAAAAATTAAAAGGACGCTATAATCCTTGTCGACAAAATGCCGATTTCTTCTGCCACGTACGCGCGTCCGTTCACACTGAGAGAAGGATTTAGTAAATATTACTAAAATTTGGTTACTATTACTAAATGGTAGACGTAAATATAGCGGGCCAAAGCTATGGCAATACTTATTAATTAATTTAGTTCTGTAAAATAAATTATTTATTTGCCAGAAGAAAAATTTGCTTCCAGAATATATTTGGTAAATAAAACTTATTGAATAGTTGAGCAAAATAAGCGATTTTGTAATAGTTACAAAATTTTTGGTAGGTTTAACCAACTATCTGTAATAATAGATATTGAAACGATGTAATAGCTACAAATGAATGAATTTTTCGTTGTGCTGCAATAAAATATACTTATACTAGTAACAAAATAGAACTCGTACCTACTGAATCTTTTATTATATGGGATATAACAATTTCATAACAATTATCAAGTATCTGTTCATAACTGTAATATATTTCATATTAAATATTTAACATTAAGTAATAATTAAATTATTAAATATTTAATTATTAAATTATTATTAAATTATTAAATTATTTAATTGATGTTACTGTGAATGCAATTACGTCATACTCCCGATCTATTAAATATTTGGTAATTATTATAATATTTAGTATTAGTTACTAAGGATTCAACGAATTTGTGTAACTAAAAGCAGTTTGTTATTGTTATTAGTCTTTTCTCTCAGTGCATTTATATCTTCTTCATTTAACTGGATCTTCAAATCTCTTAGAAACAAATAGAAATTTAAGAAAAATTCCGTTCAATACTTATTTTGTCATTAAAGATTTATTTGGATTTAATGTAATTATAATTATTTTTTTAATAAGTAGTTTTATATCTCTATCAATTAAGAGATCCCGATAATTTTCTTCCAGCTAATCCTACACGGAAAAAACAATATAGTTGATTCATACAGAAATCTGATTGTGCCAACCAGATTCAATAGTAAAATACGGAACAACTATTTATGTGGTTGCTGCAACCAAAGAGCAATGGCTGAGTTACTTATGTTGCAGCAGTGGTAATACATGGTTAATACAAACGCGGTTCATTACGCGGCAACTACAAATGTATATTTATACACTCAGAACCAGTTTTCACATGTATATGTCTCTAGTTGTGCGCGTAACGAATTGCTTTTGTTTTCTAACATCGCTGCTTTGCAATATAGCATTGATTAATGCAATTATATCGATATTTAGCTTGTCTATGCAAAATGACCCCCTTACTAATTTCTGGTTGCCACAACCAAATCACACGCAACTTCATTGATGTAGTTGACACACCAAAGTAAATAAGTCAAATCAACCATATACATAACTATCATATAAAGATATGTAGAATGATACAGCTATTTGCTTACAACTAAATATTTTTTGTTAGGTACACTTTTTTCCATGTATAATTACTCCAATTCACACCAGAATATTTTTTATTTACATATGCTTGCACAAATAATCATTCGAATTTCGCGTATTAACTGCCTTCGATTTTCCCGGCAAAATTTTATGTTGTTGGCTCCTTCTATTAAAAGTTTTATTAAATCTCGTCTTTACTTTATTCGATTTTTAATTCAGTTGCAGTTGCGAGAAAATTTGCGGAGCCCTGAGATATTCCTTTCGCTCGACTTTCTTGTACTTTTGCAGAACGGGGGACGTGAAGAGAGTTCGCGACGGAAACGCCGGGGTCTTACGTGCAATTTCGAGAGCTGCCTTGCGCGAAATCAAACTGCGGAGATCCGATACAGGCGGTCCAAGTAAAATTCCGCCATTTCGCAACACAACGACGACGACGACAACGACACGCGATAGTTTTGTGTCTGTGAGATAGCGAAACCCAGAGGAGTTTCGAAGTTCAACGAACCCGCGCCTGGGGCTGGGTCCCGGCGCTACCTGTGGCAATTCATCCGCGATGCTTGATATTCGTATTCACGAAGGGAAACTCGCATACGTGCCGGTAACAATTCGAAACGAAAGGCAGACGTTCGGTCGGTCGATCGCTCGCTCGGTTGCACGGTCTCGCTCGTTGCGCAACTTTTCCGGGTGACACGAAATGAATGAACGCTTCTAGTTTCTCTCTCTCTCTCCCTCTCTCTCTCTCTCTCTCTCTCTCTCTCTCTCTCTCTCTCTCTCTCTCTCCGTCTGTACGCCGAGTGTTCGAGCCGCGGAGGACGTTCTCCTTTTTTTTCCTCGTTTTGGCACAGGTCATCCGCGAATAATGGGGCATTCGCAACCGGCTAGAAAGCGCAAACCACCGGCTCGCTTGTTGTTTTTTTTACAACGACCGGAAATTACGTTTCTCCCATCATTACGTCCAAATTGAGCAATTCTATAACGTTCCCGCGTGCAATACGTCTGCGACTTTCCTCGCGATCCTATCAGAGGATCTCAAAATAAACATGAGAATTTAATATGTGACTTAAAAAGCGTAAGTAATACTGAGGTTCTTCGCGATCGTTCAAGAAGTCAAACGTGGCCAATTTTCCAATCCTTAAGGCTCCTGGCCTCTCGCATTGTCTGTCTCTTTTTAATGACGTCAGAAGCGAGAAAATGCATGATAAAAATTCTTGCAAAATACGTAAAATAAAAATATATATCCATAAAGTGACACTTGCAATCGATTCAACAAATTTATGAGATATTCCGTGCACTTCCCTTTTACTCTAACAATTAATAATTTATTATAAATTAATCTGAATAAAGATAGGCGAAGAAATAAGTTAAGAAGATGAATTGTATGTCACGTTAATTTACGACAAATTATTGATTGTTAGAACAAAAGCGGAGTGCACGGAATATCTTACAAATTTGTTTAATCGATTACAGTGTTATTTTATGGATATATTTTTATTTTGACGTATTTTGAAAGAATTTTTAATATGTATTTTCTCGCTTTTGACGTCATTAAAAAAACATAGACAATGCGAGGAGCCAGGAATCTTAATATTTATTGATAAGTATTTTAAAAAATGATTAAAAAAATGCAGCTAATAAGAAATGGCGCAACACACTAGTAAAAAACAAAAACTGTCTTTATACATATAATTAAGGCTCCTGGCCTCTCGCATTGTCTATCTTTTTTTAATGACACCAGAGGCGAGAAAATGCATGCTAAAAAGCGTTGCAAAAGACGTTGAAATAAAAAGATATATAAAGTGCCACTTGCAATCGATTAAATAAATCTGTGAAATATTCCGTGCATTCCTCTTTTGCTTCAATATTAGGGTTTCTGACCCGGGAATTCTCGATCTCGATTTCCCGGGAAATTTGTCAAATTTAATCCCGAGAAAAAATCAGCCGAGAAATCGAGAAATTTTTGAAAAAACATAATAAATAGATAATTAACGCGCAAATGACTACATTCACTTTGGTGCTTAGTGTTTTAAGTATCACTTTATCTTTGTTGTTTATCAAATATTAAACTAGGACAAGCTTATGCTTATGTTGGTCGGTGTTCGTTTAACCCGGGAGTGGAGAACCGAAATATATTTAAGCACATATATGTATAATAATTGAGTAATAATTAATAAATTACCAATTCAATTATTAAAAGAAACATAATAATTGAAGAAAATAATTTTATTATGTCACTATTTCTTCTTTTTCCCCTCTTTTTTCTCTTTACCATTTCTATATTTAATATGTTTAAGAAACTTATTAAACTTATTATACATATGTGAATATATTAAAAATAAAATATTTTTATTTTAACTGCATTGGTACAATGCAGTTATTAATATCTCATATACGTATTTAAAATCCTCCGAATCACTAATTGTTTCTTCTGTTTTATATCCTTCTAAATAATTCTTTCTAGATCGCTTACTTATGTTTGCACGTTTATAATTGTAATATTCGAGACACTAGAACCGTTCGTCCAACTACGATGTCGAAAACGTTATATCAGTTGTATCGATTTTATATTAATATATCATTAAGTAACATGTTACTTTGTAAAATTAAACTTAATTTTATTTTTGTTAAACTGAAAATAAAAATCGACTGATTGATGCAATAAAAGACTAATTTATGTTACATTTATGTGAATATATAGGCAAAATAATTGCATAATGTCAAATTATCAATAATACAATTTACTTAAACAATTAATATGTATTTTATGTATACAATTTATTTAAACAATTAATATGTATTAATATGTATTTAAACAATTAATATGTATTTTAATGTATTACTTTCTTTGAATTTCATGTTTCACAGATCGTTATCGTGTTTTTCACAGATTTTTTTATATTCTCGATTTCCCGGGAATCCCGGGAATCCCGGGAACAGATACACGGGAATTCTCGAGTCCCGAGAAATTAAAAAGGTCGGGAAATCAGAAACCCTATTCAATATTCAATAATTTGTCGTAAATTAACGTGACATACATCTTCTTAATGTATTTCTTCGCCTATTTCTATTCAGATTAATTTATAATAAATTATTAATATAAATTATTAATTGTTAGAGCAAAAGCAATTAATTATTAATATAAATTATTTATTGTTATAATAAATTATTAATATAAATTATTAATTGTTAGAGCAAAAGGGAAGTGCAAGAAATATATTATAAATTTGCTTAATCGATTGCAACTTTATGGATATATATTTTTATTACGCAAG
>NW_022639492.1:1282989-1285784 GCF_010583005.1 Odontomachus brunneus | reverse complement strand
CGGGAATTCTCGATCTCGATTTCCCGGGAAATTTGTCAAATTTAATCCCGAGAAAAAATCAGCCGAGAAATCGAGAAATTTTTGAAAAAACATAATAAATAGATAATTAACGCGCAAATGACTACATTCACTTTGGTGCTTAGTGTTTTAAGTATCACTTTATCTTTGTTGTTTATCAAATATTAAACTAGGACAAGCTTATGCTTATGTTGGTCGGTGTTCGTTTAACCCGGGAGTGGAGAACCGAAATATATTTAAGCACATATATGTATAATAATTGAGTAATAATTAATAAATTACCAATTCAATTATTAAAAGAAACATAATAATTGAAGAAAATAATTTTATTATGTCACTATTTCTTCTTTTTCCCCTCTTTTTTCTCTTTACCATTTCTATATTTAATATGTTTAAGAAACTTATTAAACTTATTATACATATGTGAATATATTAAAAATAAAATATTTTTATTTTAACTGCATTGGTACAATGCAGTTATTAATATCTCATATACGTATTTAAAATCCTCCGAATCACTAATTGTTTCTTCTGTTTTATATCCTTCTAAATAATTCTTTCTAGATCGCTTACTTATGTTTGCACGTTTATAATTGTAATATTCGAGACACTAGAACCGTTCGTCCAACTACGATGTCGAAAACGTTATATCAGTTGTATCGATTTTATATTAATATATCATTAAGTAACATGTTACTTTGTAAAATTAAACTTAATTTTATTTTTGTTAAACTGAAAATAAAAATCGACTGATTGATGCAATAAAAGACTAATTTATGTTACATTTATGTGAATATATAGGCAAAATAATTGCATAATGTCAAATTATCAATAATACAATTTACTTAAACAATTAATATGTATTTTATGTATACAATTTATTTAAACAATTAATATGTATTAATATGTATTTAAACAATTAATATGTATTTTAATGTATTACTTTCTTTGAATTTCATGTTTCACAGATCGTTATCGTGTTTTTCACAGATTTTTTTATATTCTCGATTTCCCGGGAATCCCGGGAATCCCGGGAACAGATACACGGGAATTCTCGAGTCCCGAGAAATTAAAAAGGTCGGGAAATCAGAAACCCTATTCAATATTCAATAATTTGTCGTAAATTAACGTGACATACATCTTCTTAATGTATTTCTTCGCCTATTTCTATTCAGATTAATTTATAATAAATTATTAATATAAATTATTAATTGTTAGAGCAAAAGCAATTAATTATTAATATAAATTATTTATTGTTATAATAAATTATTAATATAAATTATTAATTGTTAGAGCAAAAGGGAAGTGCAAGAAATATATTATAAATTTGCTTAATCGATTGCAACTTTATGGATATATATTTTTATTACGCAAGTATTTCGCAAGAATTCTTAGCATGCATTTTCTCGCTTCTGACGTCATTAAAAAAAGATAGACAATGCAAAAAGCCAAGAGCCTTAATTTCAAAAGTTACAGTGTTGTGAGTTGGATCATTCTTGCATAACCATGGCCGACTTATGAAATATTTACAAAACAGGTAACGTTTATATTTGGATGCAGTGTGTACTTTTCTGTGTGTATGTACATGATTGATTGTCGTAAATTCTGAAATTTCTGAGAATTCACCTCAGGACGAAGTCAATTTGCGCGAACACGCTCACCTCGCTTTGCCTTCGACGTTAAAATTGGATAAACACGGACGACAGCGGCGGGAATTTATTCGAAACGATTAATAAAACCGATCAATTAAGCCGAAGTCCCGGAAAACTCGCTGCGCGCCTACATTTATCGAACTCTGTATGCCACGGGAGACGGAGGTGCCTTTTAATCCGCAAAAAGATCGCAAGAGCGAGCGGTTTTATTCCCACAAGCGCGACCGTCTTTTTTTGTTATCCTTTCGCCGGCTTAACAGTCGTCGACAATTTCTCCCGGTTTTTCTCACGCAGCTACACAGGAATCCGCGTGATGATGCCTCGCGTTCCGCCCGACGAAGTAATCGGCTTAGCTTAATTACGTTCGTTAGCGACGAAAGGTAATTAAGCGTACGCACGTCGACAAATTCCACGAATCCGCACAACGGATGTCCCTCTCGATGGTGCTTTTCAGGCTCGATACGGCCTGAAGTCGCGCGGATCCGTGCGATAATAACAGCCGAAAAAAAAAAAACGATTCCTCGAAACGTCACGATCGTGACAACGAACTCGACCTTTCCTTTCGCCGACTTCAAAATTCCGCGAACTTGTTGACGGTATGACGTCTGTCACTTTCTTATTGTTTACTCATAGAACTTTGCAATCACGGGTCACAGTCTAACTCAACACGAATACGTTATCGCGGTATTATTCGCGAAAAGCTTTACATCCCGTTGAAAACGTATTCGATAATAAATCATGTTTTTCTTTCGGGCTTCCGCGAAAATGAAGACTTCATTGGACTCTTCACAATCTGACAAGATTGTACGTAATTCTTTATTATTTTCTTTACCTTGAGTCGGTTCGCGCGCGAATGGAACCTGTCACGCGAAGAGAACCTGTTGTGCAGATGTTACAAGTCGCCACAGTTACACTGAGAGAAAAATGTATGATATTTGGAACTATAATGGCATAGTAAAAAGATTATAGTTAAGAATATCTTTTTTATAGTAAATGTCACCATAATGTTTGTAATATTTATAATATAAGCATAGTATAACTGATTCATGTAAAACTTTTACCAAGAATTATAATTATTTGAAATAAAAAACATAGTAAGATAGCAAATGTTAAATGGTAAGAGAA
>NW_022639492.1:1282824-1282979 GCF_010583005.1 Odontomachus brunneus | reverse complement strand
CAACCAAAATATTTGAAATTTGTGCTAAATTAGTCAAAAATAGTTCGAATCTCGGCCAAATTGAAAGAGAGAAATCCGGTAAATTTAATTAAAATTTTAACAAAATCAGCATAGCTGAGACATGAATCATTATAAATTTCTTTAGCCGATATTCA
>NW_022639492.1:1282122-1282814 GCF_010583005.1 Odontomachus brunneus | reverse complement strand
TATGGGTACATGTAACTATATTCTCAAAGCGTGCTTTACTATACATATAGAATAATAAGATGGTGACTATAAATGTGTGTTCATTCTGCTATATCTTCGTGTGTAGATGAACTATAAATATATGTTTGAGGCCAAAACGAACTATAAAATATAGTGAGATTATAGTTATTCCAACTATTTTTTTCTCTCAGTGTATGTATGAACGATCCAACCCACAAAACTATGATTTTTGCTTTTCTTTTCAGCAATGTATAGTCCATATGTCTTTCTACATAAAACAGAAACAACCTAAACCTTATGAATGCCTAAAATTAATAGAAAAACACTCTTTCTTTTCTACTATTCAATTTTTATCAATTATGTTTTTTTTTTATCTATTAAGCTTGTCAGTGAAGAGAAGAAAATTGGCTACACTTAACTTCATGAACGAATGCGAAATTATCTTACAAGTAAATCTACCCAAAAAGTACACTCCGATTTTTTTTTTAATTTGGCACAAATATAGTACAAAAAATATTTAGATCATATTCTTTTCATTTTAGCCCACTTTGAGTTTTATGGGCAGTTTTTAACTTTTTAATATTCTCACTCTTATCATCAACAAGTACAACAAAAATGTATAAAAAATAAAATTGAATACAAGATACTGTATGTGACTCTCTTTACTTCGACGTTGAATTCGTGGATTTGCT
>NW_022639492.1:1281963-1282112 GCF_010583005.1 Odontomachus brunneus | reverse complement strand
AAATATTTCAAATCTGTACTAAATTAGTCAAAAATGGTTCGAATCTCGGCAAAACCAAGAAATTATTTGTATAAATAATTGTTTTCAACTTTTTACATGTTTAAACATTTCATTATTTATAGAAATAATTTTACACATTTGACTTCATG
>NW_022639492.1:1281307-1281953 GCF_010583005.1 Odontomachus brunneus | reverse complement strand
TACTGTATGTGACTCTCTTTACTTCGACGTTGAATTCGTGGATTTGCTGGAGTGAAGCCACACACTTCACGCACGCAATTATAGCGCCGTGATTTTTGCTGGCGTCAAAAGGAGCCAACGTCTCTTCCAGATTAGGGAATAAACTCGTAGTAAGAACGCAGACGAGAAGTGTAACGTGAAATTGAGAAATGGAGAACGTGCGATGACTTCGACAGAAAACCTGTTACTTGTTTGAAAATTCTTCGCAGTCTGCTTGGTCTTAGAGTTCGCGAGCTATTTAACTGTCTAACGGCCGACGGTGGCGAGACGATATTGGTCGCTTTCGAATTTGAGTATCACCGTTGCTAAAACGTATGTTTACATAATCGTGGTTCTTATGTGCCGAATCAACGCACGTCAGGTTCGGGAAGCGCGTCGGCCGAGGAGCGAATCGAGCCGAGATCACGCAGTTGCCACGTGATTGATCGGAACGATCGCAACGACTTAAGGTCACTAAATATTTTGGAAGAATCTCACAGCTCGCTATTGAAAGCTTCAAGAGTCCTTCAGAAAATTACCGAACGCGATATCAATAATAAATCGTGTCTCAGCTCTATGACGATTTTGTAAAAATTTTAATTAAAATTGCCAGATTTCTTTTGGTTTA
>NW_022639492.1:1228422-1281230 GCF_010583005.1 Odontomachus brunneus | reverse complement strand
TTTGGAAGAATCTCACAGCTCGCTATTGAAAGCTTCAAGAGTCCTTCAGAAAATTACCGAACGCGATATCAATAATAAATCGTGTCTCAGCTCTATGACGATTTTGTAAAAATTTTAATTAAAATTGCCAGATTTCTTTTGGTTTAGCCGAGATTCGAACCATTTTTAACTAATTTAACACAGATTTGAAATATTTCGGTTTGAATCTTAGCTAAAGAAATTTAGAATAATTCGTGTCTCAGCTATGTTGATATTGTTAAAATTTTAATTAAATTTACCGGATTTCTCTCTTTCAATTTGGCCGAGATTCGAACTATTTTTGACTAATTTAGCACAAATTTCAAATATTTTGGTTGGAATCTCAGTTAAAGAAATCTAGAATAATTCGTGTCTCAGCTCTATGACGATTTTGTAAAAATTTTTATTAAAATTGCCAGATTTCTTTTGGTTTAGCCGAGATTCGAACCATTTTTAATTTAGCACAGATTTAAAATATTTTGGTTTGAATATCCAAAAGGTGCTTTACCACATATATAGAGTAATAAGATGGTGACTATAAATCTGTGTTCATTCTACTATATCTTCATGTTTAGATGAACTATAAATATATGTTTGAGGCCAAAACGAACTATAAAATATAGTGAGATTATAGTTATTCCAACTATTTTTTTCTCTCAGTGTGGGAGCTCGGCCGGGTGACTCAATGCTACCCCGGGGCGGATAATCTTACACGCGTAATAACTGTCCGAACCTCTAATTCGGAGTATCGCCGACCCATCGTGAAACTTTGTCTCCTTCCAGTCGATTGCGAACCGACTAATTGTAAATAAGATGCGACTCGTCTTATCATTGCGTGCGTTTCTTTATTTTGTTTTATTCATTTATGTTCCTTTTTTTCTTTTTTTTTTTATCATGTCGTTCAATTGCGCTTATCATTATTTCAACTAGGATAATCTCGTTTCGTTTCAGCTCAATGCAATGGGCACTCGGTTTAACAATAGTAAAGTAATTCACGCCGTCCGTCCCAATTATTTATTTGAATGCGTTTGAAACGTTGTTTCAAGGCGGGCGGCATGTTTAGGATCGAAAAAGAAAAGAGAGAAAGAAAGGGACAATGCGTAAAATAATTTTCACAAAATCGGCATAGTTAAGACACGAACCATTCTAAATTTCTTTAGCCGATATTCAAACCAAAATATTTTAAATCTGTGCTAAATTAGTTAAAAATGGTTCGAATCTCGGCTAAATCAAAAGAAATCTGGCAATTTTAATTAAAATTTTTACAAAATCGTCATAGAGCTGAGACACGAATTATTCTAGATTTCTTTAGCTGAGATTTCAACCAAAATATTTGAAATTTGTGCTAAATTAGTCAAAAATAGTTCGAATCTCGGCCAAATTGAAAGAGAGAAATCCGGTAAATTTAATTAAAATTTTAACAAAATCAGCATAGCTGAGACATGAATCATTATAAATTTCTTTAGCCGATATTCAAACCGAAATATTTCAAATCTGTACTAAATTAGTCAAAAATGGTTCGAATCTCGGCAAAACCAAGAAATTATTTGTATAAATAATTGTTTTCAACTTTTTACATGTTTAAACATTTCATTATTTATAGAAATAATTTTACACATTTGACTTCATGTTTATAATCAGCAAACCAAAAACGCCTATATCTTGTATTCAATTTTATTTCTTATGCATTTTTGTTGCACTTGATGATAGGAGTGAGAACATTAAAAAGCTATAAACTGCCCGTAAAACTCAAAGTGTGTATGGGCTAAAATGAAAAAATATAACCTAAATATTTTTTGTACTTCTACATTTGTGCCAAATTAGAAAGAAATCGGAGTATACCTCTTAGGTTTACTTGTTAGAACTGTCTGTACTTTTGAAATCATGTAGACAATTTCCAACTTCATCTTTTGTCGCGAAACGTACTTCGTGTCGGTTGGATCATTCTTGCGTAGCTACGGCCAATTATCAAAACCGCGCTAACGAATACACCAGGACGCGTGAAAATGACAGTCACGCGATATCATCGCGTTGACTTCTTTTATGACTCGCGAGAGTGTGTGCTCATAGTAAAGAGATTACACAGTACCTTGACTAGGTAGGCGATATGTCCTTTTTGGAGCGCGTCCGGTGGGTGTATCCAGTTCCTACTCGTTCCTGCGAACAAGAGTCGCGATGGTTTTCAACCTTCGTCACGCTGGCCATATTTGCCAATACCGGTCGCATAGAGAGAGCCCGTCGGGGTTACTCACCTCCGTTTTTGCTCGGCTGATTCTTATTGTTCGCCGAATTCTGCGCCCATTTCAGTAACGTCGAGTTCCTCATGCTGTCGTCGGCCTTCAGTTACCACCGACTGTTAGACACCTGAAAGCAGAAATGTCGAAACCGTCGCGATTAGCACACGCAGAAAAATATCGTCCCGTTGCTAAGGAAAGCGACCACTCAAATTACTTTCCCTCTTTTAAGCAATGGCTGTTTTCAACAATCAGTTTATAACAGTGCGAATATTTGATTAACGTGGTGTGTGAATTGCTTTAGGACCGGTTTTTCAATAGCAGTTTAAACTTGGATTCAAGTTTAAACTCTATTCTAACAATATGTTTATTTTGTTTAAACAGAGTTTAAGTTGAAATCTAAGTTTAAACTATCATTGAAAACCGGCCCTTAGTATATTAAGATAAATGTAGGAGAGAGAGCGGGGATCAGAGAAAAATTATGTAAAATGAGCGCGCTGGTAATGTATAAGTGAAAGCGAAAGAATATTTTGTAGATAGAAAAGCAGCATATGAAAAACTAAAAAAAAAATATACTAATATTAAATATTCATAATTGAAATAAAAACCTTCTTAGGATTTAGAATGTACTTTGAATTTAATGTTCGTAATTAACTTATGATAGGTTTGCGGAGAAAGTATAATAATTTTTATTTAATTTATACAAAAAGGTGGAAAATCGTAACAGAGATACTAAAGCTTGATCTATAATGTGTTATTTGCTTCCTGTTACTTTTTCTTTATCCTTTCTAACTCAAACCTTAAACCTTCAGCTTAATCTATAATGTGTTATTTGCTTCCTGTTTCTTATTCTTTATTTCTTTCTGACTCAAACCTTAAACCTTAAGCTTAACCTATAATGTGTTATTTGCTTCTTGTTACTTTTTCTTTATCTCTTTTTTGTGACTCAAACCTTAAACCTTAAACTGAAAAAAGACAGAAAACAAGAAACAGGAAGCAAAGAATACATTGTAGATCAGACTTTAAGCTAGAAAAACAGAAAACAAGAAAGCATATTGTAGATCAGTCTTTAAACTAAAAAAGGCAGAAAACAAGAAACAGGAAGCAAAGAACACATTGTAGATCAGGCTTTATACATGAAACAAGTAACATTGGCTTGAATGCAAGATGCATTTTCCATGTGCAAAAGGGATGTGGTGTGCCGAGAACCTTTTAAAATATTCCACGAATTCAATTAAAGTCGATCCGCATTTCTGTAACGACAGACGGCGACTTGTCACGCGGAAAGATTAAACGCGCCTTCGGCCGAACGTCATCAAAAGTCACCGCCGCTTACAATTTTCCCTTCTCTCGAGGCCGCTCTCTGCAAGGTGGGACACGAGTTTTGGAAGCAATCCAGGTTGCCGCTCTCTTCTTATTTCCACGATCTCACGCGCGCCGGCCGCCTCCTGCGCGCGTTTCCCTTATCTATCCCCGAAGATCACTTTCTATTATCCGTCGCGTATCCGCGCATTTTACGATTGTATTTCGCGCGAGAGCACGCGACGCAACCAGCGGCTATCACGTGTGCGCGCGCTACACGCGCGTGTTACCGCGATCAAAGAACGTTTTCTCTACGGCTGCAAAAAAAAAGGACAGGGCCGCGTTCGGTTAAATCATCGCTCCGACGCGAATTCGTGATACGCAATTTATGACTGCGAAGTCGACAAGACGAAAAAGTTGCCTACGATATTGTACACGAAGGGAGAATTTTATGGCAAAAATCATTAAAGGATTTTGTAAGAGAAATACGTCGGCATTCGTCGATTATCCTTTCATTTTATATTATATATAACCTTTCTATTTATATTTTAGAAACGTGCTAAGATGCTAAAATATGTTTTCAAGAAATATATTATGCTTTGAGCGAGAAATGTATTACAGGATTTTGTAAGAGAAATACGTCGGCATTCGTCGATTATCCTTTCATTTTATATTATATATAACCTTTCTATTTATATTTTAGAAACGTGCTAAGATGCTAAAATATGTTTTCAAGAAATATATTATGCTTTGAGCGAGAAATGTATTACAGGATTTTGTAAGAGAAATACGTCGGCATTCGTCGATTATCCTTTCATTTTATATTATATGTAACCTTTCTATTTATATTTTAGAAACGTGCTAAGATGCTAAAATATGCTTTTAAGAAATGTATTATGCTTTGAGCGAAATTCATCATGTTCCTTCACTAACAGTTTACTCCTGCTAACACTGAGAGAAAATATTTAAGAAATAAGAAATACTTATTCAACGAATATTAACATATTTACTTAAATATAAATTCTTTACGGAAAAAATGTTTAGAGAAAGAAATAAGAACTCGCAAACGAAGATATCAATCAAAAAATAGGAAAAAGGGCAATTCGAGTTCAAGCACAGGACTAATAGTGTTATATACCATATGGGTAAAAAACCTTCCTTGTGTTAGGAAATCGTGTAATATTTATTGAACATGAATAATCAATATAAAACAATCATACGTTTCGGCTCAACCATGAACCCTCAGTGATAATAAAAACTCAAGGTTTACGACACGAACGCATTACAATTAGTTAAAGATCTGCGTAAGTTGACATGAATGTTAATCGCAATATTAAAGCTGACAAGACCGTTACAGAAATAATATTAAGTAGTTAATTAATATTGAGAAGAGCCATCATAACTATAAAAATCATAAAATAAAATTTAAAAAATAAGTAAAATTAAAATATAATAAATAATTAAAACTGACAATATAAAATATCTTTGTTGAGCTAAAAGTAAACCGATCCTGTCAACGATAACATCGCCACGTCTACGAAATACAAATAATTACAGATTTATATACCTAGCATTAACATTGCGAAAACGACTTGTGGAAGAGAAGAAAACCAAAACAAAGTTTATTTTCATAACAAGCCGCAGTAGCTGGTGCCCAAATATTCAGTATCCTTTTGTGAGTTAAGACCATGCTTCTGAAATTTGACGAAAATCATTTCTGAGATCAGGCGTTTTAGGTAAAAGCATTCTTCATGTAAAACTTTGGCATGATCCCAATCAAAATCATGATTCTTCCTCAAACGATGTTCCTGAATGGCTATTAACTCCACCATAGAACTCCTAGGAATTCTCCTATGTTCGGCAATACGTGTAGAGAGTCTTCTACTAGTTTGACTAACATAAGACGCATCACAACCACTGCATTGCAACCTACATACAACGTTATTATGGAAACCAAGAGGCAACCTGTCTTTATGCACACGAATAAAACCTGATAATTTATTAGTGCAAGAATAAGCAATATCTGTCAAATTATTTCTAAAACGATTTCCTAACACAAGGAAGGTTTTTTACCCATATAGCACTATTAGTCCTGTGCTTGAACTCGAATTGCCCTTTTTCCTATTTTTTGATTGAAAAAATGTTTGCATCAATCAAATGTTTGGTGGGATATAAACGAACTAGAAAAAAATTTTGAAAAAAAATTTTTTAATATTTTATATTAACCTGCCGTGGACACACTGAGTCCATGTGAATTGAACGAGTAAATATTTCTGTATTTCTTAAATATCCTTTCTCTCGGTGCAGAAACACAGTGAACTCGAAAGGAGTTCATAGGAAAACGAGAACTACGACATGATATCCTTCTAGTTATGCGTTAAATCACTCATGTTTCTTGACTTAGCTCAGGCTAAGTTTATCTCACGCTGCAGCTGAGCACGCGAAATCTATTAAATATACAAATTACACGACGATCTCTTTTCTTTTTGTCTTAACGCGTTATGCTGTAATGTTATACTAGTCCAATTAGTCGACTGTGAAGCTGATTTTCTTTATGACTCGCCACGCGCTGGCATATCATTAGCATTCTCAAGTTGACGCGACCCTGGAAGGGAACGCAATGAGGGCACATGCGGTTCCCTCTCCTTTGCTCTTGCATCGGAAACAACCGATCGAGAAATCTTTGTTCGATGTATCCGTCAACGCCCGCACCCTTCCTCTCCCTCCCACATACTGTGAGATCCAGTTCTCTTTATCATTCCTATCCGAGGAATGCGACTGCATCTTTCGACGTAACGAAGTCCATGCATATTCATCGAAGCGAGTCTCAATTACATACACGTTAATGCACACATCCACACACGCACACACGTGCGCGCACACGTCACGTTTTGTGTCGCGTTCACGGAGCGTTTACACGCCGCTTTTAAAGCTTGATCTACAATACGCTCTTTGCGTTCTGTTTCTTGTCTTCTGTCTTCTTCTGGTTTGATCTATAATGTGCTCTTTGCTCACTGTTTCTTATTCTCTGCCTTTTTCTTAAAGTTTAAAGTTTGAGTCGAAAAGAGATAAAAAGAAAGAAACAGAAAGCAAAGAGCGCATTGTAAATTAAGCTTAAAGCCTGATCTACAATATGCTCTTCGCTTCCTGCTTTTTTCTCTTTATCTCTTTCTGACTCAAACCTTAAGTTGTAAGCCAGAAAAAGATAGAAGACAAGAAACAGAACGCAAAGAGCATATTGTAAATCAGGCTTTAAGCCAGAAAAAGACAGAAAACAAGAAACAACGCAAAGAGTACATTGTAGATTAGGCTTAAAGCTTGATCTGCAATATGCTCTTTGCGTTCTGTTTCTTGTCTTCTGTCTTCTTCTGGCTTAAAGTTTGATCTATGTGTTCTTTGCTCTCTGTTTCTTATTCTCTGCCTTTTTTAGGGTTTAAAGTTTGAGTCGAAAAAGAGATAAAAAGAAAGAAACAGAAAGCAAAGAGCACATTGTAAATTAAGCTTTAAGCCAGAAAAAGACAGAAAACAAGAAACAACGCAAAAAGTACATTGTAGGTTAGGCTTAAAGTCTGATCTGCAATATTCTCTTTGCGTTCTGTTTCTTGTCTTCTATCTTCTTCTGGCTTAAAGTTTGATCTATGCGCTCTTTGCTCTCTGTTTCTTATTCTCTGCCTTTTTTTAGGGTTTAAAGTTTAAGTCTAAAAGAGATAAAAAGAAAGAAACAGAAAGCAAAGAGCACATTAAGCTTTAAGCCTGATCTACAATGTGTTCATTATTTCGTGTTTCTTGTTTTCTGTCTTTTTTTAGTTTAAGGTTTAAGGCTTGAGTCAGAAAGAGATAAAGAAAAAGTAACAGGAAGCAAATAACACATTATAGATCAAGCTTTAAGCCAGAAAAAGACATAAAACAAGAAACAATGCAAAGAGCACATTGTAGATTAGACTTAAAGCCTGATCTACAATATGTTCTTTGCGTTCTGTTTCTTGTCTTCTGTCTTCTTTTGGCTTAAAGCCTGATCTACAATATGCTCTTTGCTTCTTGCTTCTTTCTCTTTATCTCTTTCTGACTCAAACCTTAAGCTTTAAGCCAGAAAAAGGCAGAAGACAAGAAACAAAATGCAAAGAGCATATTGTAGATCAGGCTTAAAGCTTGATCTATAATGTGTTCTTTGCTCTCTGTTTCTTGTCTTCTAACTTTTTCTGGCTGAAGTCTGATCTACAATATGCTCTTTGCATTTGTTCTGTTCCTTGTCTTCTGTCTTTTTATGGCTTAAAGCTTAAGGTTTGAGTCAAAAGGAGATAAAGAGAAAGAAGCAGGAAGCAAAGAGCATATTGTAGATCAGACTTGAGTGTCTGGCCCGGTTTTGTTTTTTTCCCCCCTTTCACGGCTCGTTGCGACAGTGCGAAATTGAATTATTGACATTACCTCGCGTGGCGCGCGAGAGGAGCATCCTCCTCGGCGTGTCGAAGACGAAGGTGCGTCGTGTGAAATCGACGCGAGGTCCGGACGATTGTTCGCGGCTGTGCCGGCGCGGTCAGCCTTGAAGACGAAGGCTAAATCCTTTCGCGTTTCATCATCTCGCGCGCGCGCACGACACTATTCATACTTTGAGAGACACTATGCGTCCAATTAAGATCAAGTATGCACAGACAGAGATGTCGAACGGAGGCGCGCGGCACGCGCGTTGCGTCGCGTCGCTCATCTCTCGCGCGCCTGTGTCTATTTCTAAACGATTCCACATCGATATTTGCTCGGCAAGTAACGCGTGTAACGAGATGCTGATAGATACAGAGAGAGTTGTTCGTTCTTGATCATCCTTTACGACGAGGACCGAACTCGCACGGCAATAATAATACACTTTGAGCACGCCTCCTCTCGATGTTGCTCTTTGAGTGGGTCTTTAAAATAATAGTACTTTATTACCCGTAAAGGGAAGAGAACTCAATTAACATCTGGTGAAGATCTCAAAATTTCTTCGGTGTAATTAACAAGTCAACTGTCGCATTTATTCCCGTTGATCGTGCAAAACTTGACTATTGACTGAATTGAAAAGAGGAAGATGTTTCAAATGCAATCAATTATATTTTATGTACAGGAAAGTATTTGGTTGAAATAGTCGAATTGTAGTGAAACATGAACGAGCCAGAATCCTGACTGAAGTTAGCACACAGAAAAAATGACAAAATTAACTCGAGCAGAATTCTGGCAATTTCAACCGGAATTCTGGCTCATGTTTCGCCAGATATTTCGTTATTCCAACCAAATTTTCTCCTTCGTGTATGTAATTTAATGAGACGGTATAATGTCGCTGACCGTCACGCCGTTCAACGGTGCTGAAAGGAGAGCGGCGAGTCGCAACTCGACGTATGTTTAATTAATCTGGTTACACGTTGGTGTGAGAAATTTCTAAAAATCTATCTTTAGCGACTCCAGAAATACACACCGGCTGAGTATTGAAACGTCTTTTCGCGCACTGCCGCGAATTCGACATTCACGATGCGTTACGTGTATTTGCACGAGATTGAACGGCTCATTTGCGCGTCACTCGACAGCCGCAGAAGAGGAAGAACGCAACGTCGAGATTCCGCATCTTCCTCCCGGAATTTCATTGCCACCGACAGCTGCGCAGCGGATCGAACCGCAAATAGAAAAGAGACGCATGAACTCTAAGGTTCGCAATTAATTCTAAGATGACCAGAATTTTCCTAGGTCCCAATCAAGGATACTTCATAAATGTGCGAAGTAGGGAAGATATATATATAAAAAATTTTATATATATATATATATATATATATATATATATATATGAAACAATATTTCATTTATAGATATTAATATCTATAAATAAAATAGATTTAGATTATATTTTAAAATTTTATATACATATTTATATACATATATTTTATATTAAAATATTATACACATATACACACATTTTATAAACATATAAAAATTTTATATACATATATATATATATATATATATATATATATATATATATATATACAATATTTTATTTACAAATATTAATATCTATAAATAAAATAGATTTAGATTAAAAATAATAACATTGAAGGCCTAATGCATAGAGTAAAAATATAAACTATTTTTTATTTTTACTTAAGGCCTTCGCATTGTCTATCTCTTTTTAATGACGTCAGAAGCGAGAAAATGCATGCTAGAATGCATGCTAAAAATTCTTGCAAAATACGTTAAAATAAAAATTAAATAAATTAAAATAAAAATATATATTCATAAAGTAACATTTGCAATCTATTAAACAAATTTGTAAGATATTCCGTGCACTTCTTTTTTGCTCTAACAATCAATAATTTATTATAAATTAACCTAAATAGAAATAGGCGAAGAAATATATTATGAAGATGAATTGTATGTCACATTAATTTACGACAAATTATTGATTGTTAGAGCAAAAGGGGAGTGCACGGAATATCTTACAAATTTGTTTAATCGATTGCAAGTGTTATTTTATGGATATATATTTTTATTTCAACGTATTTCGCAAGAATTTTTAGCATGCATTTTCCCGCTTCTGATGTCATTAAAAAGAGACAGACAATGCGAGAGTCAGGAGCCTTAAAATTAAGAAAAAGCAAAGCTGCTGCATTTACCAGAGCTGTGAATTTTTCTGAAATTGTTTTTAGAAGGATTTTTTAGAAATCCTCTAAAAACAAGGACAGTTTGGCCGAATCTGGCCGGCGCTGTTTCCTTCAAAACGATTGATCCTGTCGTTGGTTGATCAAGGATTCGTATATATGTCCGGAAAGAAATTTGATTTAATTATAATTTATTTATGTGTCATTTTATCCTCTCATATAAAATCACAAGAGAATACTTCTAAAATCAGAAGAAAAATATTCTAAGCAGCAGAATCTGGAGCAAATTCGAGGATAGCATTCGAAAAGATGCGGGAAAACCGAGACTGTCCCGGGGAAAACGCGGCGTCTGGTCACCTCATTAATTCGGCAATTAACGCAATCACGAGTGAACGGTCGAGGCCGGATCTTTCCGCTCCGTACGCGCGAGCGAGAAAGTCCGAGAGTTTCACGAGAACTTCTCAACACCGTCGTAGTATCGTTTCTTGTATCTGATGATAAATACCAAAGGATTGCGAGAAAAAAAGAGCATAAAATGTACATAAATGTTTAAATGATCAAGTGAAATGTAAAGGAGCAACGGAGAGAAAGGGCTGACGAGTCGGGACGACGAAGATCATAATTTTTTGCACTGTCGATTAATCAATATCGATATGTCGCAGAGATGCTCCGACCAACAGGCAACTATTAGTGTTTCACCGAAAATTAAATGGCAATCTCGACTGATGATATGATAATAAGAAAGGTTCGCAAGATTGACACCACTTCTGATGTGTGAAGAGGAATAATATTGTGCTTGGAATATTTTCCTTCTGATTTTAGAAGTATTCTCTTGTGACTTTATATAAGAGAACACTTGAATAAATTAAAATTAAATAAAAATTTCTTTTCAAGCATACTCTCTAAATTTCTTGGATGAAAGACAGGCAAATGATTTAATTTTTCCAATTTCTTGATAAGTTAACTAATAGTTAAATCATATATCTGTCTTTGTTTTTCCTTTAAATTATACAGGGTGGCGCAAAAGAAACGAACTGGTTTAAAAAATTCACAACTTTTCTAATTTAATTTTTCTTCTCCTTTTTTGACGTAGTTTTCCACAAATAGCTTAAAAAATCTTCGTAAATTAGACTTCATAATTCCATGTCGAAATAAATTGAAAATTTTTGTATAATTTCTGTATAATTTAGAGAAGAGTGAAATATTCACTCGAATCGAGTGAAACAGTCACTCCTGTGGCAGTATTTGCTCTTCATAGGAGTGAATGTTTCACTCGATGGGAGTGAATATTTCACTCTTACTGCAAGAGTGGCAGTATTTTCACTCCAAGAAATTTAAAGAGTACACACGAATCCTCGATCGACCAACGGCAGGATCGATCGTTCTGAAGGGAACAGCGCCGGCTAGACGTTTGATATTCGACGGTCGCGAGTCCGGCCGGCCGTGTCGTCGCGTTTAATTCGGAAATGGGCGTAATCACGGGCGCAATCGCTTTTGTGCGCTCGAAGTGGCGGCCCGACCCGTGGCCGTGCCATTTGAGAGGCGTTTAAGCGCTGAAAGGTGGAGGTTCGGATTTAATGCACGACTTCCTATTCCTCCCACGTAGGCGCAAAGAGGTCGAGCGCCAAAGCCGCGTGTGTTGCGTCGGCCGTCGCCGCGCTAAACGGCCGAATAGATCACGGCGTGTGGATCTGTGCCGTTCTCTTTCTCCGCCGTGTGATACATCAAACTGTCCGCCCTCGTTCCCTCTCTCTCTTCACGTGCGCGTTTACAGTCGCACCGAGCGGCGATTACGACTCTCGCGCCGGACAATGCCGTTTGCCCGCGACAATTCGCCCCGAAATCGCGCCGCTAATTAGAGATCTCAACGAGAGCCGCGGTGGAGCCAGTCGTAAGGGACTGAATTTCGTGATTTAACATACTCAGACCCGATTTCTCCACCTTTGTATCAACCTCTTGGTAAACTAACTGACAGGAAAAAGGAAAAAAATTAAATTAAAAAAGTTGTGAATTTTTTAAACCAGTTCATTTCTTTTGCGCCACCCTGTATAATTTAGAGAAAAAACAAAAACAGATATAATGATAATTTCACTGTTAGTTAACTTAAGAGGTTGGAAAAATTAACTAATTTAAATCATTTGCCTGTCTTTATACAGAGTGGCGTAAAAGAAACGAATGGTTATTAAACATTTACAAAAATTTTCAATTTTTTATTTCGACATGGAATTATGAAGTCTAATTTACGAAGATTTTTTAAGCTATTTGTGGAAAACTACGTCAAAAAAAGGAAAAGAAAAATTAAATTAGAAAAGTTATGAATTTTAATTTAGTATAATTTAGTATAATTAGAGAAAAAACAAAGACAGATATATGATTTAACTATTAGTTAACTTATCAAGAAATTGGAAAAATTAAATCATTTGCCTGTCTTTATACAGAGTGGCGCAAAAAAAACAAACGGTTGTTATACATTTACAAAAATTTTCAATTTATTTCGACATGGAATTCTAATTTATGAAGTCTAATTTACGAAGATTTTTAAACTATTTGTGAAAAACTACGTCAAAAAAAGGAAAAGAAAAATTAAATTAGAAAAGTTATGAATTTTAATTTAGTATAATTTAGTATAATTAGAGAAAAAACAAAGACAGATATATGATTTAACTGTTAGTTAACTTATCAAGAGGTTGGAAAAATTGGCTTTCGAAGTTGCTGTAAAGGAATGCGGCCAAGTTTAGCCCCATTTTGCGACATTCAAAATCTTAAATTATGTTTTAGTAAAATTAACTATTTGTGAGTAGATTGAAGATACATGAAAATGAAATTCTTTTTACTGTAAAATTCTCTCCGTTCACACATCACGACGGTCGTGCACCTAACCATTGGTTGACGCGCTGCATCGCGCTGCATCGCGCGTCCAGTTCACGTGGCGGATAAATGCGACGCGTGTTTGCCTCCCTAATAAACACTTTCGGTGCGTGTAATGACAGATGACCGCGTTCCTCGCCGTCGTTCTTTCTCGACGCTTCCCGCACGACTGCGCTCTTAGCGGATTTTTTTGTGTCTTGACAACGCCGCGTGATTACAGATCGGATTAATCAC
The DNA here is from genome assembly GCF_010583005.1 of Odontomachus brunneus. Taxonomy (NCBI): domain Eukaryota; kingdom Metazoa; phylum Arthropoda; class Insecta; order Hymenoptera; family Formicidae; genus Odontomachus; species Odontomachus brunneus. Next base: position 1,267,957 of record NW_022639492.1, on the reverse strand, counting down.
CGATTGACACTGGCGTGCTGCCGAGAACCGTTTCTTCTTCTTCTGTCTTCCTTCGCTTCGGGTTAGAGGCGATCGAGATCGCCGGGGATCGTGAAAGTACGTTGCGGTTGCGTTCGCCGCTGGTTCATAACGAGGAGATGTACCGTTAAGATTTAGCTCGCAGCAGGAAAAGTCGCCGTCTTGCAATTTATTACGCGAAAGCGAACTCGGGTAGGTTTATTAAATACATAAGTCCGTCGGTGTATGACGTGTTACCGCGCGGCCCGTTGCGTATACGATGTGCGACGGGACCGATTCGCGATGCTCCGACGTGAGAAGGAAGGAGAGAGAGAGAGAGAGAGAGAGGGAGAGGGAGAGAGAAAGAGAGGACGTCGAAGAAAGTAGAACCCTCGCCACCACGGCGTCATGCACGACCGCGCGTAGCGACTTTGCAGGATCGCACACGCGAGTGGCACCTACTTACATCCGCACATACACTTACACACACCAGCTGGACTATCCGTAACGCGAGGCGATAAGAAAAATGGAAAGTATCCTGCTTTTTGCAGGCAGGCCAAGGTATCGCGGCGCGCCCCGGTTAGGCAATAATCGGCGCTTAATCGACTATCAATCGCGTTTTGCCCCCGACACGTAATTAGCTATTAATAGCACTGATCACGGACGCGTCGCGGATCGCTGCTACGTACAGCAACGTTGATTCTTTAAATTCTTTCCCATGGAGGCCTTTTCTTCCACATCGCGCCCGGAAAAACAGGTTTGGTCGTACTAACCAAATTTCTAGTGAAGTATAAACGCGAACCTCCCTCCCTCCCTCCTTTCAAGAAATTTCACTTCAAGTGTTCAAGAATCCTATCGACCAGAAATCTTGTTGAAAGAGAAAACAAGATTTCGGGTTGACTTAAACAGAATTCTGATAACTTCAACTAGGATTTCTGTTTCGCTCACACTGAGAGAAAAGACTAGTAACTATAACAAACTGCATTTAGTTACACAAATTCGCTGAATCCTTAGTAACTAATACTAAATATGATAATAATTACCAAATATTTAATAGATCGGGAGTATGACGTAATTGCATTCACAGTAACATCAATTAAATAATTTAGTAATAGTTACTTAATGTTAAATATTTAATATGAAATATATTACAATTATGAACAGATATTTGATAATTGTTATGAAATTGTTATATCCCATGTAATAAAAGATTCAATAGGTACGAGTCCTATTTTGTTACCAGTATAAGTATATTTTGTTGCAGCACAACGAAACATTCATTCATTTGCAGCTATTACATCGTTTCAATATCTATTATTACAGATGGTTGGTTGAACCTACCAAAAATTTTGTAACTATTACAAAATCGCTTATTTTGCTCAACTATTCAATAAGTTTTATTTACCAAATATATTCTGGAAGCAAATAAATTTTGCTTCTGTCAAATAAATAATTTACTTTACAGAACTAAATTAATTAATAAGTATTGCCATAGCTTTGGCCCGCTATATTTACGTCTATTATTTAGAAATAGTAATCAAATTTTGATAATATTTACTAAATTCTTCTCTCAGTGTAGAGATATTAAGAAGTGTGTTATTTACAAGAACCAATAAAAAAAAGTATTCAAAATTTTAATTACGACTTGAATATTAACAAAAAGCAAAAAATGAGAAAAGAAAATTGAGACAAAATCGAAGATAATTCAAAGATCGAGAAAATTCAAAGAATATTAATGAATAACACAATCAATAAAGTGTCTTTTATTTTTGGAAAATCTTCGTTTATAAATACTAGACATATTATTTTGTACAATAAAAAATTGCAATTATTAATTATTATTACCGTGAAGCGATATTTGCAATTGACTGAGCATACTTGTAAAATACTCTAATCTTTCCCCTTTCCCCTTTTATACGATATAATTTAATTTCATTGAATCTGAAACTATTTATTAAAATAATTATGATAAAGTAACTTACTTTTCAATTTGAGAATTAAGGTTTTCAGTTAGAATAAATGCATTATATTGCTATGTAAAACTGTTAGATAAACGCGATCAGCTTGATTAAATATTTTTCTAAAACACACGCGCGCTCGTCATAAAAAGAAAATTTTTCCTGACAAGTTCGTTTTAGACTGAAAGAAAAAAGGCAGAAGAGGGTGCAAGAGGTAGAAGGAACGGAGAGAAGGAGAGAGAGACGAATTTCCGAGGTAAACCCTTTTGAAATTCACACAACGATAATTTATTTTACAGAACTAAATTAATTAATAAGTATTGCCATAGCTTTGGCCCGCTATATTTACGTCTACCATTTAGTAATAGTAACCAAATTTTGATAATATTTCTTAAATTCTTCTCTCAGTGCATGTTTCATCAGAAATTTAGTTAGTCGAAATCTTAAATTCGCGCCAACCAGACTGTTTTCCGCGTGCTATTGGGAACCCTCACAGTTCTGGTAATTCCATAAATTGCTCTTTAGCGGGAATTAATATGTATTTTTCCTTGTAGTTTTTATTTCAAGCTACAATTGCTATGTATGTCAAGACGTTGTAAAACTATATTCCGACCATTAGAAATCTTTGGGTTTTCCCAACTGGTCATACACTCAGAAAAAAGGTCTTGCAAGCATAGAGCATAATTATCTAGGTAGGAATAACTAATTAAGATGAATACATGAATAGTGAACACTGCGATATCGCATGTGTTTTGTATTCAATCAACATAGATGGCAGAGACAGAATTTCTATTTGAAATTCTATTTCTATTTGTGAAAGCAAGAAAGTCCCTCTGTCTATCCAAATTAAGACCAGTCACATTTCTTATTAAAATTGACTGTGGCAAAAGACAAGAAACAAACGAATGTGTAATGTATTTAAATTTGCTCGCAGATAATGCTGCTGCTATAAATTCTGTCTACTACAGACGTCAGATGCAAAAAAGCAGCGACAAATTCTAACTGTGACATTTAGAATCCTACTTAGGCTAGACATCTTTCTGAGTGGTTTAGTCAGTTCAATTTATGCTCGTTTCTACCAACATCGATTGAAGCTTAATCCGAGTTTAAACTCTATTCAGACAAGGACTTAATCTTAGCCTAAGATTTTAACTGCGTGTTGGTAGAAACGTCCATCAGCCGTTCAGTCATTCGTAGGAATAACATCACCAATTGTATCAGAGGCGCACGAAAATGAAACACCTGCTGCCGAATCCTGTCGCGTCGTCTCGTTCTCTACATTGAACAAGCCTAAACATAACAAACCTGACAAACGCGCGGACGTAACGTCGCTACTCTCCGTGGCTCCTGCCAATCAGACGAACGAAATCTTCAGCGGCCAGTGGCGAAAGATGTCCATTTCCGTCGTGCAACGCGATATAATCCGTTTCACCCGGAAGCGCTCGGCATCCAGCGGTCGTTCGCGGCGACGACGAGGAAATGGAGGAGGAGAACGCGGCGGCAGCCAACGACAAAAGTCACCGTAACTGTCATGTGTCAGAAGTGCACGTACGGAGCTCTGTCATACGTGTGACACGTGTAACGTGTACGGAGGAGACAAGGTAAGATAGCGGGCCCTTTCACGTACGTAGCCGCGCATTCTCACAGGGGCGTTCAGTCTCGTCGAAATTCCAAACGCCACGGGAACGCGAACGAACGTTCGTGTCTCGACGTACGTAATGAAAGGATCCTTCTATCCTACGGCCGTTCCCCGGAAACACAAGAGGAAAAAAATCGCACAAAGGACTCTTGCGTCCGCGAGAAGCGTTTTCGCACAAATGGCAAACGGTTGGGTAACGCTCTTTCTCCCTCTCTCACCTTCTAATTATCATTGCCGCTCAAACGAATGTAACGCGTCGTCGACAACACGACTCTTCGTCGCTCGTGACGACAGGATTATTCTACGGTACAATCAGGGTATTCTTCTCTGCAGCGCCGCGCTTATAACTGCTGGTTGTAGTCACAAGTACAACGCTGCAATCGGGAAAATCTAATATTTGATAGCACCATCGCATTCTCGTGCACGGCTCTTTAATCCGACGAGATTGTAGATCCAAGATCTTTAATATTCCATAATGAAAACGAACGAGCAAATTCTACATTGCTCTCGCAGGTATGTAAATCGCGAGGAGGAAGAGGAACAGCTCGAGGCGTTAACGGGCATTGAATAAATCAAAGAACAAAGAATATCCGCGCGATATCGTTCCATTTTCTATTTTAACGGACCGAACATCTCGAAAAGTGAGTCACAATAAACGCATGCAAAACAACCTTTTTTCTCCACGAGCCGGTGTGTCATTCGTTTAGAATGTAGTATATCCAATTAGTCATTGTCACCTTACCAGTTGAGACGTAACGGATAGGCGCGTGTTTTATTGCGTAATTATCACGCAGCGATATTGCCGTTTAAATATACACGGAACGAACAACAAGGATGGCTTGAATCGACTTTGTGTTTCTTTGTGTTTTTTGCAGGCGAGGTACTTCGAACAACAAACACATACGGCCGTTGAAGCGGTTTCATCGGCGAATGGAACTTTTCATTTTTTCACGAGTCGATCGATTCGCAGAATAGCTCTACCACTTTAAAAAATAATTGTACACTGAGAGAAAAAAATTGTTGGAATAACTATAAGCTCACTATATTTTACAGTTTGTTTTGGCCTCAAATATATATTTATAGTTCATCCAAAAACGAAGATATAGCAGAATGAACACACATTTATAGTCACCATTTTATTACTCTATGTGTATAGTAAGGCACGCTTTGAGAATATAGTTATATGTACCCATATTTTCCAAATATTCCAATTGTATTGACCATATAAAATAGTTAATTTCTCTTACCATTTAATATTTGCTATCTTACTATGTTTTTTATTTCAAATAATTATAATTCTTGGTAAAAGTTTTACATGAGTCAGTTATACTATGCTTATATTGTAAATATTACAAACATTATGGTGACATTTACTATAAAAAAGATATTCCTAACTATAATCTTTTTACTATGCCATTATAGTTCCAAATATCATACATTTTTCTCTCAGTGTAGACCGCGTTGTGGACGACCCTTTAACCCTTTGTGTCCATGAATTTTTGTACCAGACTGATTCTTTTTTATTTTGCGCCCGGCGATTTTTCAGATCTCCGATTTGAAATCAGGAGTTAGAATGTTTTAATTCATATTATTTCTCTCGCCATCTTAGATTCTTACAAAATTTGAAAATTCTGATCTCAAATTAGAATTTAGTGATCTAAAAAACAAAACATCATTATAAGAGATATTAAAACTATTTCGATTTTCAATAGAAAATATTGATTTCATTATATTTTCCGAATTATTAATTTATAATAAACAACAATGTAGCAAAAAAATCTGACAGAATTTTCTAATTTGCATTATTTTGTATTAATAGCAAATTAATAGCAAAATGTGATTCTTAGGACAAATATACTCAACAAATTTTTTCTATCCTGGCTACTTCTGCTCTGATAACGAATAATTTGTAAAATTAGTTACGTCAACTAAATTTTTTTGATGTCACTACGAATATACAGTAGCAACGACGATTTTGGTAAAAGAACAAAATCATTTTTCTCTGTGTAATTGTCTATCTGTAGCAAATTCGCTACGTTAGCCACCTTTTTGTTGTAAGAGCAGATTTTCCTGTTATCATAGCAAGAAAATAGATTCCTGCTACAAAGAAAAAGTGGCTAACACAGCGAATTATATTTAACTGTTCATATGTAGCAAATTAGTTTGCTGCTGCAGCAAATTATTTTTTTCCATATATACGGAAAAAAAGATGGCCAACTAAACATAATTTGCTGTGTTGGCCACTTTTTCTTTGCTGCAGAAACCAATTTCCTTGCTAGGATAACAAAAAAATCTGCTCCTGCAACAAAAAAAGTAGCTAAAGCAGTAGATTATGTTTAGTTGTTCATCTGTAGCAAATTCGCTACGTTAGTCGCTTTTCTTGTTATAGGAGATCCTTCCTGTTATCATAGTAAGAAAATAGGTTCTTGCTAAAGAAGTAACTAACACAGCGAATTATATTGAACTCCATATGTAGCAAATTAATTTGCTGCTGCAGCAAATTATTTGCTTCCGTGTAGGGATCCGAATTTGAATCGAATCAAATTTCATATTAATATAAATTACTTTTATAAATTATTAATATTAATTACTTTTCATATTAATATAATATTAACTTCACATTAATATAAATTACTTTTATATATTATTAATATTAATTACTTTTCTTTTAATTTGTTTTGAATCGAATTTCACTTGATTTGTTTCGAATTCGAATAGTTCGAATAGTGCATTTCTACTTTGAGACCGTCTTTTGGAGTCGTAAAGCTTTAAATTATTTTTCTCTCCTGACACTCACAAAGGGTTAATTCAACGTGCATCGCGCTACACGTGATGTCCTGACACGGTGATGCTACACATCACACACTATAATCATAAGCGCACGGGACAATCTATTCGCCGTGTTCGATCGTCAGGAATGAGATGCGCCGCAAAAAACATATGCAAATGAACCACCGTGCGTGGTTTGTCAGCACGTTGATGCGCGCGAAGAAGATGCACGTGCAGCGCGTTACCGAACGACGCGCGGAATCCACCAAGGATAGCGGGGTGTGGATGTGTGTGTGTGTGTGTGTGTGTGTGTGTGCGCGCGCGCGCGTATGTGTGATGTGTACGCGTTAACGATGACACGCCTGTGGTGGTTATACTACGTGAGACATGAAAAATGACGAGAGATGAAGAAAACGCCCGGGTGATAAACGATGACGCAAAAGTTGAGTTCGCCGCGTCGATTGAATTTGCGGAAATACGCGAGACAGCCGCGCGCGCGATGCGATTTAATCAATGATGCATCGCCGACTTCGTTATTCCGAATAATTAACCTTGAGTGACGGGATCTGGGAAGCCGCCGGGTACGAGACGCGCAAATGCTCGCGTCTGTGAAGCTGGCACGACGTTTTACATATTTTAAACATACAATGACAGTTCTATTAGCACTTTTCATAGTTCTAGAATTCTAAACGGAAAATAAAAACTTCGCGAACCTAGCACAACACTTCCCCTATAAAGTACAAGAAATAAATAAATACCACTACTTTTAGCAAGAGTTCCTGTCAGTTCTGATCGAATTCTACCAAAATATGCAATTAAGAAAAAAAATTCCAACAATTACGTCTTTTTCATAAGCTTCGAATATTACGTTCAGCACGACACTTCCGAGAAAATATTATGCAGATAATATCTGGCCGTTCTATTGACAGTTCTCGTTAATTCTAACAGAGTTCTAGTCCCTACGATGAAACTTAAGAAGAGTTCCGGCGGCTACCTATTTTTAAATAATTTTTTTAATCTTCGAAGTTAGCACGAGAATTTTTCATTTGCTGTTTTTCGGTACTAAAAATGAGGAACTCTTTTTGTCTTCTACCTAGAACTTTAGAACTATGAAAAATGCTAATAGAACTGTCATTGTTTTTTTTAACCCATTAACGCCTAAATGTGTTGAAATTTTACGTTGATTTGAGCCATTTATTTTACTACGGAAATGAGGTCTGTTGTTTATAAAGAGTTCCATTCCTACCAATTTCAATGTCGCTCTATCGAACAGCGTTGAGAAAATTAAAAAAAAAACACAATTTATGCAAAATTTTTGCAAAATAAAATTAAAAAACGCATGTTTTTTAAAAAGGCTAGTTTTTTCTTCTTCCGCTATTTTCGCCATAAAAACATCGCCCGAGAAAGTATCTAAAATGTGTTCCCGATACTTTAATTTAACTTAAAAAATATGCCATGGGTATTTTTTTCAACAAACATAATGGTACCAAAATGGCAGTCGATTTGTAGCATTTAATTCGAATTTTCGTTTATATTTAGTTATCGAAATTATTTTACTATGTAATTACTATGTAAATTATTATGTAATTTTGTAGGAATATTGACCCTAAAATAATTTCGATAACCAAATATAAACAAAAATTCGAATTAAACGCTTCAAATCGCCCGCCATTTTGGTACTGCCATATTTGTTAAAAAAGTATCCATGGCATATTTTTTAAAGTGTTGAGAACACGTTTTAGACACTTTCCCGAACGATACTAATACGTTTTTATGGAGAAAATAGCGGAAGAAGAAAAAACTAGCCCTAAAAACGTGCGTTTTTTAAATTTTATTTTGCAAGAATTTTACATAAATTGCGATTTTTTTCTCAACGCTATTCGATAAAGCGACATCGAAATCGGTAGGAATGGTACTCTTTATAAACAACAGACTTCATTTCGGTAATCAAATAAATGGCTCAAATCAATGTAAAATTTCAGCATATTTGGGCGTTAATGTGTTAAATTTTTAAAAAACGTCGTGCCATCTTCGCATATACCAAATGTTCGTGTTTTCCGTATCCTTTTTTATTCAGTTCCTTTTCTTATTCCGTATTTTGTACAATATTCTTTTTTATTCGCAATAGAAAAACGAGGAGAAGGAGGTCGTTCCTCGAGCGACGAGGTGATCCGAGATAGACGGGCAACAGGAAAGTTGAGAACCATCCGCGACGAATTAAACGTCGAAACCGTTATTAACGTTCATCTTCTTAATTGACCTGTTATCCTTAATTCTTTTCAGATAACCCGAGGTTATACAGCGCGCGGTTACTTCCGGGGAACGCGACGATATTTTAAATTGCCGTGCGCGAGACTGCCGGGTCACGGATAAAGGTGAAAAGCAGTAACTCAAAAAAAGTCTACGTGGTTATTTGCAAAGTGGTAGAGGACCTTTTTGTTCACTTTGACCTAATCTACACGCGCTACATGTACGAGACCTTTATATGCTATCATCAGACATCTTGTGCGTGTATACTAGGTGAGTCACCTAACATTAGATTCTAAAACATCTCTGTTGTTTTTTATGTTAGAGGAAAATATGTAAGGAATAAACTCTGCGTGATTGAAAAGATAAATATTGTGGTAAGCCAATCACGCAATCTATTACTTATGCATTTTCCTCTAGTATAAAAAAACAACAGAGATATTTCAGAATCTAATGTCAGGTGACTGACTTTCTGTATATTAAAAAAAAAATATATATATATATATTTCGTATTGTAAGTGTAAAGTCTGATCTACAATGTGTTCTTTGTTTCTTGTTTTCTGTCTTTTTTTAGTTTGAAGCCTGATCTACAATATGCTCTTTGCTTCCTGCTTCTTTCTCTTTACCTCTTTCTGACTCAAACCTTAAGCCTGATTTACAATATGCTGTTTGCGTTCTGTTTCTTGTCTTCTGTCTCTTTCTGACTCAAACCTTAAAGCTTGATCTACAATGTGTCCTTTGCTTCCTGCTTCTTTCTCTTTATCTCTTTCTGACTCTCCTTAAACTTTAAGCCAGAAAAAGACAGGAGACAAGAAACAGAACGCAAAAAGCATATTGTAGATCAGGCTTAAACCTTAAACTTGATCTACAATGTGTTATTTGCTCCCTGTTTCTTTTCCTTTATCTCTTTCTGACTCACAACTTAAGCTTTAAGCCAGAAAATGACAGAGAACAAGAAACAGGAAACAAAGAGCACATTGTAGATCAGGCTTTAAGCCAGAAAAAGATAGAAGACAAAAAACAGAACGCAAAGAGCATATTGTAGATTAAGTTTAAGGTTTAAGATTTGAGTCAGAAAGAGATAAAGAAAAATAGAAAGCAAATAACACATTATAAATCAAGCTTAAATATTCGTATTCAAAAGACAAAACAATAAGAATGTCCAGAATTATGTTTGTCTTACTTGATACGGAGAAGTATGCGACGCGTTTAATTCCCAAGAGTGGGAAGTGCAATTACGTCACTTGCAACTCGGTCTCGATAGAACACGAGTTGTAATAGTCCGATTCGAACGATTCGAGGAAGATTACCCAGCGTGGTTCGGATAAGTGACAATTAGCGAGTTGCAAAACAGCGCGCGTGCGAGACAGCGGAAAGAACTGCAGAAAGAAGAAGGAAAATGAAAAAAGCGCGTGAGAGACGACGTCTCGTTCCCCGATGCGCCTTCGACATTATTTAAATCGCCGGGCGCTTTGCAAATCATTAAAATGTATAGTTACGGAGAACAATCGCGTCATGAATAATGAATAATCATACGTCGTTTCTCGCGGCCCCGATCATAAGTATGCGCGCTCCTCCCGCGCCAAATGTCAACAACTTTCGCCGACAATTTTGTCCGAGAGAGCTTTGTTCATCACGTCCGTTCACGTCACGGCGATTTTTTCCACTTGATCCACATAGAGGTACATCGTGCGCTAATTATGTGTGTTGTCTCGTTACATTATCACTTCCGGAGCAGCACCTGTTATTATTTGTTTCATTCTTATTTCATCTGTTTGTGAAGAATCGAAAGAAAACTGACGAGCTAAACTTTACGAGATAAATGAGGCCATTTAAGGCCTTATGCTGTCCTGAAGGCCCTAAAATCATGCCTAACTTTGATGATTTTTTGTGAACAAATAAATTGTTTTATTAAAAATCTATTGAAAGAACTTTATTATACATATGTTAAGGTATATCAAATAATTTTTCTTTTTTTTTATGTACAAAATGACGGACTCCGCTGCGAAACTATTTTTCATTCTCCGTGCAAAACAGTGTACAAGATTCCGGAAAAATGGCTGACTCTAGAGCAAAATTAAAGAAAATATTGTCATCTACCAGGTCTGTAAATATGAAATCGGAATTTGCCCATAGATGGCCCTAGCTGTCAATGTAGTTACCGTCAAACCGCATCATTGACGCCATTTCCTTATTGACATCTCTGACAAAGATTTTCAACTCACAACAATACAAGTTTCATACAACAGCATAGTTTGTAATAGCGTCCCAGGTAGCAAGGTGACGTCTAAAGACGTCATTAAAACGTCATAGACGTCTTAATAACGTCTTAATGACGTCTTTAGACGTCACTTTGCTACCTGGGGTTGAACATGTCGAATTTTGTGCCTGGAAACTACGATCTACGGACAGCATTGATTTTCTGTTACCATTTGAAGAAAACTGCTGCAGAATCGCATCGAATGCTTGTCGAAGCTTACGGTGAGCATGCTCTTGGTAAATCACAGTGCTTTGAGTGGTTTAAAAAATTCAAAAGCGGCGATTTTGACGTGAGAAACGAAGAACGTGGAAGACCACCGAAAAAGTTTGAAGACAGTGAATTGCAAGCATTGTTGGATGAGGATGACACTCAAACGCAACAACAACTCGCGAATCAATTAAATGTGACACGAGAAGCCGTCTCCATACGTTTGAAAGCCATGGGAAAGATCCAGAAGATGGAAAAATGGGTTCCACATGAACTGAATGAAAGACAGCAGGAAAACCGAAAAACCACTTGCGAAATGCTGCTCGCCAGGTACAAAAGAAAGTCATTTCTCCATCGAATTGTGACTGGCGATGAAAAGTGGATATATTTTGAGAATCCTAAGCGTAAAAGATCAGAACAAAAAGATCTCGGTTGGAACAAGAAAGATAGTATAAGTTTACTCTTGGTCCGATAGACTGTTTGTCAAAAAACTTTTTTTTTATTTTTCAGGCTTATAATTAAACTTATTGATTTGTGCTTTTGGAACAATGTTTGGAACAACTAGAACAATCTATATCGGTATCGGAATGCTTTACTTTCAAAAAATGGGGTGCCAGGTCAAAAACATTTTTTTCATTTTTTGGACTTATAATTCAACTTACGGATTTGTTCTCTTGGAACAATGTTTGGAACAACTAGAACAATCTATTGCGGTATCAGAATGCTTTATTTTCAAAAAATGGGGTGCCAGGTCAAAAACATTTTTTTCATTTTTTGGACTTATAATTCAACTTACGGATTTGTTCTCTTGGAACAATGTTTGGAACAACTAGAACAATCTATTGCGGTATCAGAATGTTCGATTTTCGAAAAGTGGGGTGCCAGCTCAAAAAATCATTTTTTTTGTTTTACTCGAAAACCGTTTCGAATGAAGCAATATCACTTTGGAACAATATGGTACAAAGTCAGAACAATCTGGAACAACTTTCAAAATTATAAATTTCAAAAAGTGGGGTGCCAACTTCATACACTCCACCGACGGCATGTGCTCTAACGGCTGGCGAACCTTGATCCAGGCAGGCTTTTCCGCGGGGAATTAACGACGGTAACTGTCGCTCATCTAATCGCTTTATTGTGCGACCGTTACACGTCGTTGAAGAGGAAGGAAAAATCGCCGCCGACAGATGCTCGGCGTCGCCGTCGTCGTCATCGTGCGGTGTGAGAAACGCTTTCGCGGAATTTGTCCGGCCCGCACCACCGCACCATTAGACGGCCATTAGGCGCGCGGGCGCACGTAATGGACCGTAGGCGCGAAACGGCCTAACATGTGCCGCCTATCTAACCCCGTGCGCGCGGGTTTATATAGCTGTGCACACGTTGACAGCGGGTTGCATAACGTTCAAGGTGAAACTCCCCCACCGTCAACGAGACAATCGCGTCTCGCCGCAGCAGCCGGCCGCTGCTAGTCAATTAGTATCGCTGTTAATTCAATCTTTGCGCACGGTAGTGCGGCCGGTTGACGGATTGACGCCCATCCGAAGCGTCGCATCGAGTACGAAACGTCACCTCCTCTTTACGACCAGAGAGAGGGTGAGGGTGAGAGAGAGAGAGAGAGAGAGAGAGAGAGAGGGGGAGGGAGAACGCAATTGATGTTGCACGAGCAGAAATGTTGTCCCTGTTTACTAGAGATGTGCGAACTATTCGAATCGAATCAAGTGAAAGTCGATTTGAATCCCTATGATTCAAATCCGAATAATTCGAAAATTTCGAATCAAAAAGATTCAAATCGCGCACATTAGCATTAACGAAGTACATTATTGAAGGCGTCCAGCCTTGCGGGAATTAAGCATGACTTGAAAAGTTTATTATACATTAAGATTTTCTTCAAAAATATTAAAAGAAGCTAATGGCTTCTAGATAAACTCTTACCGACCACTGTCGGATCGATATGTGTCGTTGCGCAGCTTTCAAGGCTGAAACTGTATTCTATACACATTTACCGACTATATATTACATATCTCTTACCTCAAAATGAATTAATATCACATGATCAAGGTTATCTCTCTCATACTGAAGTCACTATTTTCATATTGAATTCAATGATTATGTTAATTAAAAATTCTTCCAACGATTCGATTCGATATAAAAAATCTTTGACTCGCACATCTCTACTATTTACTCGACCACTTGACATTTTTTTTATCGGATATCTCTCGTCGCGTTTACGTAAAATCTTGCCGCTCGAAATTAAAATTTGGAATATCGAATGCCGCTTATCGCAACGGATGAGGAATTCGCGATTGCGAGTTTCGAGCGCGTTAAAGAGACGAATACGAGCGAAAGAGAAAGAGAGAGAGAGAGAGAGAGAGAGAACCGCGCGAGATTATAATTAGAAACATTCCTCCAGCAGAGAGAACTTTCATTAGAAAAAATAAGAGCAAGTATCGGGAGGAGGCGCGCGACTCGCAATGGTGGAACGCAAAAAGACAGCTGCTCGACAGCGAGTCCGCGAGTGAAAATTCGATTTGCATAGAAAGAGTGACGTGGAAAAACGCATCGGATTCGCGCGCGGATTTCTTCGCGAGTCATTAACCGGGAATCTTAACGGACGGTCGCGCTGTGTGCCGCCGTTTGATGAATGACTATACGTTTAACGAGGTAAACTATTTTTCCGGCGGATGCGGTCAATTAGAAAATGGCTGCAACTTTCTCCCGGGTTGCCGCGACGTCGATTACCACCTTCGTGTCGTGTCGGGCGTATTTAGAAGAAATAGGAAGAAAAAAAGGGAAGGAACGAAGGAGAGAAAAAAGGAATAAGAATCTTGTGGGTCGTGACCCACATGGTCGGCCATCGCGACAGCTTCAGCCTTCTACGGCGGCAAGGAGTTTTCGCTCGTGGTTATGAGACGACGTTGGCATATTCTCTCGTTTATTTCACGTTACCTCGTTCACTTTCCACACCACGGTTGCGATCCGATGAAATCTCGCGAAGCACTCGTGACGTTATCTCTGTCCGACGTTCCTCATGCGCGAGAATTTCGTATTTTAATATTATACGTACTCTCTTGAAGTGAATCAGTGAAACATCATTGAAAGCAGTAAACATACACTGATTTGCAGCTCTAAATATAGCACTGAAACTGCTCAGTGCTATACTTATAACTGATATCAGTGACGATTCACTGATTCACTTTAAGGGGACTGGAGGGTCAGATTGCCTGAAAATCGTGCTTGTTCTTTCACAATTTTTTGTGACAAACTGAATGAATATACGAAAGTGTTATTTTAACGTATTTATACAACATATAAAGAGAAGAAAAATATAATTTTGATGATCAAATACTCAATATAAGTGTATGGTACATGCAGTTAAAATATCCCTGGTAGAAATTTCACACAGTTTGTAAGCAGTTATTGAACAGTTATATTAACGTTTGTCCAGTAAGTGACGAATAAAACTGTTTGAATCCCAATCAAAATGTAATGCTTTGTCTGCAGTTATTGAACACAAAAAGTGCGCGATATCTGAACTCATTTATTGAGCAAAAACTGGCCAATAATTGGACAAAGAAACTATTCAGTCGATTAATAAGCAAGTTTATTACTCATAAAATGAACAGTTTTGTGCTAGTAATAATGGATATTATGTGCATACTTATTTATACAATTTTAATTTTTAATAAAAGTCAGTACAGTCGTAGACATAAAGAATATCTGATTTTTTGTAATAAGTTTCAGAATATAACCGAATATTCCAATATAAGAAACGTATTTCTTAGGTACTATTCTTTCATTGGATAATTTTTAGGTTACGTTGCCAACAAAAAGTCGGACAACCTTTATGTCCACAATTGTACAGGAAATCTAAGATATATTTCTAAGATAGTCTAATGTGTTTTTTGTCGCAATGCAATTCTATATCATTCATATACAACCCATTTGTCGTTTGCTCACTTTCAACTCTAACCTTACTTTCCACTTCTACCATAACGTGTTATTTTGTTAAATTCCAGATTTCTTTCAACTTCCTCTTCCTTGCTATGTTTTGCTACGCGTTCATTTATTTACATAGTTTTAAGATCGTCCCTAACCAATATAATTTTTATCATGCGCATGTGTGTGCGACATAAAACTTAATAAAACTATGTTCAGTTCCTTTCCAGTTTTTGCGTAGTTTCGATACAACTATGAAATGCAGTAATACTAGACAGTAACCGATTAGGTGTCTAGTAAAACTGCATAGATTTCTACTAGGGATATTTCGTTTTTCTTTTCAAGGTCGTCATTTTGCAATAATATCTTGATTCTCAGTAGTTCAATTAATTTTAGGTAGAAAATTTCCGTAAGTTTGTCGTTATCGTGTGAACTGACAAACTCGTGAAAATATTTAATTTTGAAATATTTATCTTTTTTTACTATAAAGGAACTGAACTGATTTGCTAATATATGGACAACTAAAAATATTAACTGCAGGAGCAAATTTTCTTGCTTTCATATATTAGCAAATCTTTTTTTTTTACTATAAAGGAACTGAAAATTTAATAACATTCCATTAAGATATGTGCAATTTTGTTAACCTACTCAATTTCTATTATAGTGGTTCACACAATAAAGACAAACTTACGGAAATTTTCTACCTAAAATTCAGCTTAATTGAATCACCGAGAATCAAGATATTATTGTAAAATGACGACCTTGAAAAGAAAAACGAAATATATTTTAACTGCATATATTATACACTTATATTAAGTATTTGATCATCAAAATTATATGTTTCTCCTCTTTATATGTTGTATAAATACACGTCAAAATAACACTTTCACATATTCATTCAGTTTGTCAGAAAAAATTGTGAAAGTACAAGCACGATTTTCAAGCAATCTGACCCCCCAGTTAAATCTTACCCCCACCTTAAAGTGAATCAGTGAGACATCATTGAAAGCAGTAAATATACACTAATTTGCAGCTATAAGTACAGCACTGAAACTGCTCAGTGCTACACGGAAGAAAAAGATTTGCTAATATATGGACAACTAAAAATATTAACTGCAGAAGCAAATTTTCTTGCTTTCATATATTAGCAAATCTTTTTTTTATACTTATAACTGATATCAGTGACTATTCACCGATTCACTTTAGGAGAGTAATTCTCTTCTCTCGTCTCTCTCTCTCTCTCTCCCGCCTCTTCCCTCTACCTCTCCTTTTGTACGATTTGCGGCCGAATGCACGCGCGTTCGACCTATTTTCACTCGGCTCATTAATGCCACCTCGACACTCGTGGTGTTCGTTAAAACTCTTAGCGCTGCTGACGCGCTCGCGTTCGGACACGCAACAATGTTGCCTTGTTCTTTTCGCTCTGAATCTGCTCTTAAATATAACTGTGAGCCCGCGCTATCTCACATTGCTCGCGCGGGTAATACAAGTATTATGGGTACAATGGCCAGGTAACAAGCGAGAAAGAAACCAACGTCTAATGTTCCCACATAGCGCGCACGTAAAGCGCGCCATTGTGCGGCGTAATGCGCGCAGGATGCGTCGACGGAAAATCCGTCGCTTCCGCGCAATTGTGGTCGCGGCTGATGGAAAAGCCGTTCGCAGATCGATCCCCGCGTCGTCGACGCGGCATTAGAGAAGGAAGAAACGTGCGGAGATTATATCTCTTTTTTTTTATAGGATTTTACGTACTCGTCATACGCTGCTCGCGTTTTATTCGCGCAGCTGTTGTGTTTTAATGCCAAAATCCTGGTTCTCACCGTGCGACAATGAACAATGCGGCTCTGCGTGCGTGTGGCTTAATTGACGAATGCGATTTAAAGTTGCCTCACAGGATGCGGCCTGCACGTCTGGATTTGAATTCAATTCAAATTCGACTACACACTGCGACTTATAATTGTAATATAATTGTCTACGGCGACGTGGAAATTATGTAACCGATATACACTGCTCGTTTGTGTACAAATACAGGGTGTCCCAAAACAACTCTCAACTAAACCTTCACCAGAGCTTCAGAGGTTGTTCTGGGATATTCTGTATAGATGAAGTGGGCTCGCGTGGAACTTTGGAAACGAATCAAAACAAACGGAGAATGAGGCAAATAAGAGCCAACCGCCGATCGTAAAGGCGAAATCTTTACAATCTAGTAAAAGCCAATGTGATATATTGTAAGTTTAAAATTGCTTCTCCTTTTTTGCAATAAATTGTAATATAAATTTTCTTTATTAAAGGCCGCAGTCAACCTGTTGATTTAATGTTATATTCGCTCGACATTTGCCGTTGCGTGGTTCATAAGTTTTTCAATGCAACTGAAGCGATGTATTGAAACTACGTATTTTGTAATTACATTATCACTGAAGAGAATCCAAAACTTGGACCGAAACGTCTGAATTTTTATAAATATAAATGTATCACATTGGTTTTTATTAAATTGTGAATTTCGCCTTTACTTGCCTTATTCTCCACTTATTTTGATTACGTCTCAAGAGCCTTTAATTTTTTAATTCTCGAGAACGAAACTCTATAAGTCATACACTAAGATCGGCGAATTATTGTCTATTTATTATTTTTTAAGGCGGCTCTCTTATATATTATGTTACAAATACACAATTGTACGTGCAAGCAAACACCGCTAGTGACAGTTTGAGAGAGCACGAATCGACGGAGGAAGAAGCTTCCAGAAAGGCTGGAGCAGAACACACCCTGAAGTTTCTCCCGACACGCGCGCCGGCCGATTTATCGCGTGGGTTCTCGCGAAAAACGAGAAACGAGCCGAGATAAGGCACGAGTTCAGCTCGCGCGGGAAAAGGAAAGAAAAGTCACGTCGCGCTCTATCTATCCCGGCGCGATTTCTCGCCGAACACTTCGCTCCGCCGACCTTTGACAGGGCTTTTGGTATCGAGGCCTCCGCGGCCGCTGATAACCTGCGGACCTCTTGGCGGTATTAATGGTGCCTCGCGCGGCGCTTAAGAATACTTTTGGAGCCTACTTATTGTAAATATAGCGGCCTGAATCGATAACCTTTGCTCGCACGGTCGAGGTGAATCTTTGTTTCTTGTTGCGCCAGAGAGAGGCGGTCGGCGTCTCGACAAGTCAAAACAACGACCGTCTCTGACGGGATTATCAGGTGAACGCGAAAAAACAAGTTCATTAGTGTAACTGAATTTTCTGTTGTCCGCAAACCAGATGAAAAACTCGGCCTTCTGCTCGACCAATTGTTCTCAGTTGTCTCAACCCGACTTTTGTCGGGATATTCAGACGGATATTCCAGCGAGTGTTTTTTTCACTTGCAGTAACAGAGATGTTCCTTCCTGTCAGCGAGAGTTTTCCATCTGGCCTCCGCACACAGAAAAATATATACTGCGTTCAAATAAACGTTACTTTCAAGTATTTCATAAGCTTTTACGTCCACAAATCTATCATAAGCATCAACTTTGCTCAAAATATATCCTGCAGGTAGGTTCAACATTTTGTTTAGAAATATTGAATTAAAACAAAAATTCGGTTTGTTTGTTACGCAGAAGCGACCCGCTAGTTTTCCTTGAATACAGTCTTATAATATTCTTGTAAAGAATGAATTCTTCTTTTAAATACATAATAATGAGCTTCTGTAAGATTTGTGACGAGTATATCTTCAAGCTAATATCAAGAACATGTTCTTTAATGTAATCAAGAACACTAAACGATAATAAATGATAGTATTAATAATAATTAGTAATATAATTGTCGACAGTTCAATTTGGCACAATTTAAACAGTTTGGTGTCAACTGTATTGTGTCTGGACCGTTTTCAACCCACTGTGCCACCCTCAAACGGGGAAATACGGCCAGGTGCACTCAAACTGCAGCCGAGCGTCACGAATGCACTCTCCGTGGACAATCCCGCGGACAATAGAGGGACAAGGGCTGGTTGGCTGACGTGAGCCGTCGAGCATCATCACTTTCGTGCGTGCGCGCGTTAAATTATGCGCCGCCGTGCTTTTATGCGTATACAGACCGAAACAGAGTGCAGAAACGTGTGCACGCACGCCGGAGAACAGTGACTTTTAAATTGGGCGACGCACAGTGAATCGAAATGAGGAAACGGGTGGACGTCGAGCCAGAAATCAAAGTTCTAACTTAACAATTTTACCCACTCGAATGTATGTTGTAAAATACTCCCAATGCAGGACCCGAAAAAGGTTTGGTCGAATTAACCAAATATCTGGTCGAATATGAACGATCCAGAAATTCCGATTGAAGTAACCCGAATTCTGTTTAAGTTAACAAGATTTTTGGTTGGCTTAAACAGAATTCGGGTTACTTCAATCGGAATTTCTGGATCGTTCATATTCGACCAGATATTTGGTTAATTCAACTAAACCTTTTTTCCCGTGCGAGAGAGAAAGTATAGGTTAATGAATAATATAGATATAGGTGTGCTACACAATTCCCGTATTTCATAAAAGTATGTATGTGTGTGTGTATGTGTCATATACCTTGGTGAAAATAATAAAAATGAGCGGATTTGCTAAAATATTTACGATTTCGTCAATAAATTAAATTAATTGACTTAATAAATTGGTTAAATTAGCCTAATAAATTTGTTCATTTTTATTATGTTTCGTCATGTTATGTTATGCACAATCGACTCTCTGGCCTGCAGAAGCAAAACTCCAGAGGCTTATCGCTTTCTCCTTTCTATCGTTTCATTGAGATAGAAAAGTGCTGACAGAAAACAAGCATTAAAGCATGCACTTCATCGCTGGCTATAGATCCTCGCTTAATAATAATAATGATAATAATAATAATAAATAATGAATTATTATTATTATTATTATAAATTTATCTTTTATTAAAGTCGATTTGGAGACAAAATTCTGTTTCCGAATTTGGTCGATGTCTATAGAAATGATGATATTAATTCACGAAAGAAAATGTTTTTCCCGCTACGAGAGAGCGAGCGAGCGAGCGAGCGAGAAGGATACACAGAATTCTCTCGGAAGCGAGGAGATTTAAGGGGACTGGAGGATCAGATTGCCTGAAAATCATGCTTGTTCTTTTACATTTTTTAAATCATGCTTGTTCTTTTACAAATTTTTATGACACACTGAATGAATATACGAAAGTGTTATTTTGACGTGTATTTGTACAACATATAAAGAAAAGAAAAATATAATTTTGATAATCAAATACTTAATATAAGTATATGGTACATGTAGTTAAAATATATTTCGTTTTTCTTTTCAAGGTCGTCATTTTTCAGTAATATCTATTCTCGGTAGTCCAATTAAGCTGAGTTTTAGGAAAAAAATTTTCGTAAGCTTATCCTTATCGTGTGAACCACTATAATAGAAATTAAGTTAACAAAATATCTAATGGAATGTTATTAAATTTTCAGTTCTTTTATAATAAAAAAGTTAATATTTCAAAATTAAATATTTTCACGAGTAAAAATTTTCAGTTCTTTTATAGTAAAAAAGTTAATATTTCAAAATTAAATATTTTCACGAATAATTCACACGATAACGATAAGCTTACGAAAATTTTCTATCTAAAATTCAGCTTAATTGAACTGAAAATTTTTACTCGTGAAAATATTTAATTTTGAAATATTAACTTTTTTACTATAAAAGAACTGAAAATTTTTACTCGTGAAAATATTTAATTTTGAAATATTAACTTTTTTACTATAAAAGAACTGAAAATTTTTACTCGTGAAAATATTTAATTTTGAAATATTAACTTTTTTACTATAAAAGAACTGAGAATTTAATAACATTCCATTAAGATATTTTGTTAACTATAATTTCTATTATAGTGGTTCACACGATAAGGATAAGCTTACGAAAATTTTCTACCTAAAACTCAGCTTAATTGAACCACCGAGAGTCAAGATATTACTACAAAATGATCTTGAAAAGAAAAACGAAATATAACTGCATGTACCATACACTTAAATTGAGTGTTTGATCATCAAAATTATATTTTTTTTCTCTTTATATGTTGTATAAATACACGTCAAAATAACACTTTCGTATATTCATTCAGTTTGTCAGAAAAAATTATGAAAAAACAAGCACGATTTTCAGGCAATCTGACCCTCCAGCCCCCTTAAAGGTCTCCCCGGGCGGTCGGATCGGGGGGCAGCGCTTAAACGCCTCTATTAAGGCATTATTATTAGCATCTCGACAATAAGATTCCCCTTTCCGCGCGCGTGTGTTCACGACACCGTTTCCACACCGGTCGTTTTACAGGTCGGTGTGTCCGATCGCGCGTTTTTCGAGATACACTGTACTCTCTTAAAGTGAATCAGTGAATAGTGCCTGATATCAGTTATAAGTACAGCACTGAGCACTCTCAGTACAACACTTATAACTGCAAATCAGTGTACATTCACTGTTTTCAGTAATGTTTCACTTTAAGAGAGTGATCTGACATAAGTAATTGGCCACCAAATACAGTAAAGTGCTCGTTGACAAAATTAAAGTGTAGGCAAGGAATTGTACTCTCTCAAAGTAAATCAGTGAATAGTGCCTGATATCAGTTATAAGTACAGCACTGAGCACTCTCAGTGCAACACTTATAATTGCAAATCAGTGTACATTCACTGTTTTCAGTGATGTTTCACTGTTTCATTTTAAGAGAGTCGACAAGTCTCGCACTGCAGCGGGACCCCGCAGGGCCGCGGAGAACACAAACCCGACCTGACGAGACAGCCTCATAAAAAGCGATACTGTTACTTCCGAGATGCGGAGAACTACCTCCGTTGGTAGCTAACGTCTAATTACACCGCGAGCGAAGAAACGGGGGTGAAAAGGGGCCGCCGCTGATTGCTCGCGCAGAGATGAACGCTCGCTGCTTGACATCGCGACTGGCTAATTGTCGCTGGATTTACGCTGCAGCGCGCAGACAGACGCGCCGTCGTTATCAACGCGCTTGGGCGGCTACGCGCGTGTAATTGTGATAAATTTATCTCCGTACAGAATCGCTCGGGGCGAGCCCGGAGAGTGAATGAAATTAATAGGGTGGGATGCGTGCAGCGCGCGTGTCAACGTTGTCTCACGCGCTGGCATCAATCTGTTATCACGAGGAAATCTCTCCTCTAGACACGTAAATTGCGTGTGTGTGCGCGTCCAAAAAAGTATGTATACATCGTTTCATCCTCAACAATATTCTCTTACATGCGTGGCTTCAAGAGGATTCTTCTAAAAGCAAGAGGTAAATATTCTACACGGAAAAAATTACTTCAGTTCAGATAACTGAGTGGGAACTAAACGAAAAGTTCGCTGACGAGAAATGATATCTATTACTATGACTGAGAATATTCGTCTGAATATTTAGCCGCACTAGAACTCGGCTGAGACTGCTGAACAATTTGCTGAGCAGAAACTTCTCTCCTGTTCTTACAACCGAACTTTTCGTTTGGTCCCCAAGTAACAGAAAATTCCGTTGTGCTAACGGAGTTTCTTCCATGTTAACACAATGTTTGCTTCAAGCAGAATGCCTTTCTTACTAAAAGAAATTTCTATTAAAATCCCAAGACCTGTACGCGTAGATAAAAGAAGTTCTTTTAACCTTAAGAGTATTGTGCTTAAAATATCTTCGCTTTAAGAAGAATTCTCTTGAGATCATACACAAGAGGATTTCTATAAGAAGATAAGAGATATTTTCTCGGGTGTACAAAGAGAATTTGAGGGATCAATCGTGACTATTCATCCGTGGAAACGTACGCAAAATTGCTGTCAATTATACCTCACAGAATACAACAATACACACAAATATTTCATGCATGCGCTTCGACACACAAAAGCGACAAGTGCTCGCGAGAGGATTCCAATCGTGCTCTGATTTTACACGAGATACCCGAGTTATGTATTCGGCTATTATTAAAGGCTATTATTAAAGGTACACGATTTCTGCGGTGTAGAGTGACAGTTTCCGTACGCGGAGTCGCCGGCCAGCTTGGTGTCGAGAACTCCGCGGGTTAAAGGAATAAAACCTTTAATGGCGTGACGAAGAAACTCGCGGCCAAGTCGAGAATCGATCGTCCCGAGGGGCGGAGGATCCCCTCGACCGTGTTACGACGTAAGAAAGTAATCGACGAAAGGACGCTTAAGGAAAGTGGAGCGCCCACTATAATTTGCGGATTTCACTGAAAAGCCTCCGTAAAGTTACTCGTTATGATTTCATCCGCGGATCTATCGTGCTCGTGCTCGCTCGCTCGCGATTTCGCGCGACGTAAGAAAGTGATCATTCTCCTCATTGCGTTCGCTCCGTGAAGGCGAGGTGGCCGCCGATTGTGGCGGAACCGCGGCGAGTTTTCACTCGCGGAGAACGGAATAACCCATTTATCCGCGCTTTGTGTGTTGTGTGTGTGTGTGTGTGTGTGGCTCCAGCTGGCGGGTTTAGATATCCCGCCGCTCAAATGCGCGAGCAATAACGCGGACAATTAGCCGTTAATTGCGAGGGCTCTATTAGAGCTCGCCGTGAGTTCGGCAAGCTACGTGCTTCACGGACGAGCGGACGGATCCACCGCCTTTGTCGATCATCACCATCATCATCACCGCCGCGCAATGACTTTCAAATTCGCGCGCGGATGTGGGAACGACGCTCTCGTAATTAAGCCTGATCAAGGAGATTTCGCACGTGCGAATGACGCGCATCCAACCATCTCGCGTTCCACCGCGAACACCGGATGACGATAACTCCGCGGAGTAGACGTAATGACAGAGTTGTTGAAACGACGATCTTCTCCAAAACGTCGTTTCCGCAGCTCGCTGCGCTTTATGGGGTGACCTGTTCGCCTGTAATTGTACATCACCCGGCGAACGGACAGTTTGCAATGTTTATTGTAATGCTGAGGTATGTCGCATGTTTTATGGCTCAAGTGAGCATCAGAGGTGACTCGCAGGTTATGCGATTGTGTCAAATAAAATCGCGGAAGATTATACGTACAGGAAAGTGTCGTTTTACTTTTACAAAAATACGATTTCTTAGCTTATTTTCCTTTTTCTAAGAGTAATGGAATCATACTTTCAACAAAGAATATTTTCTCGATGATAGTCTCAAGATATACTCATCAAAAATTTTAGAAAAATTCATCATCATACACTTAATAGAAGAGAATTTATTTTTTTTGGAAAATTGTTATAAAATTCAATCTAAAAAAAGTGTGCAGTGAGCAAACCAAATTTTTGTTATAAATCAATATTCTCTAATTGAAAAGCTAAAAAAGCCTTTTATGAGAGTCCAGAATGTATATTGAATAAATTTCATGCTTGTGATGAAGTTATGATAGATTTGCACATATATATATATAAACTCACGAAATACTCGAAACAAGTAACTTCAATTAAATTTCAATTTAAGTAAATTTAATCCAAAAAAAGTTGGCTCTGTACAGCGAGCAAACCAAATTTTTGTTATAAATCAATATTCTCTAATTGAAAAGCTAAAAAATCCTTTTATGAGGATCCAGAATATAAATTTCATGCTTGTGATGAAATTATGATAGATTTGCACATATATATATAAACTCACGAAATACTCGAAACAAGTAACTTCAATTAAATTTCAATTTAAGTAAATTTAACCCAAAAAAAGTTGGCTCTGTACAGCGAGCAAACCAAATTTTTGTTATAAATCAATATTCTCTAATTGAAAAGCTAAAAGTTTTTTATGAGGATCCAGAATGTAAATTTCATGCTTGTGATGAAGTTATGGAAGATTTGCACATATATATAAACTCACGAAATACTCGAAACAAATTTATTCAATTAAATTTCAATTTAAATAAATTTAATCCAAACAAAGTTGGCTCTATACAGCGAGTAAACCGAATTTTTGTTATAAGTCAATATTCTTTAATTGAAAAGTTAAAAAAGCCATTTATGAGGATCCAGAATGTATATTGAATAAATTTCATGCTTGTGATGAAGTTATGGTAGATTTCCATATATATATAAACTCACGAAATACTCGAAACAAATTTATTCAATTAAATTTCAATTTAAATAAATTTAATCCAAAAAAAGTTGGCTCGGTATAGCGAGTAAACCGAATTTTTGTTATAAGTCAATATTCTTTGATTGAAAAGTTAAAAAAGCCTTTTATGAGGATCCAGAATGTATATTAAATAAATTTCATGCTTGCACTGAGAGAAAAATATAGTCACTTTTGGTGTCAACTATACTTTCTTGTGATTTTAACCAGAAAAATAATTAGAAGAACAATTTTTCTAATAATATTTATTAAAACAATGGTTTTTCTAACTATTTTTATGCTTAAAATCACAAAAGAGTATAGAGTTGACGCCGAAAGCAACTATATTTTTCTCTCAGTGTGTGACGAAGTTATGATAGATTTGCACACGTATATAAACTCACGAAATACTCGAAACAAGTAACATCTACTTAAATGCAGCATGCATTTTTCTGCGCACGACCTGGCTACACCTGTTCAAACGTCAGCCTAATGCCTAAATGTTCCTTCGCTGGACACTCTACGTAATAAAAGGCGATCGCGATCGATCGAGGCCGACGTATCGTCATTCTCACTCACATCGTCGCGTCGGCGATCAACATCGAGACGTCCGCGTCTCGCGAGAAAATCGCTTACCTGGCTCAGGCCTTCCTCGTGCTGGTGCAATTCCGCGGACGTTCAACGAGGTCGCGCGCGACGCATTCCCAAAATTCGCGCGTTCTCGCGGAGCGGCTCGAGGGGGATCGCGACTGTGTGCGAGACGGAACGACTGCGAGACAACACTTGCCAGCTGACGTCTCGCGGCGGACTGACATTCGCGCACGTTGCGCCGCGAGAAAAACCGGACGCGGACGAGCGCGGCCGATCTCCTCTCCGCGTTCGAGAGTCCGCGGCGGCGGCGGGAGCGGAGCGAGCGCGGTCGTGGGAGTCGAATCGCGCCGCTAGGTAGATTATTCGGTGAAACGGCGGCCGGACGGCCGGCTCTGATATGGGTGGTGGCGGTACCAGCCACGGTCGGGACTGTAGCCGGGCCCAGTCCTCGTCGTCCATCTATTTCGTGATCCGACCACATCGTGCCCGCATCGTGAAAGCAGAAAAAAAAAGCACGTGGACGTTCCACGCGATGGCATCGGTGACATCTACGATAAGGCCGAGAGGAAAAATGGTATTTCGCGACAGAAGGGAGAACGGAGGGAAAGAGAAGAGAGAAATTGCAGTGGACTGTAGAAATTCGTATCGCGAGAATATCGCTCTGAAGCGAGAGGAGAGAGAGATACACAGAGAGGGAGAAGGAGATAGACTGGTCGGTCGCTGAGAGCTGTCGCGGCGAGTCTTCGTAGAATGGAGTAGTGAGCGCGATCGTTGATGGTAGATGATCCGATAGAATGAGAAGGGATAGGAGGATGGCGGTACCAGCCACGGCCGAGACCGAGCTTGTCCGTCCTCCATCGCGGGCTACAGGTTGTTACAGGGAAGGTGGCGAGGGGGGCAGGAGACGGAGGGGAGAGAGACACGCGTATTCTTATGACTTCAAGGTGTCTCTCTTTCTCTCTGGCCGTCTCCCATTTCTCTATCTGTCTCTCTTGGTCCCCGCGCGCTAAATAGATAAGAGGATAACCGGCGCCGCGCGCGAGATCGTCTCGAAACAATCGGCCGACGATAGTTACACTCCATTTTCTATTCATAGCCCGCCGAGCGTTACGCGAGGCCGAACACAGCTCACCGGGAGATCGCTATAATCCCGAGGAGTTCAATTACCGACACTGTCGATGCGGAAAAGCGAATTGAGCCTCACCTACACACGCGGCGGATCGTCGCGATGTGAACTCCGGAATTCGCTTTCGCGGGGAGCACCGCCTCCCACAGCCGGTCAACAAAGACGCTCGAAGCTCTTGCGGATTTTACAAGAGGAGCAAGCATCGCGATATTACCGATCCGGAAGGGGTTTTTACTTGCTTGTTAAACACTGAAACAGACATGCCACGCTACGGACTCATAAGAGGCCCTTCAACTCATAAAAGTGTGGTACTACACGCAGAAAAATAAATGTTGCGTTCAAGTGAATGTCACTAGTTTCAAGTATTCAAGAATAAGTTTACATATTCGTAAGTCTACCACTAGTTCTCATCATAACGGGCCCATCGAATTTATTCAAAGTTCATTCTGAATCCTAATTCTTATCCTAGCAAGCATAATATTGCAATCAAGAATATTAAATTCAAACAAAAATTCGGGCTGCATACAACATATAAAGTCGACTCAACTTTCTCTCTGATAAGGTTTTGTAATATTTCGGTAAAGAGAACAAATTCCTCTTTTAAGTACATACATAAGAAGAATATCATACACTGAGAGAAAAATTACCTTAAAATCAACAAATATTTCTTTGATGTGGGTGCCATTATCATATTTATTTAAATCTAAATTCTTTTTATGTAAGTCAAATATTGTTTAAATCGGGTAAACAATATTTGATTTAAATAAAGAGAATTTAGGCTTATAAGTAAACATGTCAATGGCACCCATCAAAGAAATATTTGTTGACTTTAAGGTAATTTTTCCCTCAGTGTAATTTCTTTTCTTCTTCATATGAATTCTTTGTAATTTTACAGTGTCGTTAACTACTAGTTAAAAGAAGGAAAGTAAACCGAGTAATCGCATTTCTTGGCAGTAGAATGGCGTTTTTCTGTGTACAAAGTTCCTAGCCAACATTGATAAGAAGAAGCTCCCGTTGCGAGCAAGATCCGACTAATTACACGGCTGAAATTGGCGATTTTCCCCGTCGCGATCGTGGTTCCGACAATTAGAATCATTCCCAGGTCGAGTAAAATCTCCGTGGTCGCGGAGACGCACGGGATAAAGCGGCGGCAAAAGTCCTTTCCGAGGATTTCGTAAAAAAGTCCGAGTGAAATTCAGGGCGAGGCTCCGCGCGACAAAATGCGCGTGGCGAATGCAGTTCTACGCATTTACCGGCCGTAAACGTGAAACGTTCTTCGCAGCGAGCGACTCCACGCACACATCGACGTGCAGACTCGCGCATACACACATACATACACACACTGAGAGAAAAATGTATGATATTTGGAACTATAATGGCATAGTAAAAAGATTATAGTTAGGAATATAATTTTTATAGTAAATGTTACCATAATATTTGCAATATTTACAATATAAGCATAGTATACTGACCCGTGTAAAATTTTCACCAAGAATTATAATTATTTGAAATAAAAAATATAGTAAGGTAGCAAATATTGAATGGTAAGAGAAATTAACTATTTTATATAGTCAATACGATTGGAATTTTATACAGTCAATACGATTGGAATATTTGGCAAGTATAGGTACATGTAACTATATTCCCAAAAGGTGCTTTATTATATACATAGAATAATAAGATGGTGACTATAAATGTGTATTCACTCTGCTATATCTTCGTGTTTAGATAAACTATAAATATATGTTTGAGGCCAAAACGAACTATAAAATATAGTGAAATTATAGTAATTCCAACTGTTCTTTCTCTTTCAGTTCACTGAGAGAAAAATATATGATATTTGGAACTATAATTGTAAAAAGATTATAGTTAAGAATATCATTTTTATAGTAAATGTTACCATAATATTTGTAATATTTACAATATAAGCATAGTATACTGATCCGTGTAAAATTTTCAACAAAAATTATAATTATTTGAAATAAAAAATATAGTAAGGTAGCAAATATTGAATGGTAAGAGAAATTAACTATTTTAAATAGTCAATTGGAATATTTGGCAAATATAGATACATGTAACTATATTCCCAAAAGGTGCTTTACTATACACATAGAGTAATAAGATTGTGACTATAAATGTGTGTTTATTCTGCTATATCTTCTTGTTTAGATAAACTATAAATATATGTTTGAGGCCAAAACGAACTATAAAATATAGTGGAATTATAGTAATTCCAACTGTTCTTTCTCTTTCAGTTCACTGAGAGAAAATGTATGATATTTGGAACTATAATAGTAAAAAGATTATAGTTAGGAATATCATTTTTATAGTAAATGTTACCATAATATTTGTAATATTTACAATATAAGCATAGTATACTGATCCGTGTAAAATTTTCACCAAGAATTATAATTATTTGAAATAAAAAATATAGTAAGGTAGCAAATATTAAATGGTAAGAGAAATTAACTATTTTATATAGTCAATTGGAATATTTGGCAAATATAGGTACATGTAACTATATTCCCAAAAGGTGCTTTACTATACACATAGAGTAATAAGATTGTGACTATAAATGTGTGTTTATTCTGCTATATCTTCTTGTTTAGATAAACTATAAATATATGTTTGAGGCCAAAACGAACTATAAAATATAGTGGAATTATAGTAATTCCAACTGTTCTTTCTCTTTCAGTTCACTGAGAGAAAATGTATGATATTTGGAACTATAATAGTAAAAAGATTATAGTTAAGAATATCATTTTTATAGTAAATGTTACCATAATATTTGTAATATTTACAATATAAGCATAGTATACTGATCCGTGTAAAATTTTCAACAAAAATTATAATTATTTGAAATAAAAAATATAGTAAGGTAGCAAATATTGAATGGTAAGAGAAATTAACTATTTTAAATAGTCAATTGGAATATTTGGCAAATATAGATACATGTAACTATATTCCCAAAAGGTGCTTTACTATACACATAGAGTAATAAGATGGTGACTATAAATGTGTGTTTATTCTGCTATATCTTCTTGTTTAGATGAACTATATGTTTGAGGCCAAAACGAACTGTAAAATGTAGTGAAATTATAGTTATTCCAACTATTTTTTTCTCTCAGTGCACACCGATGTTTCTCCTTTACGAAGCCGGCTGCTATCAGCGTGGTGCGTATTTAACTACAGTTTTGCGAGAAATAACGCCGAATTGCGAAATCATGCGAGGGCGTTCGGCCGCGTGACCGCGAGTCATCATAAATCATGCGTTTCTGCGCGCTCATTCCTTTTTCGCCTGCTCCTCTCCGTTCCCGCTTTTGTTAACGTCGGAAAACCCGCTACCACGAATCACCATGCACAAAGCAATATTAATGAGCCTGGCGCAGTAAACAATACGCGCTAATGCACGTCATGGTGAGCACCTTTGAGTGACTTTCAACGTCACTCACACGCTGGACAATCCGTACGAGCTTGCGGACCAAGGATCTATTTTGATGAGAGACAAACTCGACGAGAAGGAATAATTTGAAATAAACGGCTTTTTTAGTGTCTCAGACCGCGACAGTTATCGCTCGAAATTCTTGGCTATTCTTTATTTGTACGGTCAGGAGGATCGCGAACAAACCGAGCCGAATAACGAAAACATTTCAGGCCTAGTTTCGACGGTAAAATACAGATGTAAAATCTTCCCGTCGCGCCAGAAGTTAAAATTAACAATTTCAGGTCGACTGCTTGACCGCGATGTTGTGTCAAAACAAGGTGATTCCGTCTCCTCGAGAGATCGAAAACATATATCCCGGTCGAAAAATGAGGAAAATTGTCGGGATTTCGGCGCGCCGATCAGCGTGTGTCGAAACGCAATCCCAAACAAAATATACCGCGTTAAGGCTGACGTCAAAAATGAGAAAATGCATGCTAAAAATCTTTGTAAAATATGTTAAAATAAAAATATATATCCATAACACTTATAAGTAACACTTGTAATCGATTAAACAAATTTGTAAGATATTCCGTGCACTCCTCTTTTGCTCTAACAATCAATAATTTGTCGTAAATTGACATACAATCTACCTTCTTAACCTATTTCTTCGCCTATTTCTATTCAGTTCTATTTCTAATTTACAATAAATTATTGATTAGAGAAAAAAGGGAGTGCACAGAATTTCTTACAAATTTGTTTAATCGATTGCAAGTATTACTTTATGAATATATACTTTTATTTTAACGTATTTTGCAAAAATTTTTAGCAAGCATTTTCTCTGACGTCATTAAAAAGAGATAGACAATACGAGAGGCCAGGAGCTTTAAGGACCATCCATGATGGGATTGCAGTAGACAGTAAGACGTAAGCAGTAAGCAAATTGACCAATCACGGTCGATTATTACAAGATAATCCACTGTGATTGGTCAATTTGCTTACTGCTTACACGTCTTACTGTCTACTGCCAATCCTATTGTAGATGGGATTGGCAGTAGACAGTAAGACTTTAATATTTACCAAAGTAATAAGCCTTTAGCTCATATCCTAGATATCATATCTTAGATAAAGCCAAAACTAATTAAGCTTTAGAGGAAATATAATACAGCGCAATAGCAGTAAGAAAAGTAATTTCTAGCGAAAGGTGTTGCCCGCATTGAAGTCGTGATAACGCTTAAAATTGGCGATTCCGATGTCTGGTAGTGCGAGAAACGCCTTTCGCCAAAGATCACGTTACATTAGGATACCGAACTTAAAGTTAAACGTTCTAGTTTTCGATGCCACTTAACAATTTCGAAAGATATCACCTTCATCACTCAAATATCAGAAAAATAACATTTTTCCTCCTTCCTTTTTAAAGAAAAAGGCCCAAAGCTTATGGTAAAAGACCTAAACAATAAGAATGTCCACTCTCTTAAGGTGAATCAGTGAACAGTCACTAATATCAGTTATGAGTATAGCACTGAGCACTTTCAGTGCTATACTTATAACTGCAATCAGTATATATTCACTGTTTTCAGTGATGTTTGACTGATTCATTTTAACAGAGCAGTGTTAGGTGGTATTAGTGTTCAGGTACTTTTACCTTACTACATGGTGATGTATTGTGGACCGGAACTTACGAAGATGGCATGAGCGCGAATCGACGAGCAGCCACCAAACGCAGACAGGTTTCAGGTATGATTCAACGTCGTGACGGGGAACCGGTTTTTTTCCGCGCGCTCGTCACCTCTCATTCATTATACAATCAAATACCGAAAGGCGGGTTGCACAATTTTTGTTTTGGTTCCCTCTTTCCGGCGGTAGCCGACTTGATTTTTAGGATCTACGATCTTCTGCGATCTTCCTCGATCTGATCGCGATCTGGTCGCGATTGCGAAGTCAACGAACCACGCCTTTCGATTCTCGCGGAGATCTCGTCTAGGAGGAGAACCGTACAATTATCGGCAGCCCCTTCGAGCCCGATCTACAATGCCTGTTTTCTGTTTCTTTTTCTTTATCTTTTCCTGACTTGAGAATTTTAAAGCGTCGTCTACAATGAGAACTTAAGTTGTAAGACCTAGGCTCGTATTCTCAATCCTCTTTTATCTATAAAAGTGCCTATAAAAGAGGCTTAGGAGCCACCTGATTGGCTGAGAAGCTATATTCAAGGCACTTTTATCGATAAAAGAGGGTTCAGAATATAGGCCTTAAGCTTTAAGCCTTAAGCCGTAAGAAATTGGCCAATCGCAGTCGATTATTTTTCTTATAATTGACTGTGATTGGTCAACTTCTTACGGCTTAGGGCTTAAGGCTTAAATTTTACGACTTAAGTTCTCATTGTAGACGACGCTTAAGCCGGAGAAGACTTTATTAAATCAAGCCAGAATCGGTTCGATAGAACTGGAATTTATTTAAATTCAGCCAGAATTGACGCTTTCGATCCACTGCGCGTCGTCGCACGGACACGCGGTAGCCGTGCGCGAAAGTAGGGAAAGTATCCCTCGATTTGTTCGCATGTCCGACACACATATCACGGCCCGCGTTGGAGCAAAAAAAGAACCCCGGGTATCGTCGCGATAGCGATGCAAACGCGTTCAATCGGTCGCGGTTTATCGCGAGTGACGCTATGAAATCCGCGGAGCCAGCGCGAAACCGAGTTTAAGGAAGATAACTGTGAAAAAAGCGAATTTTTTCTGACGCCCATAAAGCAGGTAGATAAATTAACGTTTCTGCTTTGAATTAGTCATCTTTTGAACTGTTGGAAAATATTCTTCTATTTGATGAAATATATTTTTATTTTATTTTTATATAAATTATAAATTATTTTTATATAATTATATTATTTTATTTTTATTTTATATAAATGTGTCTGCAACAGGCTCTGCACGTTCCATCAACCCTGCACCTGGAGTTCTTAAAAATCATCTGAAATAAAAAGACCCAAGATTTTCTTAAAGTATATGAATGTGTGTAGTTTCAGTTAAGCGTACAGATTTTTTTACGATTAACATTTCCTCAAAAAATGCCAATAAAAACGGTACTTTTGTTTTGGATGATTTTCGAACATTTTTTTTAAACGTGCGGTATTTTGCGAATAATTAAAATATTGAAATTTTCGTACGCTTAACTGAAACTACATTCACATGTGCTTGAAGAAAACCTAGGGTTCTTTTTATTTCAGATGACTTTTAAGGATTCCAGGTGCAGAGCTTAATACAGACACATTTATATACCAAAAAAAATTTCGTCAAATAGAAAAATATTTTTCAACAGTTTAAAAGACTAATTCAATGCAAAAACATTGATTTATCTATCTGCTTTTTGTGTCACAAAAAATTCGCTAAAAAGAACTTTTTTCACAGCGTCTATCTCCCTTAAGGCTGGTACTTTATTTGTCATACGAGTGTTGTCGGATAAAGCATTTTTATGACGTTCTTTCGGACACCCTAAAGATCCTCTTACAGGCAATCCGACAGACTAGTATGACGCACGAAGTGCTAACTTGATTAACCTATTAAGGCCCAAGAGAAAGCCGCTTTCAAAAACCATCTAAATTAGGACAAAACGTCGAAATTTGTTAAAAAGTGAAAAAAAATTTGTGTTGGATTTCAAAATTCAAGATGGCGGACCAATATATCGGTCTGAAAATTTGAAATTTTGACCTATTTAAGTGAAAATCCGTATAGGGGGGGTTTGGGATTCACTGAGTACACTGTAAAAAATTTATGTAAAATTCCATGTAATTATGAGACCAAGTATTATAGTTGTAAATTTACACATGTATCAAAATGTGTTTTTCTTCTACATAAATATATATTTTATGCGATAATTACGTGTATAAATTTACATCTATAATAGTTGGTCTCAAAATTATTCACTATAATAGATGTAATTTTACACAAATTTTTTACAGTGTATGAATATGCACTTATTTTTTCAAAATTCGTAATGACGGATCCAATATGGCCGCCCAAAAATGCGAAAATTTGATATAGTTTTGTTATTTGGCGAAAAATCCAACCAAATTATAAGCTACCTTTCGAAGGTGTTTGTTTTGGGGCAAAATATACTTTAGCAGACTGTAGAAGAAAAATTTTTTGACTTTAAAAATCAATATAGCGACCAAAAATTTTTAATTTTGATTTATTTCAATGAAAGTACGTTTTGAAAAATTGTGAAAAAATAAGTGCATATTCATACTCAGCGAACCCAAAACCTCCTCTATACAGATTTTCACTCAAATAGGTCGAAATTTCTAATTTTCAGGCCGACATATTGGTCCGCCATCTTGAATTTTGAAATCCAACACAAATTTTGCTTTCACTTTTTAACAAATTTCGACGTTTTACCCTAATTTAGATGATTTTGGAAAGCCTATCCTTAGCGGATTTTCTCTTGGACCTTAAAGCCTGATCTACAATATGCTCTTTGCATTCTGTTTCTTGTCTTCTGCCTTTTTCTGGCTTAAAGCTTAAGGTTTGAGTCAGATAAAGAGAAAGAAGCAGGAAGCAAAGAGCATATTGTAGGTCAGGCTTAATGGGTTGACGACGCGCCACGGCGACAGCGAGCTGTTGGACCATCCTCCGAGTCGATTTTCTCACCGATACGTCCGTGTTTCCACGACAGAGCCGACATTTTTGCGGAATCGCCTGGCGCATTGTACCGTGCGCGCTCGCGCGCGCGCGCGCTAACGGGACGACGATTATCCGTGTGGACGTCGCGCGTGTGCACGAGACGTTCACTTTACATAATAACGGCTGGGGCTGGGAGTTTACCATAAAAAACGCGTGTGCACGCCGGTGACTCGGTGTTCTCTATTACGCGGCGGAAAAATCATCGCGGCGCGTAATTCGACTGGAATTCGCGATTGATCGAAGCGACGAGCGCGATACGCCCTCGGGAGAGTGCGAGCGCGTAAAAGGTTGCGCTGGAAAACGCACGCGAGCACGTGCATTCGCGTGTATGCGTACGTGCGCAAGCAACATACGCCCACTTGATAAACGCCGAGACAGGACAGACAAAACAGCACTTATCATCGGAAATTCGCTCTAATAGGAAACACGAGAGAGAATACAGTCGCGGATTATCGGCGGCTCAGCGCACTCAGCGAGCGAGAAGCAGATGATTACTCTCATTAAAATTATGTGGTCACTTCTTCTTGTCTTCTTGTGTGGTTCTAAATAAAAGAAAAAAAAGTAGAAGCGATACGCGTGTAATAAAGCAGCGCTGGCCATTAATCGATGAAAATTCCCTTTGACTAAACTGGCGAATAAATAATTAAAGTTGATTAATCGTCATATATAAAATCACGAATAATATCAATTGATGACGTTAATTATTAGTCAGTATACAGGGTGTCCCACACTCTCCTTCGGTTATTTTGTGGGAATGTAGAACAAGTTGAGGCGAACATAAGAGTTTTATACCGTTTTGCGATATTCGCAATAATAGTCGAGATATTACAGAGTTGCTACAGAAAATCAGTTTTGAAATTCTCTAACTTTTTCGTGTTTTCCAAACACGTTTCCGACAGCGGAGAATTTTCCATAATCTTCAATTTTAACGTTTAGGAACAGGGATTACAGAAAAAGTAGCTCATATTATTAAAAGCAATAAATATTTAGTTTAGTAAGATAATATTCCTAATATATATCCTTGAAAATGCACATTCAGGCTAATAAAAATTATATGAGTAGAAAAAAGAATGTAGTTATGAAACGGAAAAGGATGATTAAATGAAAAAACATTGAATAAAATATAAATTTTAATTATTTTGTTAACACATGATGCATGGACTAGCATAGATGTATACATATTCAATATGAACTAAGAAAATCTTATTTATTTTTTAAGTAACATTTGAATTCCTACATCATACTTATAAACTTTTAACGTCAAAATAAAAAAAATAAACTTGACTTAATAAAATCCCTAGTGACTCTAGATTTAGTGTCTAAAGATTGTGTATTTTTCTTTTATAACTCAGGAAGAGTTACCTTAATTTCAAAGAATTGTAAGGAAAGACCAAAATTCTAGGTTATTTTATATTTTTCCCTGATATCCCGGTTTTCCATGACAAATTTAAATTCCACTACTTTTCTTGGTTTTCCTGGTTTTCTCCAGGAAAACCAGGAAAACTGTAGCAATTTTGTATTAATTAAAGAAGATTGGTGAATGATCACGCGCAATATGATAGATAAGCTGTAATGGCGATGTATGTTATTGTGTGTTTGGACATAAGATCCAATTGAACAAAAAAGCCCTTTATTATTTCTCAAATAACTACGTAGATTTAAAGGTTGGTTTGAGGAATTAGGAAGGAAAGATAAAGAAAGGAAAGAGAGAATATGAAATGATGAATTAGATGAAGTTAAAAGTAGGATTCTAAGGGAAGTATGGAAGGAGAGAGATAGGAAACTAAGAGAAAGAAGTCTAGAATTGTAAGAATTGTAAGACCTGTAAGAATTGTAAAAATTGTAAAAATGTGAAACGTAGAAAAAAAGGCGAAAATGAAATAATGTAAAATGGCGAAAAGGTAAAAATATAAAAATGTTAAATAAGGTATAATAAGATAGGGATTAGATAATATAAATGTGACTGCAATATAAACAAGATAACAGAATAAAGAAAGGCTGTGAATAGGTGAAGAGTAAGAGAAAGTGTAGAAAGTAAAGAGATGTAGAAAATAGGGTATGGATAAGGTGTGGATGGATGTGTGGATCGGATAAGTTTTTTGTGAATGTAAACCAAGTCCCCTCCTTGGTTGTGGCTGAAGGAAATAAAACTATACTATATAAATAACTACGTAGATTTTTAGTTATTACACGGAAAAAAAAATTTGCTAATATATGGACAACTAAAAATGTTAACTGCAGGAACAAATTTTCTTGCTTTCATAGCAAAGTTATTTAGTTGTGATAGCTAAAAGATTCGCTAGCTATCACGACTAAATAACTTTGCTATGAAAGCAAGAAAATTTGCATCTGCAGTTAATATTTTTAGTTGTCCATATATTAGCAAACCTTTCTTTCCGTGTAGTAAAAGAAAATTGTTACACGATTGCGCACTATAATGCACAAATTTTCTTTAATTAATATCTAAAAACTTATGTGGTCATTTGCAAAATGGAGAACTTTTTGTTCAGTTTGACTTAATGTATAAGTATACAACGGCAGACGGCGCCACAACTCATCTACCATATCATTCACGATCATTCATCAATCTTCTTTAATTAATATCTTGAGATTTATTGCGAATATCTCAAAAAGGGGCTTTTATATTCACCTCAATCCGTTCTACGTTCTCACAAAATATGCGAAGAAGAGTCTGGGACATATACTGCATTAATAACATATACTTTTAATTCTGATTATGATTTGTCATAACTATGTCATAACTATATTTAATAACACAACAACATTATATTTAATAACACATAATTATGACAAATCATACTCAGAATTAAAAGAGAACCGATGAAGAGACTTCCGGATAGCTCCGTTGAAGTCTCGATAAAAGCCACGATGCTTTGGAAGCTGAATCTTTTAGGCCATGTGACCAAAGTCAACAGTCTCGTATTTATGATATATTGGAAACATTATTCTAACATATCATAATGTTTCATAACTTAATATGGAATTGACTTTGTATATAATCAATCACGTCAAAGTTTGATTGACAATTAATTCTATCGACTGATGCCGATCAAGTTATTGTCACTGTCCCTATAATAGCACCTACTAGAGAAATGCTTCTCCTGACTGCAATTCTAGCGAATCACATTCAATTACTGCAGCTACAAATATCCAACGCTGTTGCGCGTTGCGCCGCGCGTTTTTCGCCGCGACTCTCGCGATTGCGCGCGCCTCGATTTGCACTTTCATTTTTCGTAACGACGCTCGCGCAAAACGCGCGGATCGCGCACCGCCGTGAAATCGCAATCTCCAGCCGCGTAATTGTCTGCGAGCACCGAGAGCATGTGGAACGGAACCGCGGGGAGCGCTCGAATAATTGTATCACTTCTTCAAATCGCTTGAGAACGTGCGAACGCGACGATTGAAGCGGGCCTCGAACGATTATGCAAATCGAAGGTTTCGCGAAACGTGCGCCAGCATCTGACGTGTCCAGCTGCTCGAAATACTCGAGCACACATTCGCGGATCTACTTTTACCATCTCCGTGCGAAATTCGTCGTCGCTGTCGACGCGCCGTCGCGATGCGCGCGAGATAGTTTCACCGACAAAGCGAGGCCACTGAGAGAATATATTATAGCATTTTTCTTTTTCATATATAATGTTAGAAAACTTCGTATTAAATTTAATAACTGGGATGTGAAGTTTTTTAATAACTATGTTATAAAAAGTAATGATAAAATCAATATTATATTTAATAACACAGTTATGACAAATCATAATCAGAATTAAAAGAGAACCGATGAAGAGACTTTATCGAGACTTCCGGATAGCTCCGTTGAATCTTTCAAGCCACGTGACCAAAACAGTCTGGTATTTATGATATATTGGAAAAATTATTCTAATATATCATAATGTGTTATAATGTTTCATAATTTAATATGGAATTTAATAAGAAAACGTGGAAGATAGAAAATATTAGATTTCATAAGAAATATGAAATATTATAACTAATTTATAACTAATAATCCTAGTGTTATGAAAATCCTTACTATTATTAATTTTAATATCAAATTCTTAAATTTACTTACAAAAATGCTATTATTTTTAAGAACTTTTCTAACAGTGTAGATTCTCTTTAATTTTCTAGTACAAGCCGCACAGAAGTAGACTCAGTGAGATCCACCTTGTCAAAAAAACATGGTAAATTTCACTGGAAACACGGCAGATTTCGCTAGAAACACAGCTGTATTTCATTAGCACATTTTAACCCCTAAAATGTAAGTGATGCATATAAAATGAGGGGATAATGGATTACTGCGGAATATCGATCTGTTCCTTGCTTCCTCACCGCGCATACTTCACACGAATGTAATTAAAAGAATCGTAAAGCTTCCATCATCGATTGTCTCACGTCGTGAGACAATCATGAAAGTCTATCTGAGTGATTACGTAAGGCGAACATTAAAACAGATAATAACGGAGTTCGACGTAACGCCGGACAGACAATTTTTTAATGCGTCTACGGTAATTTTCCTCGAACGGTGATAATTGAGCGCGACGCTTGAAACAGGATCTCTAAAGATATCCATTCGTTGAACCCGCCTGACGAACATTTCTCTCTCTCTTTCTCTCTCCCTCTCTCTCTCTCTCTCTCTCTCTCTCTCTCTCTCTCTCTCTCTCTCTCTCTCT
>NW_022639492.1:1193513-1225577 GCF_010583005.1 Odontomachus brunneus | reverse complement strand
TCTCTCTCTCTCTCTCTCTCTCTCTCTCTCTCTCTCTCTCTCTCTCTCCCTCTGTCGGAAAATTCCCGGCTACTCGATCAAGCGCGGCAGGAATTTCATAATTCAGAATTATCAGCGCGCACGGGCTTTTTACATCACCGATCTGACGTCGATTACGATTACGGAAGTTACCAGACAGAGACAGAGTAGTCGGTGGAACGAAATTGATGGATTCGCGGCGTATAATTTCCGTGTCGACAATGCGCGAACGAAGGTTATCGAGTGGAGATGAGCGTTTCCGCGCGACGTGATAGTTTTCCGACTCTGATCGCGCCTTCGCTAGTCGCGCAGCCTTGAAAATCGTTGTTACGGCGCAAAAGTAAATATTATTCGGCAACATTTATCTATTCGTCACGATCAACATTCACGTTTCGAAGAATCGAGAGCGCAACCGTGAAGCACATGAGAGGTTCGCGATTTTTTGCGCACTGAGAGAAGAAACGATTAACTTTGCCAGAAAACTATTGCTACTTTCGGGGCCAACTCGATCCTCCCGTTGTTTTGGCGAAAAAGTAGCAATGGGAATCTACGTGCAAGATTATTGTCGACGGAGAGAATTTTTTAGTAAAAATTACTGCAGAGCTTTGTAACCAAGGAATAGATCGACATTTTGTCGTGATTGACTGTCTTCTCATCTCATATGCACTGAGAGAAAAATGTATGATATTTGGAACTATAATGGCATAGTAAAAATATTATAGTTAGGAATATAATTTTTATAGTAAATGTTACCATAATATTTGTAATATTTACAATATAAGTATAGTATAACTGACCCGTGTAAAATTTTTACCAAGAATTATAATTATTTGAAATAAAAAATATGGTAAGATGGCAAATATTGAATGGTAAGAGAAATTAACTTTTTATATAGTCAATACAATTGGAATATTTGGCAAATATAGGTACATGTAACTATATTCCCAAAAGGTACTTTACCATATATATAGAGTAATAAGATGGTGACTATAAATCTGCGTTCATTCTACTATATTTTCATGTTTAGATGAACTATAAATATATGTTTGAAGCCAAAACAAACTATAAAATATAGTGAGATTATAGTTATTCCAACTATTTTTTTCTCTCAGTGTGCGCTGTTTGTATATTTCAGGAACTGAAAGATACTATTGAAACATTTACTGTATTTCTGGCGAGATTTGCTACGCTGAAAGAAAAATGTATGATATTTGGAACTATAATGGCATAGTAAAAAGATCATAGTTAGAAATATCATTTTTATAATAAATTTCACCATAATGTTTGTAATATTTACAATAAGCATAGTATAATTGACTCATGTAAAACTTTTACCAAGAATCATAATTATTTCAAATAAAAAATATAGTAAGATGGCAAATATTGAATGGTAAGAGAAATTTTGTATAGTCAACACAGTTGGAATATTTGGCAAATATAGATACATGTAATTATATTCCCAAAGTGTGCTTTATTATACACATAGAGTAATAAAATGGTGACTATAAATCTGTATTCATTCTGCTATATCTTTATATTTAGATGAACTATAAATATATGTTTGAGAAATGAACTATAAAATATAGTGAGATTATTATTTAATATTATTATTTAATGTAGTGACATTATAGTTATTCCAACAATTTTTTTCTCTCAGTGTAATTTATTGGCAAAATGGACCTTACTGGCAGTCGATTTATGGACAACTGAAAATGTAACAAATTTGAAAAGAAATATCTACTGAAAGAGACTGTAATATTCACCTCGTATATATAGTAACATTTCCTATCAAAATAGTCTTCCTTACTAACGCGATTATATAGCGACACAAATGCTAAACACTTTCTTGCTCAGTGCGCAATGACGAATTCTGCATGCGAGTCTCGTGGGAGACTCGCGAGGAATGCAAGTCAGACGATAATCGTCGGAATAAAACGCGTTTCGCGGCCAATGACGATTGCCGATCTCGACGGTTACGTGGCGCGTTTTATCCGGCAGATACGTCCGCCGTCTCACGGCACAACCGTCGGGCGGCAACACACGGCCGTTCCCGCTAATTGGACTCATAAATAATGTATACGCGAGGCCGATAATTCACGAGTCGCTTCACCGAAATCAAAATCCGCTCCGACGAGCTGGGCTCCGACGACTAGCACGCGACGATCAATCACGTCTGCCTGCGCGTCGAATTCGCGAGTCATCGATTCTCAGTGGCGAATTGCATTTTCTACAGCTCCGCTAAAGCCCGCGGCTCGTCTAAGTGCGCGCGTGTAAATCCGATCCCGCCGATCTTGTAATCGATACCGTTCGCGACACCATAAAGCAACGTTCGATCCGCAAAACGTCCAAATATCAAGAGGAATCAAACTGCTTCTTGAACTACGCAAATATGGATTTTATCAATTAGATGACATATTCAGAGCTGCTTTCTCACTTACAGAACAACGTGGAGTCTTTACAGCTATTATTAAATTTTTGGATAACACGCATCAAGTCTTGTAAAGATTAAACATCTTAGCATTAAGGGGACTGGAGGGTCAGATTGTCTGAAAATCGTGTTTATTCTTTCACAATTTTTTATGACAAACTGTATGAATATGCGAAAGTGTTATTTTGACGTGTATTTATACAACATATAAAGAGAAGAAAAATATAATTTTGATGATCAAATACTCAATATAAGTATACATGCAGTTAAAATATATTTAGTTTTTCTTTTCACGATCGTCATTTTGCAGTAATATCTTGACTCTCGATGGTTCAATTAAGCTGAATTTTAGGTAAAAAATTTCTGTAAGCTTGTCGTTATCGTGTGAACCACTGACAAACTCGTGAAAATATTTAATTTTGAAATAATATTAATTTTTTTTACTATAAAGGAACTGAAAATTTAATAATATTCCATTAAGATATTTGCAATTTTGTTAACTTTTACTCAATTTCTATTCTAATGGTTCACACGATAACGACAAACTTACGGAAATTTTCTACCTAAAATTCAGCTTAATTGAACCACCGAGAGTCAAGATATTACTGCAAAATGACGATCTTGAAAAGAAAAACGAAATAAATTTTAACTGCAGTATTTGATCATCAAAATTATATTTTACTTCTCTTTATATGTTGTATAAATACACGTCAAAGTAACACTTTCGCATATTCGTTCAGTTTGTCAGAAAAATTTTGTGAAAGAACAAGCTCGATTTTCAAGCAAACTGACTCTCCAGTCCCCTTAAACAAACATAATATTGGTGTAAGGGCATAGGTCATTAAATGACCTATGCCCAAAGCCACCTACTGAGAGAGAGAGAGAGAGAGAGAGAGAGAGAGAGAGAAAAAATGAGACCTGCAAAACGCTTTCGGACGGCTAATTGATCCCTTCGACCGTGCTCTTGACCGTCGCGTGGATCTCTTTCACGCCCGCATTTTCGTGCATGCCTGCATTGTGTCGTCGACTGCAGAAGGTCGACATTTCTCCGTGTACCGGGTGAGTCATCCGTAGGGCCGCACCGTTACATAAGCTCAACTCACCACGGGCGTTTGAGATAAAATTGTCAGAACGACGGCTTTTCTACACACGCGACAAAGCACACATTACGTTCGAGTGAATGTTACTTGTTTCGACTGTCTCGTAAGTTTGCACATTGACAAATCTGTCGCAAGTTCCTCCTAAGTATAACATTTGTTCAAAGTACACTCTGAACACTAGCAAGTTTAGCATTCTAACCAAGAATATTTAATTAAGACAAAGAGTCGCGCAGTTTGCTTACCACATAGGGTTGAGTCAACTTTTCTCTCGACAAAGTGTTATAATATTCTTGCTAAATTCTTCTTTTGAGTGCACGATGATGAACTTCTCCAAGATTTGTGACAAGTGTGACTTTACAACCATTATTAAGAAAATACTAAAATAACTATAATTAGGCCTATGAGAGCCAAAACTAGATGGTCGTGTTAGATAAATAAATTTACAATATCGAATCAAAAATATGACTAATATATAACATATATTATACGTTTCGGTTACACATTGGAACTTTCTTCATTACTATAAATTATCAACAGTTATTTGCTCGTATACATATTTGAATACAGATTGAGTAAGACGGCTCTTACTCAATCTGTATTCAAGTATATATGCGAGCAAATAACTTTGTTGATAATTTATATTATTGAAGAAGATTCCAATGTGTAACCGAAACATATAATACATATAATATTGATCATATTTTTCGTCCAATATTGTAAATTTATTTATCTAACACGACCATTTAGTTTTG
Organism: Odontomachus brunneus; assembly: GCF_010583005.1. Taxonomy (NCBI): domain Eukaryota; kingdom Metazoa; phylum Arthropoda; class Insecta; order Hymenoptera; family Formicidae; genus Odontomachus; species Odontomachus brunneus. The sequence goes on along the minus strand of NW_022639492.1, from coordinate 1,221,279 downwards.
GCTCTCACAGACCTAACTATAGCTATTTTAGATTTTATTTTCTCAGAGCCTTACGATTATATTTCTTATTTCAAGAAAATACTCTTCGTCGAAGATAACTATTACTTGAAAGAAGTCAAATAAATTGAATGTAACCGCTTTTCTTAGCAGCATATGAGATTGATACCTAAATTTCTTTCTGTTTCACATTCTGATAAGCATTGCAGGAATTACAGTAAATATCCACGGAAGACTCTCACGTTATCGTTGAGTTATTACGATAAGTATCTCAGGATGACTTATGTTGCATAGAGATAGGCAACACAAGAGTACGATAAAAACATCCAAAGTTTCAAAAGTAGCTTGTTAAGAGAAATATCTAACGTGCGAGGGCGTACAATCTTCCTTAGAGTTGTCGTACTTTGCGGAGATAAGTGATTAATTCTATAAGTAGGATTATCGAGGCATATCTTTCCTCGGCACGTTTCACGCTGAACCGGAGGACTGATGTCTGTGTTAAGTAATACAGGTGCGAGATTCCTGGTAACTCTAACAGGTGCGAGTCGTTCCCTCGAGAGAGTAAGTATACCTTCCTTACGCGAAAGAGTAAAAGATCGAAATCCCGGCGGAATAAACCGGCGGAAATTCCGTCGTAAAAAGTAGAACGCTGTTAATAAAATTAGAATCTAATTGACAATTTCCTTTCATAATCCTGTCGTGGACAAAAAAAGACGCGTCATCGTTGATTCTACACGGAGAGATAATTTTATAACAAAGTATAGTGCTATTAAAGAATTTGCCATGTTTCTTAGGAAGACGGACTTACTGTCTGTTTTTTCTTGCTCGAAATTCAGTGAAATTTAAAAAATAAAAAGGACTATAATATTCTTTTTCTGTGCACTGAGGAGAGTGAGTAATGTTTTTTGTCGTTTTCCTCCGATTTGACATAAAATATTTTCTTTAATAAAGCCCGATCTAAGGAATATTCGCTGTAATTCAACGATTCATTCTTATTCAGCAAACATCCACTGGTATTATCGATTTCTACCGCGCTGACATTCGTGGAGAATCAATGCACCGGCTATTCGAAGATTGCTTACGATCAGAACTCATATTCTTAAAAATTTCGCGTATATGTAAGTTCCTTTGCGCACTCTGAGAGAAAAATATGGTTACTTTTGCCCCTAACAAAACTGTTTTGTAATTTTAAATAGTTAGAATAACCATCTTTCTAATAACACTTACTAAAACAATGATTATTTTAACTATTTAAATAGATAGTATTATTAGAAAGATAACTGTAACTTAACCTAGTTACTTATTTTTAGTAACTTGTAACTTTTTTAACAGTTACTTTAATAGTTACTTGGGGAACGTAAAATAAAATTAAAATTATATAGTAATCGTATATTAATTTAATATATTTTTCAACACATTTATGGAGCATGTGATTAAATTCTTTTACTTCTACAAGGCTATCATTAAATTTGTATTATATTAAGTACAGATTTGAAATTTATTAAATGGATAGACTAATTAATGTGATAGATATTAATTACAAAATTCTATTCTTATATTTTAGTAAAGCTTAAAATATAAGATTTTTGAATTTTTGTACAATAATAGTTTACAATCATTTCAAGAAAGTAATTTAAAAGTAACGACTCGTTACTTTTTGAGTAACTGTAATTAGTTATTTTTCATAACCAGTAACTTGTAACTGTGACTAGTTACATTTTCAGCAAAGGGAACTGTAACTGTAACTAGTTACTTTTAAAAAGTAACTTTCCCAACCCTGATTCTAACTATTTTGGTGGTTAAAATTGCAGAACAGTTTTGTTGGGGGCGAAAGTAACCATATTTCTCTCTTAGTGCAAGTGTAATTATATCATAAAATAACTGCAAAATGAAACTTACTAATATGTAATAATTTCAAAAATACGGGCCCTGAGTCAATGCACATCGTGCTGAAAAACAAAATGACAACGTGCTTTCTTAAGGGGACTGGAGAGTCAGATTACCTGAAAATCGTGTTTGTTCTTTCACAATTTTTTATGACAAACTGAATGAATATGCGAAAGTGTTATTTTGACGTGTATTTATGTAACATATAAAGAGAAGAAAAATAAAATTTTGATGATCAAATACTCAATATAAGTGTATAGTACATGCAGTTAAAATATATTTCCTTTTTCTTTTCAATATCTTTTCAATATCTTGACTCTTGGTGGTTCATTTGGTGGAGCTGAATTTTAGGTAGAAAATTTCCGTAAGGTTGTCGTTATCGTGTGAACTACTAACAGAAAATATTTAATTTTGAAATATTAATTTTTTTTTACTATAAAGGAACTGAAAAAATGTAATAATATTCCATTAAGATATTTGCAATTTTGTTAACTTTTATTCAATTTCTATTATAGTGATCCACACGATAACGACAAGCTTACGGAAATTTTCTACCTAAAATTCAGCTTAATTGAACCATCGAGAGTCAAGATATTACTGCAAAATGACGATCTTGAAAAGAAAAACGAAATATATTTTAACTGCATGTAACTGCATGTATATTTATATTGAGTATTTGATCATCAAAATTACATTTTTCTTCTCTTTATATATTGTATAAATACAGGTCAAAATAACACTTTCGCGTATTCATTCAGTTTGTCATAAAAAATTGTGAAAGAACAAGCACGATTTTCAGGCAATCTGAGCCTCCAGTTCCCTTAAAATGAATCAGTCAAACATCACTGAAAACAGTGAATATACACTGACTTGCAGTTATAAATATAGCACTGAAAGTTCTCAGTGCTATACTTATAACCGACATCAGTGACTGTTCACTGATTCACTTTAAGAGAGTGGGCATTTTGTCAGGGCCCGTGTCAAACGTTTGCAGCTGACATTTTGCAGGGGGACCGCATATGCGCCGGAAAATGGAGACCAAGAGAAACGAAAACAACACAGTCGACGTTCCTTCGCGGTACCACTTCGTTTACCTGCTACACACCCGCGCACAGTGGTGTCGTAAGCAGTGGACGAGGCCGTCCGACTGCACGCGCAATCGGAATGCACTCAGAATCCGTGCAGGACGCGCCGCCATCTGCGACATTATCGTGCGCCGCGATAGCGCACGAAAATGCAAATTGTTTTCGCCATCTAGAGAGCAAACCACCGTCCGTCTGACACGACCGGTGTTTCCGTGCTTTTTTCGTCTCTTTAATAAATTGCTACCTTCGCCTATACCGGGTGACTCACCCGTATATCCACGTCGCCGACGTGGAGTGCGGGTCTGCGGGTTCTGCGCGCAGGTCCAACCTACTTCGAGATCGCTATCGTTTCATTCGCCGCCGAGACGTATGAGACACTACTTCGTGTTCCATACTTTATCTCGCATTGTCTCTATCGTTACATCACGTTCCAGTCCCGGTCTACGATGTAGATACAATAAGCTCTTACAACACTGAGAGGAAAGATGTTTGATTTGACTAAAATTCTACTTGTTTCTGGCCCCAAACATATCTTTTGATTGTTTTAAGGCTGCTGGACCCTCGCATTGTCTATCTCTTTTTTAATGACGTCAGAAGCAAAGAAATGCATGCTGAAAATTCTTGCGAAATACAAATATATATCCATCAAGTAACACTTGCAATCGATTAAACAAATTTGTAAAATATTCCGTGCACTTTCTTTTTGCTCTAACAGTCAATAATTATTCGTAAAATAACATGTCAATAATTTGTCATAAAGTAACATGACATATAATTCTTCTTAACCTATTTTTTTGTCTATTTTTATTCAGATTAATTTACAATTATTGATTGTTAGAGCAAAAAGGGAGTCCACAAATTTATTTAATTGATTGCAAGTGTTACTTTATAGATATATACTTTTATTTCAATGTATTTCGCAAAAATTTTTAGCATACATTTTCTCGCTTCTAACGTCATTAAAGAGATAAACAATACGAGGGTTACAAATCTGAAATCGAGTAAATTTAAATAAAGAGAATTTTGATTTAAGATTCTTGGCCTCTCGCATCGTCTATCTCTTTTTAATGACGTCAGAAACAAAAAGTTCATGCTAAAAATTCTTGCGAAATACGTTGAAATAAAAATATATATCCATAAAGTAACACTTGTAATCGATTAAACAAATTTAAGATATTTCATGCATTCCCCTTTTACTCTAACAATCAAATTACAATAATTTATTGTAAATTATTCTGAATGCGAAGAAATAGGTTAAGAAGATGAAGTGTATATCACGTTAATTTATGACAAATTATTGACTATTAAAGGAAAATTATTATTGACTATTAAAGGAAAAGAGGAGTGCACGAAATATTTCACAGATTTATTTAATCGATTGCAAGTGTCGCTTTATAGATACATCCTTTTATTTCAATGTTTTTCGCAAGAATTTTTAGCATGTATTTTCTCGCTTTTGACGTCATTAAAAAGAGATAGACAATGCGAAAGCCAGGAGCCTTAACGCGATAATGCACGGAAAAAAAAGTTTGGTTGAATTAACCGAATATCTCGAATATGAACGATCTAGAAATTCCGATTAAAGTAACCCGAATTCTGTTTAAGTTCCAAGATTTTTGGTTGACTTAAACAGAATTTGGGTCTTCAATCGGAATTTCTGGATCGTTCATATTCGACCAGATATTTGGTTAATTCAACCAAACCTTTTTTCCGTGTGATAATAGCAATACGCATATAAGGTTATTATCGCCAAATCATAGTAATACTTAATAAAAAAAGTTTTTCTCAGCACACAAAAGACGTTTCCCCCGCACTACCAGACACCGCAATCCCTAACCTCAAGCATTATTATTTCTTGGCGGTGCGGGAAACGCTTTTTGCTAGAAATTACGTTTCAATCTTAGCTTTGGAGCAAAAGGCTGAAGGTCTACTACGGCAAAACACCCGATTATCGATACCGCCATAGTCATTGACAACCCAAGAAAAAAACCTCGTTTTTCATTCGAGCAGCAGTGCAAGTAAAACTTCTTGCCTGCGCTCAATGCTTCCAACAAGTCACTGGTCGTAAGAAAAGTCAGACTTTTCTAGAGTGTCAATGACTAATGTCCGTTCCTACCAACGTTGATTAATCCGTAACTTGAGTTTAAACTCTATTCAGACAAAGACCTAAATAAACGGGCCAGAATAAAAGGCTCATCAATATTGGCGGAAACATGCATATGGAGGATCAATAAGTGGGCGTCCATAATTGTTTCACCCCACACTTATTATGGGCCTGGACTTATTTTATATCGTCACTGTCAACTTGTTCTCCCGATGAGACGAGCGTCGTGACATCGCTCGTTCAACACGGCCGCGTCAAATTAAGAGCGGTCACGCGCGGATTATTTGAGAAAAGTGATAAGACACGTAAAGATACACGGTTAAGAGAACGGCGTGGGGATTCGCAGACATAGTTGTCGTGACGTGATGCCATCAAGTCCTGTCGGAATGGCAGGTTCGAGTCTGCAAGCCACGCACCGGCTGCTCCTCTCTCTCTCTCTCTCTCTTTCTCTATCTCATGTCTCTCTCGCTCACGTCAATGCGTCTTCCGCTGCGTGTGCACCGGGTGACTCTTTAAAAGCCGATTCGCTTAGCCATTAAACCGGTCGCTTTTGTCAGCGACGGACTCTCGCGTACCTGCGACCAGTTCACGCACACGCGCGAACGAACGCAGCCGCCCAGGTCGACATGCGAGTGTTACGCGTTTCCACACACTGGGTGGACGGATTAATCCCGCGGCTAATTGAAAGCCAACGGCCCGGCTCAATCAATCGACGCACGTCGTCGTAGGACTCTGATCGCGCGACGCTGATTAGCTCGGCGGCCCGCACGACACGCTCGGATACCGTAATCCGCGGAATTCCGTTACTGTCGTTGCGGATCCGTTTATGAAGAATGCAAGAATTTACGGTGTCTTCCGTGACCTTGCGTTTCCTCGCGCGAGTGACGTCTCGCTGCGGGAAATTTCACAAGAATTTTGAAACGGAGAAACGGCGGGAATTACGACACATTGTTGATGAGCGAGATTAATTATACATATTATTCGCGCGCATACACGTGTATGCGTGTGTTATGCGCGTATATTATGTAGTACATCCTACATGGACAGGAAATTTTATGGTAAAAATTACTACAGAACTTTGTAACTAAAAAATAATTCTGCAATACACTCTATCCTTTCATTTCATGCGTGCTACTAAGATATTTCAGGAAATGAAATGTGCTGTTAAGGCTCCTGGCTCCTCGCATTGTCTATCTCTTTTTAATGACGTCAGAAGCGAGAAAATGCATGCTAAAAATTCTTGCAAAATGAGTCGAAATAAAAATATATATGCATAAAGTAACGCTTGCAATCATTTAACAAATTTGTAAGATTCCGAGTACTTCCCTTTTGCTCTAACGATCAATAATTTGTTGTAAATTAGCATGAATAGAAATAAGCGAAGAAATAGGTTAAGAAGATAAATTACATGACACATTACTTTACGACAAATTATTGACTGTTAGAGCAAAAGGAAAGTGCACGGAATATCTTACAAATTTGTTTAATCGATTGCAAATGTTACTTTATGGATATATATTTTTATTTCAACGTATTTCGCAAGAATTTTTAGCATGAACTTTTTGTTTCTGACGTCATTAAAAAGAGATAGACGATGCGAGAGGCCAAGAATCTTAAATCAAAATTCTCTTTATTTAAATTTACTCGATTTCAGGTTTGTAACCCTCGTATTGTTTATCTCTTTAATGACGTCAGAAGTGAGAAAATGTATGCTAAAAATTCTTGCGAAATACATTGAAATAAAAGTATATATCCATAAAGTAACACTTGCAATCAATTAAATAAATTTGTGGACTCCCTTTTTGCTCTAACAATCAATAATTGTAAATTAATCTGAATAAAAATAGACAAAAAAAATAGGTTAAGAAGATGAATTATATGTCATGTTACTTTACGACAAATTATTGACATGTTACTTTACGACAAATTATTGACTGTTAGAGCAAAAGGAAAGTGCACGGAATATCTTACAAATTTGTTTAATCGATTGCAAATGTTACTTTATGGATATATATTTTTATTTCAACGTATTTCGCAAGAATTTTTAGCATGAACTTTTTGTTTCTGACGTCATTAAAAAGAGATAGACGATGCGAGAGGCCAAGAATCTTAAATCAAAATTCTCTTTATTTAAATTTACTCGATTTCAGGTTTGTAACCCTCGTATTGTTTATCTCTTTAATGACGTCAGAAGTGAGAAAATGTATGCTAAAAATTCTTGCGAAATACATTGAAATAAAAGTATATATCCATAAAGTAACACTTGCAATCAATTAAATAAATTTGTGGACTCCCTTTTTGCTCTAACAATCAATAATTGTAAATTAATCTGAATAAAAATAGACAAAAAAAATAGGTTAAGAAGATGAATTATATGTCATGTTACTTTACGACAAATTATTGACATGTTACTTTACGACAAATTATTGACTGTTAGAGCAAAAGGAAAGTGCACGGAATATCTTACAAATTTGTTTAATCGATTGCAAATGTTACTTTATGGATATATATTTGTATTTCGCAAGAATTTTCAGCATGCATTTTCTCGCTTCTGACGTTATTAAAAAGAGATAAACAATGTGAGGGGCCTTAAAACATTTGCTATACTTTTACTGAAATTTGCTATATTCCGTAGCACGATAATCCTTACTGACAGCCTATCCTTGGACTACTAAAAGGATTGAAAAATTGAAAAGAAGATTTTTACGAAAAAAATATGCACATACATATAAATTCTCTCCGCGTAAAAAAAATGTGTATGGCGAGGAGAACGATTCGCGCACAGAAGGAAGAAGCGAGCGTGTGTTCGCAGGACGAAATGTTAATTCTTCCGACACTCGGCACACATGAGAAACAACACCAAATACGCAAAGCGGCGACGCGAGCTTTCTAATCTAATCGCTCGAAGTAACATCCGACGAGAACTGCTCAGCGGACCGACTAAACATGTTTACGAGCGTGGTCGACGATCGCGCATCGTGAAACTCGCGAAAATCCCGTTTCGGTCAAAGGAGGGAAAAACGAACGAACGAACGAACGAACGAATGAACGAACGAACGAACGTTGGCTCGCTCGCTCGGTCACTCTCTTGCTCGCTCGTGAGCGGCGAGCAAGTCCCGCGGTAAAAGTACTTCTGACATTTGAAGGTGGGTGTACTCGCGAGCGCGCGGTGCGTTTTCGCGACGCGAGTCCTTGAGTCAATTCGCGGCGCGCGCTGCGCCGAGAAATACGAGCCGTTTCGCGCGAGGTCACTCGCATTGTTTACAATTAATCCGGCCCTTCGTCCCGACCGGTCGTCGGCCGGGAGACGATCGTCGTCCCGCTCCGATCGTGTCTCCTCTCGCGACTTTCTAAACGACTATCAGTCGAATTGTTCGAGGCGCGCTTGCGCGCGCCAAAACGTGCACGAGAGAGCACACGGCGCACGTAAACACAACGGTCTCCCGAGTGTACAAACGCACGACAAATAAATCAAGCGTGTGCGGAATGGAAATCTCCGGGACCAAAGTGTGTGTGCGCGCCGCAGCGACTGGGCGACCGGAAAATCGGGAACTTCCTGTACGCGCGAGATATCGCGACGGTCTCGGTTCCACGGAGTCGAGGAGGTAAATAAGCGCGATAAAGGCGAATTGGTCTCGATGTCATCGAACGAACGAAGCGAGTGTGTGACACCCGAGCGACCGGTCGTCGTTCGCGAGCGAGGACACACGAACACACGCGTACACACGCGCGCGTACACGTGTACGCGTTATCCTTCCGCGGCGAGGCATCCTGCGACGACGACAGGCGGCTCGCAACGCGCGATTTGTGCGACCTTTGCGTGCCGCCTCCGCGTTAGTCGCGTCCTTCTATCGCTCGCTCGCTCGCTCGCTCCTTCGTAAAAATGCCGAAATAGAAAGTTCAAGCTGTGCGCGCGCGTATGGTGTGTCCAGAAAGATCTTTTCCATCTCGTTCGCGGGTCGCGCGCGCGCGCCCAGAGGCGGTGTTCGAGGGAAAATTCGGCTGACTTCTTCCTTCTGTTTAGTTTCCGGAGCGAGCTCGAAAGTGCGACGCAGAGCGCGTAATGTGGCGTTTTCACTCACCGGCCGATTATTATGCTGCCCGGTGATTGACGTTTCTGCACGGGCCGCCGCTTTCCCCAGAAGAACGTAATCCACCTGCTCCGGCGACACACGACTAACCAGTGCGAACGTAAAAGTACGTTTGAGAGTTCAAGCGGGCTTGGCGCGCACAACGCCACCCGACGACGCGCTGCCGCATCTCCGCCATCTTGAGGCGACGGTGGCGTCTACCGCCGCGCGGCGGGAAAGTTCAAACCAGCCTCGGCGACCGCGAGCGTCTAGACAGAGGATTTTAGTCGATGTCAGTAGACTGATAGGGAATACGGCTTGCTGAAAATAAATGACAAAGTCTCGTCTGAATACTCTCAAAGTGTATTCCTAGATAGAAGAGTTAACGAACGAAATTTGTTCCAAGACACGAAGACGCGATTGAGACGACAGTTGAACCGCAAATTGCTTAATATCTATGAAAAAAATGTATCCGCGCAAGTATCCGCTTGGAATTCTGTTTATTTTTAAAGAGGGGACAAAGAGAATTGAAAACGGCACAATTGACTGAGACTCGATCTTCGGTCTTCGCTACGAAACCGCGTTTCTATTCCATTATCAGGCGACCTCGCGGATAACATTCTCGCGCGAGAGAGAAAAAAGTGCACGGGGATATTGAGGCCCCCCCGAGCCGAGCGTGACGACGCTCCTGCTCGCCGCTGCTGGCACTATAGATGCCTTGACATCCAACATGGCCACCTGATATGTAGCAGACGATACACACAGGTGGCATGAAGAGCTGTAAATAAAATCCACCCTCTAGATTTAATTATGAGTGGACGTGTGCAGAAAGAGAGTGTCGATGATTCCGATCGTGTCGACGATGCAGTGGACCCGCGAGTGCAGGTGAGAAACGCTGCGATTGTGCATCGCCCTGACGAGACGCGAACCTCGCGCAAACAACGGCGTTTCGCGATATTGACATTTCGCCGTCGCGAGGATTAATCGTGTGCGGACACGGATCGGGGAGGAATGCGCGACGCGTTCCCACGAGTATCCCGTGGATTTCGGTGCAATGCTTGCTCCATTTTTCCACGTTGCTAAACGTTCCCATTTCCCCCTTCTTCTCGCTCCTCCGCCCATACACGAGTCATAAAACGTCCCCGTTTCTTATTTCCCCTCCCCCCCTTGTACTCCTCCACCCTCCCACTCGTGCGACCGAGTACCCATTACCACGACAGCGCGTACCAAATTACCCTCGTTGCCCGGTAACTTGGTGTCCAGCACAAGTTCATCTCATAGAAATTTAGTAGAAAATTCGACTAGAGGGTGTAGGCAAATAATTTTGTATTATTTATATCTCTGAGAGGTATATGTAACGTGCTGTTTATTAAATTAAAGAGCAGCTGCTGTGTATAATCCCAACAATTGATGTGTTATTTAGTAAATAATATGCTCACTGTTGTTTCAGATTGAACTTGAAAGATTGAATACAGCTACTGACGACATTAACAAACTAGAAGTTGACTTAGATGTGAGTAACTTGTTCCGCTAAGCCTGACCTTGCAATGACTGACCAGAAGCCTGGTCTAGATTCTGTATTGTGATATATGAGTGCGTGATGTTAGAGGAACAAAATTGCTGGCAAGTTTTGAGTCTGAATGCGATTAGATTTTATTGAGACGATTGCTGTGTGAGATACATGCAAATGGATAATGACTTGAGAAGATGATCTTAACAACAGTCCACAACAGCCTCAACTGAAGAAATAATTTAGAACTTGAGACTGCAATTTATAAGGAATTACAGCTTTGCGTTACACATTTCCTTCCATTTAAGAGAGGAAGTTAATATACCAATCATTTTCTGTCATCTTTAGGAGGCAAGGGCGACTTTCAGGGAATTACTGTGCGAATCAACAATCAAGATTGACACTTTAGCTAAGAAACTTGGAGCTTGCATCGAAAAGTCCAGACCATATTACGATGCTAGGTTTAAGGCGAAAGAAGTGAGTCTTTTTTTAACGACTTGATCATCTTGCTCATAAGCAGTAAAACAAGATATAGGCAATGAGAGCCAAAGCACAGTTTATTCAGTACAACATAAGAATTGGCTCTCACTTCCTAATTCTTGTTTTACTGTTCCTGAGCAAAATAGAGCCTACACTTTCAAGTTATTCGTAATTATTAATTCTGGTGATACTTTTGGCTGAAACTGGAAATAACTTTGAGATTGCCGCTCATCGCAGGCACTACAGGAAACGCAAAAAGCTGCAGTCAGATTCGAGAGAGCCAACAGTCAACATGCAGCGGCTAAAGAAATGGTATACCTAGCAGAGGAAGGGTTACGAACCGAAGGAAGATGCTTTGATCATGCTTGGCAGGTAAAAACCGTCGATGTTAGGTCTTATTGTTACCTAAAGTTATACACGAGCGTTACGTGACGAAACGTCTCATAGGAAATGTTGAATCATGCTACATCGCGAGTCAACGAGTCGGAGCACGAGAGAGCTCTCTCCGAGGCGGAGCATAGGCATACGACCGCATTGTATCATAAAGCAGAGCACGAAGTTCAGAGATTACAACGCGAATTGAAACGTACTATTGCCAAATCTAGGTATGTAAGAGGCCCGTCGCGTGTGTTAATGGATTTCGAAGATATTTCTACTTACCTCATGGTTCTGTCAATGCATGAAGTTACCGCATATTCAATACAAGCCACTTTGATATAAGCTAGAACCTTGTATACAACCAAGTTAACGTTCTCGAAACACATGACGATTATTTATATAACAAGACGTCTCTTCCCCGATGGAAATATTTTATTTAGGAATATTTATTTGGAAATATTTACAGAAAAAATCTCTCTCTCAATTGACCTCATTTCATTAAAATTCATTGAGATTCTATAAGATTAATTAAAATTCATTAAAGTTCATTGAAATTTATTAAAATTCAGAAAAATTTATTCAGATCAAATAAAATTCATTAATATTTATTAAAATTCATAAAATTAATTTTGTTATATAATAATAAAATAAATTTTACAAATTTTAATGATTTTTAATGAATTTTAATCTTGAAAAGAATCTTAATAAATTTTAATGAATTTTATGAACGTAGGAAATCTTAATGAAAACGGGCCAATTCAAAGAGATTTTCAGTAAAATATTTTCATCAGGGTTATCACTTTTTTTCACCCCTTATTCGCTATCGACATATTTTATATATATCCCCTCAGTCCGGATATAGAGTTACTTTTTGAATGATTACTCTGTTACGTTATTTTTCTATAGACCTTATGGTATTTATGTGTTTTGGTTATATGTTCATGTTGGCAGTATGGGTGCACGTCGCAGCTTGCTTCTGATAAACAGTATCGCCTACAGGCACAACTTGCTCATGTTGTAAGTAGGATAGATATTCTTTTTTATTTTTTTCACACGATTTTTGTGTGTGCCGAACCATACTCTTTGTTTTTATTTGTTACTTTTCAAACCGTCACCCTCTGATTGTGCATGAATTATAGGAGAATATTTTTAAACATATGTAAGCTGCTACTTTTTCGTTTGAGCTTTTCACAATAAATACACTTCACTGTGCATACAAGGTTTGTTCTTTTTCTTTTTTTACAAAATCGCTTTCGATCAAATTGTTGTATGATAGGTAACTGTTATACACGTAATGACTAGAAATATATAAATACAATAAATACTCTCTCGGACAATCAGAGAATACGAATACGTATGAGCCGTTTCTTTGAGTAGTACAAGTCTACTTTTGGTAAAAAAAGAAAAACTATTTCTACCAGATTAATTGATGTACATAGCATCTAAATTATCAATATCTTTCTGAAAATTGGACTCATATCATGTTTTAAATGAACGACTCATACACCTTTCACGCAGCCCATACTTAAGAAGGTATCGTATAATTAATACAGGCCTTACTATGAAATGAAAGCACATTTCAATCAAATGCTGGAGGAGCAGAAGATGAAAGTCAGTGCGCTGGAGAGATCAGTCGGCGAGGCGAAAATGACATACGCGGAAGCGCTACGAAACCTTGAAAAAATTAGCGACGAGATTCACAGGGTATACATGATTGTGTGCTTATGCGAGAGAGCGAAATGCTGATACGCGGAGCTGTATGTAAAATTCTCGTTACGTCTTCATCGACAGACGAGAAGATACGACGGCACGGACGACTATGACAAGCCACGAGACGCGGGCGATCACTCCACCGCGCCGACCAATACAGCGACTCCGACGGATTCCAGCGTAACCGGATCTCCGGACAGCACGGATTACACTAGCGACGAATATTTGCGACTTCCCGACAAAATAAGTCCGAATGTGCCGTGTCCTATGCCTACGAGAGTAAGTATTGAGTTGCGGCACACGATGATTTGCATTTTCTAACAAGTAAACCTACCCAAAAGGTATACTCCGATTTCTTTCTAATTTGGCACAAATGTACAACAAATATTTAAGTCGTATTTTTCATTTTGAACCGCTTTGAATTTCACAGGCAGTTCATAGCTTTTTAATGTTCTCACTCCTGTCGTCAAACAAAAATGCAAAAGAAATAAAATTGAATACAAGATATAGTTAAATAATTTTAATAAAATCGGCATAGTTGACTCACGAGCCATTCTAAATTTCTTTAGCCGAGATTCCAACCGAAATATTTCAAATCTGTGCTAAATCAGTTAAAAATGGTTCGAATCTCGGCCAAACCGAAAGAGAGAGAGAGAGAGAGAGAGAGAGAGAGAGAGAGAGAGAGAAATCCGGCAATTTTAATTAAAATTTTAACAAAATCAACATAGTTGAGACAGAAACCATTCTAAATTTCTTTAGCCGAGATTCCAACTGAAATATTTCAAATCTGTGCTAAATCGGTCAAAAATGGTTCGAATCTCAGCCAAACCGAAAAAAATCTGGCAATTTTAATAAAAATTTTAACAAAATCTGCATAAAGCTGAGACATAAATCATTCCAAATTTTTTTAGCTGAGATTCCAACTGAAATATTTCAAATCTGTGCTAAGTTAATCAATAATGGTTCGAATCTCCGTCAAGCCGAAAAATTATTTATAAAAATAATTTTTTTTCAACTTTTTACATGTTTAAACATTTTTTTTGTTAACATTTTATTACTTATACAAATAATTTTACACATTTGACCTCATATTCATAATCAGCAAACCAAAAACGCCTATATCTTGTATTCAATTTTATATTTTATGCATTTTTGTTGCACTTATTGATGATAGGAGTGAGAACATTAAAAAACTATAAACTATCCGCGAAACTCAAACCCAAAATAAAAAAACATGACCTAAATATTTTTTGTACTTCTACATTTGTATCAAATTAAAAAGAAATCCTTTGAGTAGGTTTACTAAACCTTTGGATCGGTTTACTTGTAAGTTAATACACGCGCGTCCTCCTCTCAGATCGACAGAGACTCGTCGTCGGAATATCTGGGCCTAAATAATCTGAATCTCTCATCCACCGAGCCGCGCAAATACATAAAACGTGACCGTCCACGGAGCATCGCGACGACCGACTCGAAACATATCGTACCTCTGAATCACACGAGCTCTTCTGCACCGGGTCTGGCGGATCTGTCGGCAATTATCTCTCCCATTGAGAAGAGAGTGAAAATCCAATCGCCGGTGAACGACAGCAAGAGCAAAGCCGCGACTCAAAACGGGGAGGAGTGGACGGAGATCAGTCTAAAAAGCTCGCCGGACGAGATTTATTACAACAATGACGTGTACTCCGACGAGGAGGATCAGATTCCCTATAAACCGCTGCCGATGGACCTGAGCCCGGAGACCGCTCAGCCGATCAGCGCGACCGTTGATCCGCTGAAAGAGCAGTCCAATCGAAAGAGGCTCATTACTCAGAAATCCTTACCCACGATATCGAAAGCGAACGAAGTTACTCTGAGCGAGGAGAAGAAGGCCGAGGTTACGAGAAGTCCGTCGGTGAAGAACAGAAGCAAGCTCGACGGTAGCTTAGCCAATTGGATAACCAGGAGTTCAGCTGGCGGTGAGACCAGCGGTGGGAGTTCCAGTAAGTAATGAGTGTGACCTTTGCCGACGTCTTTTTGCTCATTACTTTGTAGAACACGTATGAATGCGTTGTCGTTTCAGCGACTTCAAGTAGAAGACAATCTCTCGACATGTTATGGAGCGGTGGTACGGGAGAACGCGTCAAGGAACTACTCAATCATGGTATGATGATGCTAAACATATCCAGCTTAACGGAACGACGTTCCAGCGAGCCAAAGACAGCGGAGAGAGACAAGGAGAAGTCTGAAAAGTCCGAGAAGTCGGAGACCAAAGGGAAGAAGGTTCCCAGTCCGTTGGAGAAGACGATGAGCTATCTCAATGCCGACGAGGAGACGTCGGACAGCGAAAGCTTAGCTAGGTGAGTTCTCGACCGATCACTTTCTGTTCGGTATGATCTGTCGCTCTTTACTAACGAATAATCGTGCGGAAACAGTGTGGAAATGCTAACGGAGGATCAGATCTCCTCGCTCATGATGGAGCCGGACATGAACCAAGTATGCCAAGAGATTCTGGGGACTCCCTTGGTCGAGGTGTGTCCATTATTGCAACAGCTGCAACAACAACAATAGCCTTATCGCGGAGGGACTTGCGCGACCGAGCGGCGAGGATTCAACAATAGAAAGTGTTCAAGATCGTTATAAAATGATAACGTAAAATTAAGGCACATCCTTTCCGTTGTGGTTATCGAGCACACGGCGATTTGTTTTCGTACTACGCTGTTATACTGTACGTTTCTACTCGTACGTCGTTGTCATGACTTTGTAGACTCTTTTTATTGTGCGATGTAGGCCGGAACAAAGGATCGTATTTTCGGGGCAATATCGCTCGATCCTGCAGGTATCGTTGCATTCGACTGTCTTATTCGGTATCAAGTTACTCTGTTCATTAGAAAATGATCTACATGTACATTTAGGTAGGGGTGTAATCGTTTGGCTTTCGATTGATTTAGGATTCGTGTTAAAAAAGAAAAGGAGAAAAAAAAGGAAGTGTCTCGCGGGCTCCTCTCGGACACTATAAGAAGCCTAACGACGTTTTTCGTGGATACGCTTACACGATATTACCTTAGATTGTCGCTTGTGGGGAGGGGAGGGGGGCACACGTTTTCGAATCTATTCTATAAAATCTTTCTAATATTTAGCATTTGGTAAACTAACGAAACATCTCCATTCGCTAAGAAAGCAATATGTAGTTAATTCTAGGAGATTTGTAGTCCAATCTAGATAGTCGTACACACAAATTTATTCCGAGTTGCATCGACTCTATTTTTTGCTTGCCTTTATACGCGACTGCTATCACGTTGAAGTCTCTCGAAGCGTTTGAGAAACTATTATTGATAGAGCGTCGTGCTACTACAGCGAGATATCAAACGATCTAAGTAATTAATTAGACCATAAACAAGGTTGCGTTCGAGACATGTTCCAAGACGATCAGTTAGGCATTACATTCATTAAGTTTATCCGTGGAATATTCAGTAAGGAGAATTCTGTAGAAAGTTACGAGATGCCAATTATGACGTCGATAGTCAGATTCTCTCCGAAAACACGGAACGACGTGTACATAAGCATAGTATAAAAAAGAAAAGGTACGACTTTCAACACACACAGATCTGTACAACAAAATGTACTGTTCAAATTATCTCAAGACTCCAGATAAAATTGAACTTGAATCACTCGTAATGCTTTGCTTCGCAAAGGACGAGTGGTTCCAACATTTTGACGGAATATTTTGGGTGCAGGTCGTGAATCTCGCAGAATTCGACACGACATGCTGTTTCATATTCGGAGCTTCTACGAAGCTTGCATATAGTATCTAGGAGAGATCGAGTCTGTCTGCGGGGACTATGTGACCTCTGCTACCCAAAGTGTTAAGAAGTAGTCGCCTCTGCCACTCCAGCGAGTAGGAATTCAAAAGCTTTTTTTCTGGAACCCCTACATGAAGCTTCTTCAACTACTCGTTGGAATGGCAGAGACAACTAACACCCTTTTAACACCCGAGATAGCGGTGTAGACACTCTATACTGAGGGAGAAATTACCTTAAAATCAACAGATATTTCTTTGATGGATACCATTAATATATTTACTTAAATCTAAGCTCTATCTAAATCAAATATTGCTTACCTGATTTAAGTAAACGATATTTGGTTTAAATAAAGAGAATTTAGATAAACATGTTAATGGCACCCATCAAAGAAATATTTGTTGATTTTAAGGTAATTTTTCCCTCAGTGTATAATCCCCGTGAGAACAGACAGCCCTGATCTCCCCTACGATAGCGTGTTACAAACACAAATACACATACACACACCCGCCAAGTTTAGCCAGATATTTTTCAATATTTTTTCGCTCCAACCATGCGCGATAGGGACAACAAACACGTATCTATCAACAAAGTACCTTATAGCCGATCGATTGAGCGCGACAAGCGAGAAGTGTGATTTGCAAATACAAATTATCGTAAGCAGGCAGTCTGGACAGTCCAATGTGTTATATTCGCTCGTGATAATAATAGATCGGAGGAGATTATTGCGTTCGGCACGCACGAACGAATTCCGCGACTCGAGACAAGTAAGTTAAGTGATCTAGCTCCAATCATTTCTATCGCCACACATTGTGATATAGCTCATAGCGATTTTAGATATTCAGTTGGATTGTCCAATCGTCGACGAATATTTTAGTGCAAAGGGTGCAATGTGCTATTTATAAAGAGTAATATATACACAAATATTTAAGCTATAAGTTATATGTACATATATATACACACACACACACACATACCACGTGCATATACAGATCCTATTTATTTTCAACGTGATTTCCCGCGATCGGCGTTAATTGACGACACCTTTCATACAGCGTTTGTCAATTTTTACATGAGGACAACACATG
Source organism: Odontomachus brunneus (assembly GCF_010583005.1). Taxonomy (NCBI): domain Eukaryota; kingdom Metazoa; phylum Arthropoda; class Insecta; order Hymenoptera; family Formicidae; genus Odontomachus; species Odontomachus brunneus. The sequence goes on along the minus strand of NW_022639492.1, from coordinate 1,203,191 downwards.
GTGGCAATTATATTTTCTAACAAAGATTATTTTACAATTGATACGATCGCGATGCGCAGGGAAAAGAAGAGAGAGGGACTCGTCTGCATGCGCAACGCGTACACAACGTAGTTTATAATCGTCGATATTGTAAAAGCGAGCGAGATAAATATCGATTATTGGGAAATATCATGTTTTCAAGATACATCGTGGCTTCTGCGCGCGTATACAAAGTCCATTATTGCCACTTTTCGGTAATGTAATTTACTCTTTAAAGCCTGTGGTCCCTCATCTTGATTGACGATGTCAGAGACGAGAAAATACACGTTGGAAACTCTTGCGAAATATGTTGAGACACGTTTACGAAATATTTGCAACCGATCGAGCAGATTCGCAAAATAGTCCGAGTACTTTCCCATTGCTCCAGTAATCGACAAATAGCCGTAAAATTAACGTGACCAAATCGTGAGGAAAGGTGGTCTAAAGAGAAAGGTTGCATGTCACATCAATTTCACGGTTACTTATTGACTGTTCGAATAAAGGGAAAGTGTACGGACTATTTTGCAAGTCTGCTTGAAATTGCGGGCGTCACTTGGTGGACACGTCTTTTTACTTCAACATATCTCGCGAGAATTTTGAGCGTGTAATTTCTCGATTCTGACGTCATCAGTCGAGAGTCCTGCGGCGAGGAGCCAAATGCTTAAGAAAGTTAAACATTTTGAAAAAAACTCTTTTTAACCAATTTTTTGTGTACCCAGAAAGCAGGTAGATAAATAAATGTTTTTTCATTGAATTAGTCATCTTTTAAACTGTTGAAAAATATTTTTCTATTTGATGAAATACATTTTTATTTTGCTATAAAATGTACCCTGCACCTGGAGTCCTTAAAAGTCATCTGAAATAAAAAGAACCTAAAATGTTCTTAAAGTATATGAATGTGTGCAGTTTCAGTTAAGCGTACAGATTTTTTACGATTAACATTTCCTCAAAAAATGCCAATAAAAATGTTACTTTTATTTTGAACGGTTTTCGAAGATTTTTTTTAAACGTGCGTTATTTTGCGAATAATTAAAATATTAAAATTTTCGTACGCTTGACTGAAACTACATTCATATGCTTGAAGAAAATCTTAGGCTTTTTTTATTTCAGATGACTTTTAAGGACTCCAGGTGCAGAGCCTACTATAGACACATTTTATACCAAAATAAAAATGTATTTCATTAAATAGAAAAATATTTTTCAACAGTTCAAAAAATGACTAATTCAATGCAAAAACATTGATTTATCTACCTGCTTTATGGACGTCACAAAAAAATTCGATAAGAAGAGCTTTTTTCACAGTGTTTATCTCCTTTAAGGCCCGCATTTGTATTCTACATTTAATGACGCTAAATGCAAGGATACGAATGCGAGCCGGAATCTTTGCATGTACAAAATGCGACCAAGCGCGCTGTTTAAATACGCATCCGCTGATTCGAATTATTTATTCTTATCGTTGCTCAAGTACGCTGTAAAAAAAAGAAAACAAAGAGAGATCGATTGAGACCCACGACGCGACGTTACTCGTCGGACTTGATGAACGACTCTCCCGAATTGAATTTTCGCGAGGGAAACGCGGCACCGTCTCTCACATCACCTTGGCTCTCCGTGTGAATCTAGACTACTAGAGAATAGAGAGGCTCGAAAGTAGGACTTGTAGACGCGCGATTCTTCCATTCTATTATCCATAAAGGAGAGTGTACGAGCTTCGGGGGCGCGAAAATTATACGTCGAAATTCCACACATAATCACAGCGCTATCGCGTACGTTCGAAAAATCTTGCCGCCGGCACGAGATCCGACAACAGTGAGATGCGACGGTAGCGGTAACAAATTATATTGTACATACCTAATATTGTATATGTGAATGTAACTATATGTATATATTATTATCCTCATTAAAACCTCATTGCGAAAATATACGCCGTGCAGAAGCGTGTAATGTGCGCCGCCGCGTCCGCCATTACGGCCGTTCGTTTGCAATTCGAATTTCCGGCTTCGCGGTATCCCAAATAGAACAACATTATCTTAAAATATTCCATTTTACTGTGTAAAATTAAGTCAGGATAACTTTATTTTCGGTAAAAAAGTTAAGTTTTTGTTTACTGAAAGGATTATCTAATGTCCGCCCGAAAGATAACTTTTAATATCCAAAAAGATATCATTTAGATATAAAAGTATCAAGTTGGTACATGGATACAAATTAAATATATACCAAATGATAACTATAAGATGCATAAATAAACTAGCTATTAACTAACTGTAAATTGTTATTTAATTGATGTCATATTAATGGAGACGAATTACTTGACATTGACTTGTTATCTTATAGATACGTTCCAAAAGTTAACTTCAAAAACGTTAATCAATAGACAACCTGTTCTACTTGGGATTGCTCGCGATAGCTCGACGAATCGACAATTCTCACGGTCATAATTGCCATCGCGCTTTGCAGGATTAATCGATAATGAATATCGTATCTTCGCGCGCTGCGTTACTCGCGAGAGATCGTCGACCGACCGTTCAAAAACGTTTCTTAGCCACCTCCGTGTGCAACTACAATTACCGACTGGACGTTGCTCACCGCCATGGCGTCATTTTTGGAACTTTCCCGATAACGGCCAGCGGGAAACACGTGATATCATTATGCGAAGAGCGCATTACGAATACGTCGCAATCGTAGACTTCGGACGGCTCGTGTAACCGTTTGGAAGGACGATGTCAATCGAATACCGAATACCGAATAGTCGAATGAATACCGTATCTTTGCGTGCTGCGTGACTCGCGAGAGATCACCCAGACAGCACAATGTCCAAAATCGAGTCATAAGACGTCTTTAGAATGTTTTTAATCCCTTATTCACAGCCTTGCTTTAATCTTTAAGCCGTAATAAATTGACCAAGCACTATTTTAAAAATAATCGACTGTGGTTTATTACGGCTAGTTTATTTCACTTTATTTGTTTTTGTCATAACAAAATCACAGTAAATAATTAAATAATAATTGAGCATTAGCCAAATAATTATTGAAATACTTATTGAAATAATTATTGAAATAGCTGTATTTAATCACTGAAATTTTTTAATAATTCCTAGTATTAAATTTCTATAAGCAAACCACAAATCTTATGTAGCTCTGCAACTTAATTACTACAATACATATAACAAAATGACTGTCCGTATATTACGACTATATATTTGTTAGACTAACGAGAGGTAAGAAATTAACAACTGATTATTTTAAAAATAATCGACTGTGGTTGGTCAATTTATTATGGCTAGTTTCACTTTATTTGTTTTTGTCATAACAAAATCACAGTAATTAATTAAATAATAATTGAACATTAGCCAAATAATTATTGAAATACTTATTGAAATAATTATTGAAATAGCTGTATTTAATCACTGAAATTTTTTTAATAATTCCTAGTATTAAATTTCTATAAGCAAACCACAAATCTTATGTAGCTCTGCAACTTAATTACTACAATACATATAACAAAGTGGCTATCCGTATATTACGACTATATATTTGTTAGACTAACGAAAGGTAAGAAATTAACAGCTGATTATTTTAAAAATAATCGACTGTGGTTGGTCAATTTATTACGGCTTAAAGATTAAAGCAAGATTGTGGACAAGAGGTAAGAAATTGACCAACCACAGTCGATTATTTTTAAAATAATTAACTGTGGTTGGTCAATATCTTACAACTTAAAAATTAAAGCAAGGTTGTAGACAAGGGGTACGACAATACCTTATAAACTTATCTTAAAGATGTCTTAAAGACGTCTTATGATCCGATTTTGGATATTGTGCTGTCTGGGCGTCGATCGCCCGTTCAAAAACGTTTCTTGACTTACCTCCATGTGCAACTGCAATTGCCGACTGGACGCTGCTCATCACCGCGGCGTCATTTCTGGAACTTTCCCGATAACGGCCAGCGCGAAACACACGATAAACACACGATAAACACACGATATCACTATGCGAAGGGCACGTCGCGAATACGTCGCAATCGTAGGCTCTCGGCCGGCTCGCGTAACCGTTTGGAAGGACGATGGCCGCCATCCTTTACACGCTTCCAACGACCGCGAGCGTCTATCTTTGTCTATCTTTGTTGCTCACTGAATGTTAAACGAAGATAGAAAGACGCTCGCGGCGGTTGGGAGCGTGTAACGGATCGCGGCTGAACGACAACACTGACGCGCGGGACAACAACAGACGCGGCGCGCCTTTTTTTACCGACCGCCGTTGCGCGGTGACGTAGTTGCCGCGGCGGCCGGCGAGGCGCTGCGAGTGGCGCTCGGGCGCACTCGGCTCGCGAGCGCCTCGGTACACGGAGCTAAAATGGCGTCGCGTGCACGGTGCCGATGATCTCGTTTCGCCGCGTTTGATCGTGTGGTCACGGCTTGCGACGTGTGTTAACGGGGCGACGCGCGTGACGACGGCGACGACGACGACGAGTCTCGAGTGCTGACTGCGCGTTCGTTCGCGCGTACAGTGTGTGACGTCCAGACTCGGACGATCGTGCGAGTGACGAGCGAGGCGGTCGCGCCGCGTACGGACGTTACAACGAGCGGCGGCGGCGGCGGCGGCGGCGGTGACGACGACGACGAGGACGGCTGCGAGGACAACGGTGAAATCCTCGGCTGAATCGCGAAGAACAGTATCGCGCTGACCGTCTCGTGCGGGTCTGTGTCTGTTTTCTGTCGTGAGGACGCTCTCCTCAGTGGCATGACGAAGGTCTACGTGAGATACACGTTTCCGCGCGTAAGCATCGCAAGCACCGCCGCGGTGACGGAGTGTGTGTGTTGACGTGCGCGAGTGAACCCTCTCCGCGACACCCATCGCCCTTGTTACGCGACCCGCGCGGGAGTGCTGGCCGAGGAGGCGACGACTACGACGACGACGACGACGAGAACGAGGAGGAGCACGGGGACGTGCGTTTAGCCATCCACCATGGCGGTGAATCCGCGTGATATGGACGGCTTCATGCCGCTCCTGTCAACGACGGACATCAAGAAGAAGCTGAACGTCGGTAACGCGTTGCTGAATTATCTCGGCGACTTCAGCAAGAGCATCGAGTGCCAGGACATCGGCATGTTCATCGACAACGTCATACCGTGGCTCAACAACGGCAATCCCAAGGTGAGTGACAGATCCCCGGTCGTCCCGGCGACGACGACGATTTCAGTCCGCGCGAGCCTCGTTCACTGCTCTCGCGACGCACTTAACCTTTCCGCCAGAATTTTTTCGCTCACTTCCCGAGAACCTTCCGCGTCGGCCGTGGCGATTTATCTCGTAGGCACTTGTTTTCGTTGTCATTGAACGTTACTAGTCAGAATATCGAGTGGCTTATTTGTTATCGATGTGAGGTCCGTGTTATCAGTCGTTGCTTGAAATTTACTTCAGGTGAGACACTTAGATTTTATAATTTAGAGTTAGATCTGAGATTCCTTAGCTGAATCACGATTGCAAATGTTACATATATTATGTAAGTGAAATAAAAAATTCTCATCTAACTCTAAATTTAGATTTGAGTATTTCACGTAGAACAAGTTTCAAGTAACGACTATTAATAGGAGCCTAAGAGTCGTACCGCGAATAATATCGGGAAGTGACGAAAGTAGAAACAATGCCCAATGATTCTTACTGCCAGGATGCTTTTTGATTATGTTCAAATAATTTACTCACAGTTTATCAATTTATCAGTTTATCAATTACCGTCTAATACATCTACCCATTTTATTCATTGCTTTCATTCTGACAAACGTTAATACTCTTGTATAAGTGAAACACCACGTCTGTTGTTAATTAAATTTTAATGAAAATCTAATTATTAATATAACTTTATAAAAACGGGTAGATTTATTAAACAAATTATGTCTTAAAATGTCACGCTTGCTGCTGAGGAAGTTACATTAATAACTAATTCTAAACTTGCTAGTAACCTACTACTAATTTTAACTCTATAAACTGAAGGTTCTATTACTAATTTTAACTCTATAAACTGAAGGTTCCAAAGGCACAAAGAGATACTTGTAAACAAATGGTAAATTTGCCAAAAGACTAAAGTCGAAGAACCTTGAGCTCCTCCTCACACATTTGTTCTTTTATTCATTGCTTTCATTCTGAACGTTAATGCTCTTGTATGAATAAAACACCACGTCTGTTATTAATTAAATTTTAATGAAAATTTAATTATTAATATAGCTTTATAAAAACGGGTAGATGTATAAAAACATTGATTATCACAGTAAAGCTTCAATTTAGTAACAGCACAAGTCACATTAATCTCACTTATTTACTCTCGCACACTAACACTTCCAGAATCTATTAATCTATGTAAAATTATACTAACAAAATTAAGAAAAACAACTTTTACATATAATGTAAAAAGTTGTAAATAAGAAGTCAGAAAGTTTTAAAGCCAACTTGAGGGAAAAATTACCTTAAAATCAACAAATATTTCTTTGATGGGTGCCATATTTATTTAAATCTAAATTCTTTTTATTTAAACCAAATATTGTTTACTTAAATCAAGTAAACAATATATTTGATTTAAATAAAGAGAATTTAGATTTAAGTAAATATGTTAATGGCACCCATCAAAGAAATATTTGTTGATTTTAAAGTAAGTTTTCCCTCAGTCTATAATTAGAAAATAAAATTTCAACTGAGAGTTCACCTCATTACAAATACAATGGAAGGTTTATTGTGAGATTGTCTTCGAACTTTTGTTAGCTTTTTTTTGTCTTGTTTAAACCAAACATCTGTTTAAACCCAACGGTTTCCTATGTTTACATTACATGATAAACTAATGTTTTTATGCCTGTTGTATTGATTTCTACGTCTCTATCTCTAACGGCTTGAACAATTATTATTTTATATTTCTTATACCAAGAAAGACTTGGAACTTTGAAACAGCCTGTGTAGAAAGCAGCAGCCTGGTCTGTGATGTGCACTGAGGAAAATATTACCTTAAGATCAATAAATATCTTTTTGATGGGTGCCATTAATATATTTATTAATTTATCTAAATTCTCTTTATTTAAACTAAATATTGTTTATTTAAATCAGGTAAACGATATTTGACTTAAATAAAGAGAATTTAGATTTAATTATTAAATATGTTAATAACATTTAAAGAAATATTTGTTGATTTTAAAGACAAATATTTCTTTAATTTGAAAAACTCAAAAATCCTAATTCTGTGGATTGAATCATTCTTGCACAGCTATGGCCAATTTTGAAAAAATTATGTAACTTCCTCAAAGTATGGTACAAACGTACTGAAGAATTAAAAAATGTATTTTATAATTTGTTAGTAAAAAAATTCCAAAGAAATTCCTTTAATTTGTGTCTACACTGAGAAAAAATTTACTAAATTTTAAAAACGTTTGTTTGGATACAACTATGGACACATATTTGTATAAATTAAGTAATGAATTTCTAAAATAAAAAAAATGTATATTTAAAACTTCTTTATTTAATTTTAGAAATCTATTACTTAATTTAAACAAATATGTGTTCACACACACAATTGTATCTAAACAAACGTTTTTTGAAATTTAGTAATCAAAGAAATATTTGTTGATTTTAAGATAATTTTTTCCTCAGTGTATACATGTGAGAGTGTTCTACTAGTCGAAATAACAAGAAGATATCAGGGGGAGCTCACGGTTAACCTTTTTATAATTCATGGAACATTCCAGTAACTTTTTTTTTAATGAAATATTGTCAAAAACACTCTAAATAGCAAAAGTGGCGCGTTTCAACTGCCCGATCCTAAGTAGTCCTTATTGATACCAGTGCTTAAAGGGTTAAAGGATGCTATTATTTGAGGATTATTATCCTTATTATTATAGGTTATTATATCACATGCTAAGAACGATCTTTATTGATGATGACATTTGTTTCTTTTGTTTATGTCAAAAAATTTCAAATATTATTTCAAATTTAGTAAATTTTTTTCTCAGTATAGGCACAAATTAAAGGAATCTCTTTGGAATTTTTTTACCAAGAAATTATAAGACGCATTTTTTAATTCTTCAGTACGTTTGTACCATACTTTGAGGAAGTTGCCTTGGTAGTTTGTTTGTTTGGATACAACTGTGAACACATATTTGTTTAAGTTAAGTAATTATTTTCTAAAATTAAATAAAGAACTTTTAAATATAAATTTTTTTCTTTAATTTTATAAATTCATTACTTAATTTAAACAAATATGTATGTTTACAATTGTATCCAAATTATTTTCTAAAATTAAATAAAGAACTTTTAAATATAAATTTTTTTCTTTAATTTTATAAATTCATTACTTAATTTAAACAAATATGTATGTTTACAATTGTATCCAAATTATTTTCTAAAATTAAATAAAGAACTTTTAAATATAAATTTTTTTCTTTAATTTTATAAATTCATTACTTAATTTAAACAAATATGTATGTTTACAATTGTATCCAAATTATTTTCTAAAATTAAATAAAGAACTTTTAAATATAAATTTTTTTCTTTAATTTTATAAATTCATTACTTAATTTAAACAAATATGTCTGTTCACAATTATATTCAAACTTTTTTCTCAGTGTAGACACAAAGAAATCTCTTTGGAATATTTTTTACTAAGAAATTATAAGACACATTTTTTAATTCCTCAGTACGTTTGTACCATACTTTGAGGAAGTTACCTTGATAGTTTGTACACTGAGAAAAAAATTTACTAAATTTCAAAAAACGTTTGTTTGAATACAACTATGAACACATATTTATTTAAATTAAGCAATTATCTTCTAAAATTAAATAAAATTAAGTAAAATATTTTCTAAGGTTAAATTAAAATTAAATAAAGAAGTTTTAAATACGACGCCGTCGTTACTGCTGCTGCTTCTTCATGCGTCACTCTGTGTTACGAGATGCGGTTATCTCGCGACCAACAGTGAATGGGACACGAGTCGATCTCGCCCTTAACGTAAGCGACGACGTTAATCGCGACGTCGGCTCCGCATCGTCCTCCTCGTCGAGCACACACATGACGCGCACGGTCCATAAATGGAGAAAGGAGACGATTGATCAGCCGCTGCCTTCGGCGCGCTCCGTTTTTCGTCGTTCGCACGTGAGAACGCGACCGCCCTTATTTTCACCTCTGCCTCGGAAACGAGAGCAAACGGCGTAGTATGCGTGACGGGGTGGCGCGCGGAAAAGCAGCCGGTTATTAAACGCCGATGTCAATAAAAGGCCCGTAAGAGCGGTGAAAGGAGCAGAGAGGCGCGCTATAATATTTGAGGAGTCGGCTTGTCGTGTTATTATTAAGAAATACGTGTCGTTTACCATTTCGCGAGTGAGGCTCCTCAGACTCTTCTCAGATTCTCGGGCCCGGTATTGATGGTTGTCATCCGAAACTTGTCCCAGGTAGAATACTCGGATTTTTGTTCAGAGTTAGAGTTTTTTTACCCGAATTATATATGTACACTGTAAAACCTGATGTACTAAATTTTATGTGTCCCAAATCATCCACTCTCATTTATGTGTAAATTTGACACAAAACAAATGTAGTAAAAAGTAACACGCATAATATGGAAAAAATTAACACAAGAATTTAACACTTGAATACCGTCAGGAATCACAGTTTGTGTTAAATTGACATATGTATAATG
>NW_022639492.1:1192410-1193503 GCF_010583005.1 Odontomachus brunneus | reverse complement strand
TTTTTTTTTTTCTAAAACACATGAAACTTTTGGAAACATAAAATCCAATCTACTATACCTATAGTAGGTGTTCCAGTTTTACCGCGTTATTTTGCAATAGTAAATTCCTCAATACAATTTGGAACAGTTTTTCCTTGGCAAAAACGTCAAGGGAGATGATTATTTCTCGTAATCGTTCAATTTTTTATATTCTTTATCGTTATAACCGAGTCTCAAATTGACATTTTATTAGAGCAAACTCGACTTCATATGAGATAAATGTCATTTTGATGTTCATTTGATTCCCTGAGATCTGACATACAAAGTTCTCTTTTTCAATCGCTTATAAGAAAGTTATAATGCTCAGTGTCGTGTTTTCAGTGGCATATCACGGGCACTACTTATAAACTTACTATTTATCGAACAAAATTACGTTTCTATACATTTCTTTTATTATCTAAGTCGTAAATGTTAATTTAAAACAAAGTTGAGTGGATATACACAATATTACATTATAAATTGTTAATTTTTCACCACTGTATTTTGCAAACAAAACAGTCAATAATTCTGAGATTTGTGTATAATGCCCGATATATTAGTTTTTATTAGTCTTTAATAACAAAACCCTAACTTTCAGCTTACAAGAAATTAAAAATAGCAGGAATTTAAAATAGCACCTCAACTCTAAGGAACACATATGAAAGTGTCAACTTTAGTTTCAAACATCTCAATTTTCAAATGGTCCAATCTTTTTCTAATTGCACGAGCAGTCAGATAATATTTCAATTTAAATATAGTGCAAGTTTCAATGAATTTTCAAAATAAACTTATTTTGTCTTACACAAGCAACCTCTTTATAATTTGGGGTGTCTTGATATTTTTCTTAGGGCAAAGCAATTCAACTTTAAATTAGCCAAAAAAGCTGTCATTAAAAAATAACGCATTTGAGGTGATATAAACTATGTAATTTTGTGAATATAGTTAATTATCATTTATGTAATCAATGATTAAATACGATGAATGTCCAAATTTTCACTAATAAAATTATATATATATATATATATATATATATATATTAGCAAATTTTTTAGCTATTACAACTAAATAACTTTTA
>NW_022639492.1:1191947-1192400 GCF_010583005.1 Odontomachus brunneus | reverse complement strand
TAACACGCATAATATGGAAAAAATTAACACAAGAATTTAACACTTGAATACCGTCAGGAATCACAGTTTGTGTTAAATTGACATATGTATAATGTCAAATTAACTAAAATAAAACGTTACTTTGACATTTGAGAGAAGTATCAATCTATGGTTTTATGATGAAATGAAAGTGTTAATGACATAATCTATGTCTGACATATTAAATATGTCAATTTAACACACCTGTGATTCCTAACGGTATTCAAGTGTTAAATTTTTGTGTTAATTTTTTCGATATTATGCGTGTTACTTTTTAACATATTTGTTTTGTGTTAAATTTATATTAATTTACATAAATGAGAGTGGAATAATGTGTTAAATTACATAAATTATTTATATTAATTTACATAAATGAGAGTGGAATAATGTGTTAAATTTAACACATCAGTTTTTACAATGTAACATTCAGGCCTG
>NW_022639492.1:1188793-1191876 GCF_010583005.1 Odontomachus brunneus | reverse complement strand
GTTTGTACCATACTTTGAGGAAGTTACCTTGATAGTTTGTACACTGAGAAAAAAATTTACTAAATTTCAAAAAACGTTTGTTTGAATACAACTATGAACACATATTTATTTAAATTAAGCAATTATCTTCTAAAATTAAATAAAATTAAGTAAAATATTTTCTAAGGTTAAATTAAAATTAAATAAAGAAGTTTTAAATACGACGCCGTCGTTACTGCTGCTGCTTCTTCATGCGTCACTCTGTGTTACGAGATGCGGTTATCTCGCGACCAACAGTGAATGGGACACGAGTCGATCTCGCCCTTAACGTAAGCGACGACGTTAATCGCGACGTCGGCTCCGCATCGTCCTCCTCGTCGAGCACACACATGACGCGCACGGTCCATAAATGGAGAAAGGAGACGATTGATCAGCCGCTGCCTTCGGCGCGCTCCGTTTTTCGTCGTTCGCACGTGAGAACGCGACCGCCCTTATTTTCACCTCTGCCTCGGAAACGAGAGCAAACGGCGTAGTATGCGTGACGGGGTGGCGCGCGGAAAAGCAGCCGGTTATTAAACGCCGATGTCAATAAAAGGCCCGTAAGAGCGGTGAAAGGAGCAGAGAGGCGCGCTATAATATTTGAGGAGTCGGCTTGTCGTGTTATTATTAAGAAATACGTGTCGTTTACCATTTCGCGAGTGAGGCTCCTCAGACTCTTCTCAGATTCTCGGGCCCGGTATTGATGGTTGTCATCCGAAACTTGTCCCAGGTAGAATACTCGGATTTTTGTTCAGAGTTAGAGTTTTTTTACCCGAATTATATATGTACACTGTAAAACCTGATGTACTAAATTTTATGTGTCCCAAATCATCCACTCTCATTTATGTGTAAATTTGACACAAAACAAATGTAGTAAAAAGTAACACGCATAATATGGAAAAAATTAACACAAGAATTTAACACTTGAATACCGTCAGGAATCACAGTTTGTGTTAAATTGACATATGTATAATGTCAAATTAACTAAAATAAAACGTTACTTTGACATTTGAGAGAAGTATCAATCTATGGTTTTATGATGAAATGAAAGTGTTAATGACATAATCTATGTCTGACATATTAAATATGTCAATTTAACACACCTGTGATTCCTAACGGTATTCAAGTGTTAAATTTTTGTGTTAATTTTTTCGATATTATGCGTGTTACTTTTTAACATATTTGTTTTGTGTTAAATTTATATTAATTTACATAAATGAGAGTGGAATAATGTGTTAAATTACATAAATTATTTATATTAATTTACATAAATGAGAGTGGAATAATATGTTAAATTTAACACATCAGTTTTTACAATGTAACATTCAGACCTGCAACTGCGATTCAAAATATGCGATTCTTATGCGTGTTACTTTTTAACATATTTGTTTTGTGTTAAATTTATATTAATTTACATAAATGAGAGTGGAATAATGAGTTAAATTACATAAATTATTTATATTAATTTACATAAATGAGAGTGGAATAATGTGTTAAATTTAACACATCAGTTTTTACAATGTAACATTCAGGCCTGCAACTGCGATTCAAAATACTCTCATTTAGCTCTGAATTCAAATCTGAGCTTCTCACTTGAGACGAAGTTTCAAGTAATAACTGTTAATACGGTTCTCAAAGTCTGATCCATATTAATAGTCGTTACTTAAAGCTTGTTTCAGATAAGATATTCAGACTTTTGTCTCAGATAAGATATTCAAAGCCAGTTCCAAGTTCTTTGGTCGAATTATAATAAGTGTAACATTTATATCGCAATTGTAGTCGCAATTGAACTGAAAAAACTCTCATCTAACTCTAAATTGAAATATGAGTATCTCACGTGAGACGAGTTTTGAGTAATGACTATTAATAGTAATGACTGGCCTCAGACTCTTTTTCCATGGAAATGTTTTGTTTCTTTGAGTGAGGTAGTTTTATATATATATATATATATATATATATATATATATATATATATCCATTTGACCTCTTTCTCTTTCCCTTTCTTTTATACACTAAAAAAATACTTAAATTTATTTGTGGGATATAAAGTTTATTTACAGAAATAGTATTCCACACACATTTTGCAGAAATAAACTTTCTTCACGGAAATAAACTTTCCTCACAGAAATAAACTTTATATTCCACAAATAAATTTTCAAATATTTCCTCTCAGCGAGTACGTCGGCGGGTTACGTTCGAGAAGTGAATGTAGATTGAAATGATTACACGGCACTATTTGAGAACTTGAGGGCGTGCCGTGATTACAAGCCAATACGACAGCTAATGCACATTTAACGTTAGACGTTTAACTGTCCGCTTTAAAGACTTGCTTACCCGCACGTGTGTGCGCTAAGAAAAATACTTGAAATACTTTATTTTTATCAGGACATAAAAGTTTGTCTCGCAGAAACTTTATTTTCCAGAAATAAGCTGTATTTCGCAGAAATAAACTTTATCTCGCAGAAGTTAACTCTACATCCCATAAATAAATTTTCAAGCATTTTTTTTCTTAGTGTGCATTCGCGGATCCACACACAGGATCAGCGTCGCGGCGTGGTTTCTTAGCTAATTACGCGCCGGTAATCGCGAAACTAATGACGCGAATAATGCGGGCAATTTTTCCAGAGCGATTGTTGCGTCACTCATTTTTTATTGTCGGGGACTTTTCCGTCATTCGTATCTCGCATCTGCAGATACTCGCACATATCTCTATCTCTCTCCTCTGTACTTTGTTTTCATCCATCTATTACGTCTCGGTCCTAATTTCGTCAGATCGTGATGTGACGGTCCGGGGTGTGTCGAGTGACAAACTCGGCTACTCGTGTTCGTGCGTGCGTGCGTGCGTGCGTGCATTCGTGCAGTCCAGGGGTTCTCATTGCGCCCGATCGAGCGATTTTCGCACGGAAAAAAAAATTTGCTAATATATGGACTAAATGGCTAAAAATATTAACTGCAGGAACAAATTTTCTTGCTTTCATAGTAAAAGTTATTTAGTTGTGATAGCTAAAAGATTTGCTAATATATATATTAGCAAATAATATATATATATATTACTGCTTAATATA
>NW_022639492.1:1174319-1182714 GCF_010583005.1 Odontomachus brunneus | reverse complement strand
TATATATATATATATATATATATATATATATTAGCAAATTTTTTAGCTATTACAACTAAATAACTTTTACTAAAGCAAGAAAATTTGCTCCTGCAGTTAATATTTTTAGTTATCCATATATTAGCAAATCTTTTTTTTTCGTGCATGCATTCGATATTTAACCTTTAACACTCGAGCAGTCGCGAACGACCTCGTCGGTTATAAATTTAGATGTTGCGCTTTTATACGATTAGCCGCTCCGCTTTCAAATTTAATCAAGACGCGAAGATAGCCATTTCATCCGTTATTGTTGGAACTTTCTCTCGTCGTTTTGGATGTTTCTTTTTTTTTTTTGTTCATTTCTTTTCGACCGCGCCTCTGAAAACGCGGAGCGCGCTGCACTTTGTAAGATCGTGATATACCGTGTGAGGATATTTCGAGATCCTCTTTGGCAAAGGATACGACGGGGAGTTCGCCGGCGCGACCTTTAAATTGCTCAATCTGCATCGGGCGATCGAGCAATCGAGTTTATGACATGTTATTGTTGCCGATTGAGCTACTCCTACGTCCCCAGTATTCCGTCGGATTAAATGGAACACCGTTTATTTATTTCTCGACGAACGAGTCTTTCAGGCTCGCGGGTTAATCGAACGCGCCGTTTGTCTTCGAAATACCGAAAATTAAATTAAATCCTGATAGGAGAGCGAAGACTTCGACTCAATATCAACGTCAAAGAAAATTAAGGGGCCTTGGTAGTTTATACATTGAGAAAAAAATGTACTAAATTTCAAAAAATGTTTGGATACAACTGTGAACACATATTTGTTTAAGTAATTATTTTCTAAAATTAAATAAAGAAATTTTAAATATAAATTTTTTTCTTTAATTTTAGAAATTTATTACTTAATTTAAACAAATATGTGTGTTCACAATTGTATCCAAACAAATGTTTTTTGAAATTTGGTAAATTTTTTCTCAGTGTAGGCACAAATTAAAGGAATCTCTTTGGAACTTTTTTTATCAAAAAATTATAAGACACATTTTTTAATTCTTCAGTACGTTTGTATCATACTTTGAAGAAGTTGATTTTTTCAAACTTGGTTATAGATGTGCAAGGATGATCCAACCCACAGAATTATGATTTTTGAGTTTTTCCTTTTCATGAATAGGTAGTTAATAAGTTTTTCTATACAGAAGAAAAAAGATCCAAGTCTTATAGGCGCCTTAATTAAAAACAGTTTTTATTTTCTACTAGTTACACTACTTTTTATTAGCTACTTCTCCTTTACTTATTTTTTAAGTTTGTCAATGACAAATTTAAAAAGAAGAGAAGAAGATTGACCATGTTTGATTCCTTGAACGATTGTAAAGAACCTCAGTGCTATCTCAATGCTACTTTTTAAAGCACGTATAAAATTTTCCTCATTTTTTTTGTTTTTTTTCCATTTGGATCGAATCATGCTTACACAACCACGGCCAATTGAAACTCACATATCAGTCGAGTTATCGTACCTACAAACTACCCCGAGCGTTTAAAAGTTAACCCCAAGGGCACACTTTACATCCTTTGCAGCATATAACCGTTGACTTGCCTGTCGAAGAATCACGGGGTTCGGTTCATTTACGAATAAGGGGAAAAAACTTTCACGCCATGTACGTATAAACGTGTTCCTTGCTATCGCAAAGAACTATCGTCGTGAAATGTCGGAGTGACGTTGTTAATCGAAGCCATTAAGTCGCTGAATGTTCTCCGGTAATGTTCAGTGAACGTACACGTCCGAGAATGAAAATTTTTTCTGGACTTCCGCGATATAAATGCGCAACACTCGGAGTGACAGTTTAATGGAGTATTGAGAGGGCGGTTCTCTCGAAACTTTGTTGGCGCGATTTAAACTGTCAGGTACGCTCGGTAACAGTGATTTCGTGAAACTCGCGCTTCGCCCCGCGCATAATTCCGACCATTCGCCACAAGGATACGTTCTTTCTCAACATTTGCTCAAAGTATGTCCCGTCGAGATAAAATTTCAAGTGGAAACTGATGAAAGTTCAGTCAGTTCGAGCGCGTTATGTCGAAGAACTTGATCATTTTTATAAGTATCATGTTATTAGGTCACATTATTAAATGGGAAAAAAATACTTGAAAATTTATTTGTGGGGTAAAAGCTTATTTCACAGGAATCAACTTTTTATATTCCACAAATTCATTTCCAACTTTTTTCTCTCAGTGCAGCTCCTGATAAGTCATGTAACGCAACGTGGCATCAGGACCTTATTATAATAATTAAAATCTTATTAATACTTAGAATTCGATATAAACTTACACGAGCCAGATAACTGATTAGGGCTAATCCGATGCGTCTGTGAAGCTGGCACGACGTTTTATAAATTAAAAAAAAAATGGCAGTTCTATTAACACTTTTCATAGTTCTAGAGTTCTAGATAGAAAACAAAAAAGTTCCAGATTTTTAATGCCAAAAAACAGTAAATGAAAAATTGTCGTGTTAACTTCGCGAACCTAGCACGACACTTTCTCTCTAAAATACAAGAAATAAATAAAAAAGAAGAAGGTAAAAGGAAGGAGCATTTAAGAGTCAGACACAGGGAGGTGTAAAAGTGCAATCAATATATTATAAAGTAACGAAGACTTTTTTTTTATTTTTAATCGTAGAGATAAATAAATATCATTACTTTTAGCAAGAGTTCCCGTCAGTTCGAATTCTATCAAAATGTACAATTAAGAAAAAAAGGAATTCAACAATTACGCCTTTTTCATAAACTTCGAATACTATACTCAGCATGACACTTTTGAGAGAAAATATCATGCAGATCATATCTGGCCGTTCTATCGACAGTTCTCATTAGTTCTAGCAGAGTTCTAGTCTCTACGATCATATTTGAGAAGAGTTCCGGCGCGGTTATCTATTTTTAAACAACTTTTTAATTTTTGAAGTTAGCGCGACGCTCTCGGGAAAAATGTCCTGCTGATCATTTTTTGCAGTTCTATCGACAATTCTCATTAGTTCTAACAGAGTTCTGGTTCCTACGATCAAATTTAAAAAGAGTTCCGGCGGTTACCTATATTTAAATAATTTTTTAATCTTCAAAGTTAGCGCGACACTCTCAGGAAAAGTGTCGTGCTGATCATTTTTTGCAGTTCTATGGACAATTCTCGTTAGTTCTAACAGAGTTCTAGTCCCTACGATCAAATTTAAGAAGAGTTCCTATTAGGCGGCTACCTATTTTTAAACAATTTTTTATTTACAATCTCGGAAAAAGTGTCGTGTTAACTTCGAAGATGAAAAAATTAAGATAAACCCAGAAATGCCCAGAAATATCCATAAATCCAGAATGTTGGATTAACAAATTTGTGTATTGCAGATTTTGCAGTGAAATCTTTCTTTCACTAGTCAAAATCAGATATTAGACGGGGCGGTATAAAGTGAGGAATGTTTTCACTGAAAATCAGTGAATCATCGGTGAAATAGTTCTTTTACCGATTCAGGAGCGTTTTTACTGATTCACCTTAAGAAAGGAGACGTTAGTTTACACTAACGACGATTCATTCACGAGTTAGTGTCGGTCAGAACGTTCTCTAGTAGGAAGATCCACTGTGTCGTATGGCAAAACCTCTGTTCGGAGGCGGGTGGGCGTAAGAAATCATTCTTCTCACTTGGGCGGCGACGAATGACTCATTGTAGCAATTTTATTTAGATGTAATTATCTCTGCTGAATTATCTCGACGATCCAAGTATATCTTGCGTGAAACAGATTCCCTAGTATTTTCGTTTCAAAAGTGAGCACACCTGAAGCCTAGTAAATATTCTAGTAAATAATATCTCTTAAAAATAAAAACAATGAAGGGCTAATAGGAGTTCAGGTACAGTAATTTTAGTGCTATAAAACCTCAGGAAATAGATGAAAGTTTCCTATGTTGGGAAATCAAGTAATTTATATAAATTATATAAATTACTTGATTTCTCAATGTAGGGAACTTTCACCTATTTCCTTAAGTTTTATAGCACTAAAATTACTGTGCTGAACTCCTATCAGCCCTTCATTATTTTTATTTTTGATTTATCTTTGGAGTTCTTTTGTTTTTTAAATAATATCTAGTCTTCGCGCGTTATTTTTGGAAATCTCCTCGGTGATCGCTCTTTCCTTCGCGATTGGTTACGGTGCGAATTCTGCTCGGGAATTTTTAACCGCGTCGCACCTGACTATCGAGTTACGTCGACTTGCGATCCCCGCGCATGTAATTGATACACTCACCTAGTGTGAGCTGTGAAAAAAGTCATCACCGAGTGAATTTCGCCGGTGGATCGTCTTACGCCATTCCGCGGCCGCGTTGGCTGCAGGAATACGCGAGGATCGCTCTCGACAAATCGCTAAACGAGCTGGATTTCAGCTAAAATTTAAGATCCTGCATTATGCATGATCTCTTTCTTTTCGCGCGCGTGCACACGCGCACAAAACACAAGGAGAGAGAGAGAGAGAAAGAGAAAGAGACGCATACTTCAACGAAATCGCATTCATGCGCGCGCGGATTCCTCGTACGTTATACGTTCACTGCTATTCTTAGCATGACTTTTTATTATCATACGCGTCACCTTTCCGTTTCCTTCCATTTATTTACTTGCAGCACCTTTCTGCGTTTCCAGAGCGAGTCTCGCCACGATTCGCATTCTAAGAGAAAAATCAAATCGTTACCGCGATACAATTCTGATGCGAGTAACGGCGACGCTCGCACAAATTGCTTTCTTACTTGGAGACTTTCTCAATTTAAGGATGTATTGCCCGTACAGCCCCTGCAAAAAGTAAAAATTAGAAAATTGTGAAAAAGTGAAAATTAGAAATGAAGATACAAGTGAATAGAATCTTTTTGATATCTTTAAAATTATTTTTTACGGAACGCAAAAAGTTAGAGTTTTGTAGTAAAAATTAGACTACTATTTTTCAAGCGCTGCCATTTTGTCAATTTTTTTTCAAATTATTTAATTCTAATTATTATTATTTAATTCGTGTTAATATTTTCATTTCCCGTATAAAAACGTGTAATATCTGTATAGAATACAATTTGACAACAACATATTTTTACTTTAACAAAACATATCGAATAGTTTGTTTTATTTTTTTCATATTATTTCTGATTTTTAGATTTCTATCTTTAAATCTATCTTTAAATAAAATTTTGCAAACGCCTTTTTAGCATTTAAAATGCATGTATGCAGAAATTGAGATTGCTATCATTATTTGCTGGTTATTTTTTCCTCTACTAAATATAGTGACATCATATGTATTTCTATAACAGCGCGCTGTGTAAAATACATCCAAGTAGCAACATGACGTTAAGCGATGTATCAGTGACATATTATCGATGCTAAGGACGTCATTATCGCTCTATTAAAACGCCATTTGATGTCATCATGTTTGTTGGATTTACACTCCAAAATGAAGTAACTTTTGATCCGGACTTTGAATCAACGTCTAATTGTTCGTGTCCACTTTAAGATGCAGTATAGATTAAGGGAGTATTCTAGTGTGACGACCCGTTTTCAAGACCCGATTTTTGGGAATTAATTTTAATTAATTTAAGCAAATAGTTAAAGCCCTACAGAGTTAATGTTTTGTACTGACATTTATTTATCTTTGAAGAAACATCTCAAATTTTGTCAAAGCTTTTTATTCAAAATTGGAGAAAATATAAGTTATATAATTAGTATTAGGTCGTTCATTAAGTTCTGCGGTAGATTTGTGTTTCAATTTAAGGCAAAAAAATCGCAGAACTTAATAAACTACCTAATAATATAATTGAAAAAAATATGGATGAAACAGATCACGCCATCTTCCATCGGGCGTGTTGATTGTCCTCGTCGTTTGAAATAAACGAATTTGCTTTCATTTTGTTCTTCATAAATGTGGTTATTGCCCGAATTAGAATTAAAATAATTTGAAAAAAATTGGCAAAATGGTAGCGCTTGAAAAATAGTAGTATGATTTTTACTACAAAATTCTAACTTTTCGCGTTCCGGAAAAATAACAATTTTAAAGATATCAAGAAGATTCTATTCACTTGTATTTTCTTCAATTTTGAATAAAAGTTTTGACAAAATTTGAGATGTTTCTTCAAAGATGAATAAATGTCAGTACAAAATATTAACTCTGTAGATTTAACCATTTACTTGAAATTAATTCTCAAAAATCTCCTTGAAAACTGGTCTTCACACTAGAACACCCCCTTAAGCGTCAGATTATCCCCCTAGAGGGTCAGATTATCTGAAAATCGTGCTTGTTTTTTCACAATTTTTTATAATAAACTGAATAAATATGCAAAGTGTTATTTTAATGTTATGTTTTATTTTTATGTTATTTATAGAACATAAAAAGAGAAGTAAAATATAATTTTGATGATCTGTCGTGAACTTGTCGTTATTGTGTAAATCACTATAATAGAAATTGAGTAAAAGTTAACAAAATTGCAAATATCTTAATGGAATATTATTAAATTTTCAGATTTTTTATAGTAAAAAAATTAATATTTCAAAATTAAATGTTTTCACGAGTTTGTCAGTGGTTCACACGATAACGGTAAGCTTACGGAAATTTTTTACCTAAAATTCAGCTTACACTGAGAGAAAAATTATCTTAAAATCAACAAATATTTCCTTGGTAGGTGCCATTAACATATTTACTTAAATCTACATTCTCTTTAATCAAATATTGTTTATTTAAATCAAGTAAACAATATTTGATTTAAGTAAAGAGAATATAGATTGAAGTAAATATGTTAATGGCACCCACCAAGAAAATATTTGTTGATTTTAAGATAATTTTTCTCTCAGTGTAATTGAACCACCGAGAGTCAAGATATTACTGCAAAATGACGACTTTGAAAAGAAAAACGAAATATATTTTAACTGCATATACCATACACTTATATTGAGTATTTGATCATCAAAATTATATTTTTCTTCTCTTTATATGTTGTATAAATACACGTCAAAATAACACTTTCGCATATTCATTCAGTTTGTCATAAAAAATTGCGAAAGAACAAACACGACTTTCAGGCAATCTAACCCTCCAGTCCCCTTAATTTGCAGTTTTCAAGATTCTTTATTTTCGAGATATGTGGTGGGCAATGCATCCTTCGGGAAACTCGCGCGTGTTTTCCAATGGGAGCGGCTTCGCACGTGTCATTCGGCTCGACGGTCGAGCTTCGATGAAGCGTCGTCATGGTCGGCGACGGAAGCGCGTGTCGCTTAATTGCCGCGCTTGAAATTTCGAACGAGAATCGTCCGTGAATGCGTGATCACCCGCGAGCCACTTGTTGCCGTCGGACGCGTTATTGACTCGCAAGTGGCACGCGTTTTCACCTTCGGGGGCCGAGGAATAAGAAGCGCAATCGCAACGTCAAAAACACGGGCGCGCCGGTTAAAAGCGGCCTTCCAGCTGTCGGCCGTGTATCCCGACGGCTTCTCCATTGTGCGTCGGTCGGAAGAATAGGAAATACGCGTCCCTGAGAGAGCTTCTTTCTCGATCGGTCGCGTTCCCTGATGAATACGCATCATTCATCGCGCGGATTGCGGGCCGCCCTTAATCCTCGACACAAACGCAATTTCATTCGCGGCGACTTTGGCCGGTGAGCTTGCGAAACGAGGCGCGTTTCTCATTCGTTGATTACCCCCCGATAATTAGCGCGAGACCTCACCTCTGATTTCGATCTCGCGAAACGAGATGGATCGATGCCGCGACGATGCTCGTTCGTGGTTTACTTTGCGCTTCATAACATTATCAGGTCGATGCAGAGGTGTTTTTCACGGATGCACACTTTATTTGTCAGCGTATTTCTGTCATGGGAAAATCTTACGAGCACGTGCTTCGTGCTCTCTAAATTTCTTGGAGCGGAATCTCACCGAAAACGAGTGAAAAGTGGCAGTGTTTTCACTCGTGGTAATAGCGAAAATATTGCCAGTTGAAATCGCGAGAGTGAATGTTTCGCTCGAGCTTAGAGCGGATTCTGACTCTGCACTGAGAGAAGAATTTAGTAAATATTATCAAAATTTGGTTACTATTACTAAATGGTAGACGTAAATATAGCGGGCCAAAGCTATGGCAATACTTATTAATTAATTTAGTTCTGTAAAATAAATTATTTATTTGACAGAAGTAAAATTTATTTGCTTCCAGAATATATTTGGTAAATAAAACTTATTGAATAGTTGAGCAAAATAAGCGATTTTGTAATAGTTACAAAATTTTTGGTAGGTTCAACCAACCATGTAATAATAGATTATTGAAACGATGTAATAGCTGCAAATGAATGAATTTTTGTTGTGCTGCAACAAAACCAATACTTATACTGGGAACAAAATAGAACTTGTACCTACTGAATTTTTTATTACATGGGATATAACAA
>NW_022639492.1:1172018-1174031 GCF_010583005.1 Odontomachus brunneus | reverse complement strand
AAAGCTATGGCAATACTTATTAATTAATTTAGTTCTGTAAAATAAATTATTTATTTGACAGAAGTAAAATTTATTTGCTTCCAGAATATATTTGGTAAATAAAACTTATTGAATAGTTGAGCAAAATAAGCGATTTTGTAATAGTTACAAAATTTTTGGTAGGTTCAACCAACCATCTGTAATAATAGATATTGAAACGATGTAATAGCTGCAAATGAATGAATTTTTATTGTGCTGCAACAAAACCAATACTTATACTGGTAACAAAATAGAACTCGTACCTACTGAATTTTTTATTACATGGGATATAACAATTTCATAACAATTATCAAATATCTACTCATAACTGTAATATATTTCATATTAAATATTTAATATTAAGTAACTATTACTAAATTATTTAATTGATGTTACTGTGAATGCAATTACGTCATACTCCTGATCTATTAAATATTTGGTAATTATTATCATATTTAGTATTAATTACTAAGGATTCAATGAGTTTCTGTAACTAAATGCAGTTTGTTATAGTTACCAGTCTTTTCTCTCAGTGTGTATCGGAGTATATTTCAATCGATTAGAACACTTCTTTTTCAGTGCGTTTTGGAACGTAACCGATGAGAGTTTGTTTCTGATTAACTCGCAAAAGTTCTCTCTCTCGTTGAACCATTGGTCGCGTTCCAGATCGCATCGAGGAACAAAAGTGTTTAAATGGCTTTTAAAACCAGAATACGCCAGATTCACTTTTTAATTTCAAGCCAAAACCACCCACTCTGTGTGAATGAACTTGTCGAATTCGAGTAACTTTGTCTCTTGAGCGAGAAACTTCACTGTTCAAAATTGAACGTACTGACTGATGTTCAATATTTATGGCACTCTAGACTCCGGAAGCCAATGCATTTTCCCGTGTCAATATCTCTTTCTTGCGCTTATCTCTCGTTTCTGGTCCATCTGCTTTTCCTTGGGGAAAGTTCTCTTTGCACGTTTCGACAGACGGCCGAGTGTGAGCGAAATGAATGAGACGCGTTACTTCCCTATCTATCTGTCTATCGTGCTACGCGGAGGCGTGAAAAGACAGACAGATAAACAGCAGCGCAAGGCGCACACAAAGTTTAGGTTGTCGTGGAGTCGCGATCGCTACTCGTCGCAAATCGCCGCACGTAATTGGACTTGACAATGTTTCTCTCTCCTCTCTCTCTCTCTCTCTTTCTTTTTCTCTCCTTACGGATACTATATGGACTACACCATTTTTCACATGGCACGAATGCGACCGTATCGATGTCAAGGACGCAGGACAACGCGAATCAACGCGCCGCCGCCGCGGTCTCTGTCATCGTGCGTTCTACTCTACCTTTTTTCCGCGCCGCAGATGTTTCCTTTTGAGGATTTAAAGTATGACATCAGCCTCACCTCGACGCTTTTTACATACGTCATATAGCGAGCGCGCGTTTTATCACTCTCTTGCATAACGCTTATCCGCGCTAACGCGGCACTTCTTCTCGCAACGTGCTCGCGGCTTAATGATGAAGACAGAGAGAGAGAGAGAGAGAGAGAGAGTAGAGAGAGAGAGAAAAAAGTATGCTAATGTCGGGTATAACCAGTTCGCGCGATCGAAAACCGGAAAAGCGCGATATGTCATCGTCGAATCCGTCTCTCTCGGGCGGCTCGCTCGGCAGACTCGTTTTATTTTTCAAGAGTCAAGATCTGCGCGATTACGACACGTTAACTTGGCGCTATCGCGTTCCTCTTACACGAGTATCGCATACCACACAATTCATTCACATGATAATACACACGGCCCCGTGAGTCGAACCGGTCCTCTCTCGCGATTCCCGTGAGTCCCGCGCGAATACGGGGTCCTCACACACACACACACACTGAAAGAAAAATTATATTAAAATCAACAAATATTTCCTTGATGAGTGCTATTATTAGGTGTATTTGCTTCCGTCGTTTTCCTATAGATGGTTTTAGCGGTAAGTGGTGGTCGAAATAAATGGATCATAGACGTCA
>NW_022639492.1:1170556-1172008 GCF_010583005.1 Odontomachus brunneus | reverse complement strand
GTGGTCGAAATAAATAGATCATAGACGTCATACAATAAACTTGGGCATCTGTCAACATAACCCCATAGAAATATTAGTCGATTTGTATCTGCATCATAAAGTTATTCTCGATTGAAAATGTCAGTTTACGAACCAAATTCTCGTCATTTGCGGGAGGTTTTAATTTTCTGCTTCAATATGAAGAAATCTGCGGCTGAGGCTCATCGAATGCTCTCAAGTACTTATGGTGAGGCCGCTATCAGTGAAAGAACGTGTCGTGAGTGGTTTCAACGCTTCAAGAACGGTGATTTTGACGTCGAAGAGCGGTGGAAGAGAGAAGGTTTTCGAAGATGCAGAATTGGAGGCATTACTTGATCAAGACTCGTGTCAAAATCAAGAAGAATTGACACGATCATTGAAAGTGACTCAACAAGCCATTTCACTCAAAACGCCTCAAAGCCATGGGAATGATTCAGAAACAAGGAAATTGGGTGCCGTACGAATTGAAGCTGAGAGATGTTGAACGGCGTTTGTTTGCTTGTGAACAGCTGCTTGAAAGGCTAAGACGGAAGGGATTTCTGCATCGCATTGTGACTGGGGACGAAAAATGGGCTCATTACGATAACCCCAAGCGCAGAAAATCATGGAGAGTTCCCGGCCATGCTTCCACGTCGATGGCCAAACCGAATATTCACGGTTCCAAGGTCATGCTCTGTATTTGGTGGGACCAGCTCGGCGTAGTGTATTATGAGCTGTTAAAACCGACTGAAACAATCACAGGCGATCGGTATCGAACGCAATTGATGCGTTTGAGCCGAGCATTGAAAGACAAACGGTCGCAATACAACGAGAGACACGATAAAGTGATTTTGCAGCATGACAATGCTCGACCCCATGTTGCGAAAGTGGTCAAGACATACTTGGAAACGTTGAAATGGGAAGTCCTACCCCACCCGCCGTATTCTCCAGATGTTGCTCCCTCTGACTATCACTTGTTTCGATCAATGGCACACGGTCTGGCTGACCAGCACTTCCGGTCTTATGAAGAAGTAAAAAATTGGATCGATTCGTGGATCGCCTCAAAAGATGACCAGTTTTTTCGACGCGGGATTCGTACGCTGCCCGAAAGATGAGAGAAAATAGTGGCCAGCGATGGACAATATTTTGAGTCATAAATATATAACCAGTTTTTTACAATAAAGCCTCGAATTTCGGAAAAAAAATGGCGGAAGCAAAGTTGCACACCTAATAACATATTTACTTAAATCTACATTCTCTTTATTTAAACCAAATATTATTTATTTAAATCAAGTAAATAATATTTGATTTAAATAAAGAGAATGTATATTTAAGTAAATATGTTAATGGCGCCCATCAAGGAAATATTTGTTGATTTTAATATAATTTTTCTCTCAGTGCAGAGAGGACGATTTATTGAATAAATATCTCTTTGGAATAGTCCAAACAAATTAT
>NW_022639492.1:1168829-1170546 GCF_010583005.1 Odontomachus brunneus | reverse complement strand
TCTACATTCTCTTTATTTAAACCAAATATTATTTATTTAAATCAAGTAAATAATATTTGATTTAAATAAAGAGAATGTATATTTAAGTAAATATGTTAATGGCGCCCATCAAGGAAATATTTGTTGATTTTAATATAATTTTTCTCTCAGTGCAGAGAGGACGATTTATTGAATAAATATCTCTTTGGAATAGTCCAAACAAATTATTTGACACAACAAAAATATTTCTTTGGAACTAAGCCGCAAATAAATATTTTTGTTGCTTCAAACAAAATTTTGTTCGATCAATCGAAAAATTCGTTTGGACTACCGTAAAATGGAGTTACTTTGTGACAGATTTTAAGGTTTTTGTTACACCAGCTGCTGAGTTTTGAATGAAACTCAAGATAAACTATTGCACAATATGTATACATCCTTCTTCTACATAATAGTGTATTGCACGATTCCACATCTTTAAGAACCACAGAGAAATTTCGGTTGAAAGTTGTCACAATGATGCCCTGCCAGGTGAGGATACTTTGTGATAGCTTTACTTTAACCTTAAAAAACAAGAGGAAATATCATTGTCACAAAATAAACTCATGAAACGTTTATTGAAAACTTGGTACAAACATCCGTAAATGTTATTTGTACATTAGTTATTAGCGGAAATTAACGTAGCCCGGCAGCTTCCGGCTCAACCCACACACTGAGAGAAAAATTATCTTAAAATCAACAAATATTTCCTTGGTGAGTGCCATTAACATATTTACTTAAATCTACATTCTCTTTAATCAAATATTGTTTATTTAAATCAAGTAAACAATATTTGATTTAAGTAAAGAGAATATAGATTGAAGTAAATATGTTAATGGCACCCACCAAGGAAATATTTGTTGATTTTAAAATAATTTTTCTCTCAGTGTAGATGGCATGGTTGGTTGGGCAAGATTTTGGCGCAAATTTTAGCTTTCCTGTTATCATTGTCATGGAGCGAGATTCAAAATACAAAAAAATATAAAAATACAAAATATAAAATAATATAAAATATAATATAATATAATAATATAATATAATAATAATAATGAACGTTGAAAATATTTTTAAACCGACAAAACTCTCAAAGCGCAGGTAGCGCACCCTACCTGCTCGTAGATGTACGCGACTTCGAATACTATACAATTTTTTATAAATAAATTATTACTGCTGTCGCGCAGAACTCTTTGGATATTCGTTTTCTGATCATAAGTGAACGTTAAAAATATTTTTAAACCAATGGAACTCTCAAAGTGCAGCTGGCGCACCCCTCCTGCTGCTAAAGTTACGCTACCTCGAACACTTTATAATTTTTTATGAAAAAATTATTTCTGCTATCGCATAAAACTCTTTATATTTTCATTCCCTGATTACAAGTGAATGTTGAAAATATGTTCAAATATGCAGAACTCGCGAAATAGTGTTAATCTCTCTTATTTTGTTGTCGGTATTTCACATTTTGTGAATTAGGTCTTCGCAAATCGACTTTTCGCTTTTAATTAGTAGAACTATTGTTATATATGATATAGAACTCTAGAACTATTGTAAAACAAGCCGGAACTCTAAAGAAATAGTTGATTTTGCTGATTAGGTGCGCTGCGTAAACTTAGCGCACCTTTTTTAAAAGTCTATTTTTTTGTATTTAATGACCGGAACTATTTAAAATTGTTGCATAGAGCTCTAGAACTTTTCAAGAGAGTAT
>NW_022639492.1:1134402-1167358 GCF_010583005.1 Odontomachus brunneus | reverse complement strand
AAAAGTTCTAGAGCTCTATGCAACAATTTTAAATAGTTCCGGTCATTAAATACAAAAAAATAGACTTTCAAAAAAAGGTGCGCTAAGTTCACGCAGCGCACCTAATCAGTAAAATTAACTATTTCTTTAGAGTTCCGGTTTGTTTTACAATAGTTCTAGAGTTCTATATCATATATAACGATAATTCTAAAGAAATAGTTGATTTTACTGATTAGGTGCGCTGCGTGAACTTAGCGCACCTTTTTTTAAAAGTCTATTTTTTTTGTATTTAATGACCGGAACTATTTAAAATTGTTGCATAGAGCTCTAGAACTTTTCAAGAGAGTATCAGAACCCTAAAAAAAATGTCACATTTTTAAATATGGTGTGCCAAGTTCACACAAGTGTTTATTTGATTCAGCCAAATCGTTCTCTCTGTGTACGTCTTCTCTCTCGCGGTTTGCTGCTCTTACAAGGCTAAGTAGCGTCGAGTGCTTCGCCGCAATAAAACGAGAGCGAGCACGCTCCGATACTATCCGGTGTCGCCTTTATCTCGCGTATTGAGGCACGTTTGTCGGCCAACGCGAGAGATAACCGCCCGATACTTCCACGGGTCGCCAAATATAGTCGCCCGTTGCAAATGGCGACGATTGTCGGGCGGACGGCTCGATGAAATTGTGCATTTCTCCCTTTCGCGCGTCCCGCCCGCAAGGATCCCCAGCGAGGATCTTCTCGCTTCAAATGAAAAGAAATGAAATGAAAAATGGGAGTCGACGTGTTTTTATCGGAAGAATTAATCGCGCTCGCGGTTCTCTTTTGATCGCAGCGATTGTAGGAAGCAGTCTGAGTCACGCAGCCTTTAGCCCGGCACAATTGGACTCTCGTGTCAACGCGTGCGGAAGAAGAGAAATCGAACAATCGTCGACGACGTAACGAGGATTATTCGGCGCGATTTCCTCCGGCTCGCTTTCGTAATCGTCGGCCGCGCACGTCGACCCGCTTCCGCTGTCCGCTTTTCGGTCGAATTGCCAAGAAGGAGTTTGGCGACATATCTGATGCTCGATATAACTGGCATGTCCGAAAATACGCGTTCCGAATTTTCACGGGGGCCGCGTTTAACCTCCGGGGGGGCTGTAATCGCCGTCGGCCACGTGCCGCGGACTCTCTGATCCGCAAACGCCGTCGCGATGCACCGCTGCTGCGTCTCGCAGCAAACGAGCGTCTCCCACGTAGCGGTCGAGCGACAGTTTTAAGGCTCCTGATCAACACCGCGACCATATTGGACTGATGACGTCAGGAGGAAAACGATGCCCAAAATTCCTCCACAGCTAAATGAAAAGATGTATCGTTAAAATGACATTTGCAGCCTGTTCTACATATTTGTGAAACACTCCGGATACTCTTTTGCCGAGATAACTTATTACATAATCGCAAAATAAGTGCGACAAATCGCCTCGTCTTGACAGAAAATCAGCTGTGTGACTCGACCGAATATGACCGAATGACTGTTTATGGAGACAAATAATTTGCTGGCCCAGCAAATTTTCTGTTGCTCTAGCAAAATCTTTTCGTTATTATATGGACAGCAAAAAGATTTGCTAAGAGTACACTGTAAAAACTGATGTGTTAAATTTAACATGTTTCATGTATCCCAAATCATCCACTCTCATTTATGTGCAAATTTAACACAAAACAAAAAGTAACACGCATAATATGGAAAAAATTAACACAAGAATTTAACACTTGAATACCGTTAGGAATCGCATGTTGAAATTGACATATTTAATATGTCAGACATAAATTATGTTCATTTAACATTTTCATTTCGTCAAAACCATAGATTAATACTTCTCTCAAATGTTAAAGTAACGTTTTATTTTAGTTAATTTGACATTATGTCAATTTAACACAAACTGAGATTCCTGACGGTATTCAAGTGTTAAATGAATTTTTTCCATATTATGCGTGTTACTTTTTACCTACATTTGTTTTGTGTTAAATTTACACATAAATGAGGGTGGATGATTTGGGACACATAAAATGTAAAGTTTAACACATCAGTTTTACGGTGTACTAATCAGTATTTGCTGGATATAATTTGCTGAATTTACACGGAAAAAATAATTCTGTTGGTGCAACCGAATTTTCGATTGCTCAGGGATCAGACGAAAATTCGGCTGTAGGAACAGAAAAATTCCTTTATCAGGCTTCTGTATAGTCAATTGTTCTCAGTTGTCTCAATCGAGTTCTAATATCATTGAATGTTCAGACGAATATTTTCGGTTGCGAGAACAGAAATATTATAACAGAGATATCGCTTCTGATCACCTAATTTTCAGTTAGTTCCTATTTGGTTGCACCAACTGAAATTTTGTTTGCGTGTACAAATTATTTTGCTATAAGAACCAGGATTTATATAAGCAGTTTCGCTCTAATAGCAAATAAATTTGCTAAGGATACATTATTTTGCATCAATAGCAAATTAACGTGATTCTTAGGACAAATACACTCAACAAATTTTTTCTATCCCGGCAACGAAACTACTTCTGCTCTGATAACGAATAATTTGTAAAATTAGTTACGTCAACTAAATTTTTTTTATGTCACTACAAATATGCAGCAGCAACGACGATTTTGCTAAAAGAGCAAAATTATTTTTCTCCGTGCACACGGAGAAAAATAATTTGCTGGCCCAGTAAATATTCTGCTAGACAAGCAAAGTCTTTTCGTTATTATAAAAAGATTTGCTCAGAGTACTAATCACTATTTGCTGGATATAATTTGCTGGATTTACAAATTATTTTGCTACAAGAATCAAGATAGATTTATATAACCAGTTGCAGTTTTGCTTAGCAAATAAATTTGCTAAGGATACATTATTTTGCATCAATTAACGTAATTCTTAGGACAAATATACTCAACAAATTTTTTCTATCCCGGCAACGAAACTACTTCTGCTCTGATAACGAATAATTTGTAAAATTAGTTACGTCAACTAAATTTTTTTTATGTCACTACAAATATGCAGCAGCAACGACGATTTTGCTAAAAGAGCAAAATTATTTTTCTCCGTGCACACGGAGAAAAATAATTTGCTGGCCCAGTAAATATTCTGCTAGACAAGCAAAGTCTTTTCGTTATTATAAAAAGATTTGCTCAGAGTACTAATCACTATTTGCTGGATATAATTTGCTGGATTTACAAATTATTTTGCTACAAGAATCAAGATAGATTTATATAACCAGTTGCAGTTTTGCTTAGCAAATAAATTTGCTAAGGATACATTATTTTGCATCAATTAACGTAATTCTTAGGACAAATATACTCAACAAATTTTTTCTATCCCGGCAACGAAACTGCTTCTGTTCTGATAACGAATAATTTGTAAAATTAGTTACGTCAACTAAATTTTTTTGATGTCACTACGAATATGCAGTAGCAACGACGATTTTGCTAAAATAGCAAAATTATTTTTCTCCGTGTACATATTAGATATCACAATAAGCACAATATTCAGAGCATTTCCATACTTCCACAATTTATCACATGATATGCACGCACTCAGTAATAACACAGTAGTTTGCAGGAAAAAATTAATGTCTGTTTACATCATTAGATCTGTTCATTTTTTATGAACTTTGCACTAATGCAATAACTTAGAGAAAAACAAGTGTACTTTATTTCACTCTAACTTATTGCAATAGTCTGCACTTTGTGAACCTAATAGTTCATCACTTTGCCGTTTACAATCATGTCGCCACCGTTAACGTGGAGTTCTCGACCGACTGATCAGGAGCCTTAAAGTGATGCTGGATATCGACATAAGTCGATAAGTTTTGCAGTTGTTTGTTTCTTTTCTTTTAATTGGTATCAAATTGCTTATCAATTCTTTTACAGGATGAAAATAGAAACGTTAATGAACGTTAATGATGCTAAAAAATTGCATGAAATGAACAAAAATTGTTTTTCTTTGCCGACCAATTAAAAAAATATTTTGTCGATTACGTGCAACTGTCTAGTATCAGCTATTCAGTAACGCTTGTCCTACAAAAGTATTTTTAATTTAATGCATCTAACACTGAGAAAAAATTATAGTTGCTTTCGGCGTCAACTATATTCTTTTATGATTTTAACCACAAAAATAATTAGAAAAACCATTGTTTTAATAAGTGTTATTAGAAAGGTGGTTCTTCTAATTATTTTTATAGTTAAAATCACAAAAAGTAGTATAGTTGACGCCGAAAGCAACCATAATTTTCTCTCAGTGAATGAAATACTTGAAAACTTTATCAACACAAAATACTCTTTTTCTGCAAAATTTACGTCGTACTGGTTGCACAGAAAAAAAATTGCGAATGCTTTTACACACTGAAAGTAAAGTGAAAGGTATCATTGAACTTGTCAATGAAACTTTACATTTTTTAACGAATTCACGCGAGAGAAATAGATCGATTCACAGACTATAGACGATCCCTTAATGGACTCTGCAGCCAAGTTTGACAAGTAAGGCTTCTCTCTCGCCCACGCGCGTGCATGCGTGCGTGCGTGTATGGGGGCTTCGCATGACTCCGCGTGTGTTTCCGCTCGAATGTGCGTGTGCGTTCGAGTTTCCTTTCTCGGTGCCTTTCGATCGGAACTAAGTCGCCTCGGGCTCGTTCGCAGGACGTTTCGCTCGGGTTCCTGTTCGGCAAACGATCGCATATTAATATGAGAGGAATATTAATACGAGAATTGCATATAGAATCATAATTACCGCACAAAAGTTGTATGTCCTCCGTCAACGTATACGCTCGTAGAAATCGCGTCGACGCGCAGGCAGACTTTATCGAGCCGTTATCGTATCGACGATACAGCGCGATAACGATAGCGTGAAAGTTACTTGTAAATATACGAGGATACGACCGTGGATGGATTATAGAAGTGCACGCGTGCTTTTTCCCCGAGAGCTCGGAGAGACGATGGCGCAGAAGCGCGGCTAAAGGGAAAAGCAAAAACTCTCGGTACTGAGCAATGATGTCACAGCCAGACGATAGCCCTGAGAGAACGTTTACCCCGTGGCTCGAAAATAGGTTTATATGCCTATGTATAGCGCTTCGTTAAATGTGTCCAAACGTCGCGTTGCATTGAGCGCTTTTGCCAGTGCTGCATGTAGATGTGTGTTTGCGTACGCACAAACTCCATTTGCGACGAATTAAGGGGACTGGAGGGTCAGAAAATCCTGAAAATTATGCTTGTTCTTTCACAATTTTTTATGACAATATGAATGAACATGCGAAAGTGTTATTTTGACGTGTATTTATACAACATATAAAGAGAAGAAAAATATAATTTTGATGATCAAATACGCAATATAAGTGTATGGTAACATGCAGTTAAAATATATTTCGTTTTTCTTTTCAAGGTCGTCATTTTGCAGTAATATCTTGACTCTCGGTGGTTCAATTAAACTGAATTTTAGGTAGGAAATTTCCGTAAGCTTGTCGTTATCGTGCGAACCACTGACAAACTCGTGAAAATATTTAGTTTTGAAATATTAATTTTTTTTTACTATGAAGGAACTGAAAATTTAATAACATTCCATTAAGATATTTGCAATTTTGTTAACTTTTACTCAATTTCTATTATAGTGATTCACACGATAACGACAAGTTTACGGAAATTTTCTATGTAAAATTCAGCTTAATTGAACCACCGAAAGTCAAGATATTACTGCAAAAATGACGACCTTGAAAAGAAAAACGAAATATATTTTAACTGCATGTAACTGCATGTATACTTATATTGAGTATTTGATCATCAAAATTATATTTTTCTTCTCTTTATATGTTGTATAAATATACGTCAAAATAACACTTTCGTATATTCATTCAGTTTTTCATAAAAAATTGTGAAAAAACAAGTACGATTTTCAAGCAATCTGACCCTCCCCTTAAGGGAATGCTGAAACTGAAAACTTTACTGACAGAACACTGACATTTTTCTGCAAAGTTTACATCGTATTGGTTACACAGAATTACAAATGCTTTTACGCAATGAAAGTACGTGCAAAAATAAATAGGAACATTGCTCGATATGTGGTGAAAACGAACAAAAATTTTTTAATGTAAGATCTCAAACTGTCAGCGTAATATTTGCCTAATATTACGTAATATTTTCGCAGTTTGTACGTACCGAAAGTGTGGATGCTCCAAACAGAAAATTTTGGAGAACATTGCTCTACCTTCGTCTCTGCATTTGGAAGCTTAAGAATATCGAAAAGGTTTGCAGAAAGATTTCTAAACATATATGGTTAGGTTTTCCGTTTGGATATGGTAAAACAACAACATATTTATGAAATCCCTTGCCCACAACCTTGCTTCAATCTTTAAGATATTGCCCAACCACAGTTGATTATTTTTAAAATAATGGACTGTGGTTAGTCAATTTCTTACGGCTTAAAGATTAAAGCAAGGTTGTGGACAAGAGGTAAGTTCTGTACATACAAAAAATACTAAAAGGATAGAGTGATTAGTGACGATCGTCTCTGCATTATCGACATTGTTTGAGTTCGTCATCGACTCCAGCATCCCCTTAAGTCTGCCGCAGAGAAAAGAAAAAGTTTGATTGGATTAGCCAGTCAAGTATGAACGAACCAGAAAATTTCCGGTTGAAGTTAATCAGGAATCTTGTTAACTTGAACAGATTTCAACCTGGGATTTCTGGTTCGTTGACATTTTACCAGAAATTTGCTTCATTCAGACATTTTTTTCCTTGCAACGTTGTAAAAAATAATACATTCACGCGCGCACACACACGCATATATACACGACAGAAGCCACGTGTTCACTTAATCGCAGACGTTAAATATTACAAGATGTTATAGTATACGAGCATTAAAATCACATCACCGTTAGCATTAATATGGCTCGAGTTACTTAATTGTTACCTGCACCGTAATCACCGTGCAATTATCTCTCGCGCGCGCGTTTAGCGGCCATTAAAAACGCACGTACAAGCGCATAGCACTCGGTTCTGCGGATACCTTGCCATTTAATTAATACATTCGACTACTTGACTGTTTGATAGATGCCCGCTAAAAAATTTCAACCGATTGCATCCGTTTCTGGCTGTGCAGTGTCGATTATAACTATTCATTAATCGAGAAAGCAGAGACGTGTACGAAGCGAAAGTGACATTTTGACAGCTTCACGTTTCGTAAAACGTTAGTATGATTATTCTCTCATGTGTAACGCGCAAGAAAGAAAAATGTTAAGAAGAATAAGAGGTTGGGTTAGAAGTTAAGGTAATATATAAAATTAATGTAGAGTTGATTTTAGTCCTTCTCATATCAATGCATACGAAACGTCAAGCTGTCAAAATGTCACTTCTCTTCGTCCATGTTTTCTGGATCAGTTGAACATTCATAAGGAACGCGTAGCTAGGAAGAAAGAGATGCTTCTTCTTCTTTAATATTTGGCTCCAGGCTTCTTTAAGAATTCCGCCCCAGCGCTATTATAAAAGAAAAGATGCGGCTGGTCGGAAACTTTCCGTAATTATCAATCTATTTGATAGATCGACAGATTCGTCTTTTCAACCAATCGCATTAGTATCTAAAATCTACTCCATTTCGAAGAACTTTCTGAATCAGTATACGCTGGTACGCAGCAGTGCAGATTTCTGACGTCAGAGACAGTATCGTCTTCGACCCATGAATGGTAAGGCACATTCACAAAACTGAATGACAAGGCAGGATCCCGATTGGACACAACCAGCCACGGTTTGCACGGTGCAACAATTTATCTGGTGAATTATTAGGTTCAACCAATCATACTCTGCACGGAAAAAAGGGATTTGCTGCAGCAGCAAACTAATTTGCAATATATGGACAGTTAAACATAATTCACTGTGTTAGATATTTTTTCTTTGCTGCAAGAATCTATGATAACAAGAAAATCTGTTCGCAAGAAAAGTGGCTAACGCAGCAAATTTATTAGATGGACAACTAAACATAATTTACTGCTTCAGCTATTTTTTTTGTCGCAGAAGCAGATTTTCTTGTTATCTTAGCAAGAAAATTGGTTCCTGCAGCAAAGAAAAAGTGACTAACACAGCAAATTATGTTTAGTTATCCATATCTTTTTTTTCTATGTATGTCCAATCGTGCCGTGATCCAATCAGGTGACACACAGTGACGTTTTCGGTGTCGATCGTAATCGATTGCGCAATCACTAACGACAATGGACATTGCTCCGCGTTATACGCGTTATACGCGTCGAAAATGAGTCTAGGAAAATGATAGGAAAATCAAAGGGATAGATAGCTATAACACCAGACGAAATAGTAAAGTTAGTTCCGATCCTTAATCAACGTCGGCTGGTTGATTGCACGTTCCCTTCCTTGAGAGAAAAAGTTTAGCTAATTTAAAAAAATAAAGCTAATTTAAAAATACTCCAAGGAACACATCTATAATGGGGAAACATAATCTAATCTAATCATAACTTAAATAAATGAGAGCAAATGTGATTTATGTATCTCACAAGTAAACCTGCCCAAAAGGTACACTCCAATTTCTTTCTAATTTGGCACAAATGTAGAAATACAAAAAATATTTAAGTCATATTTTTTCATTTTGACCCACTTTGAGTTTCACGGCAGTTTATAGCTTTTTAATATTCTCACTTCTGTCATCAACAAATGCAACAAAAATGCATAAGAAATAAAATTGAATACAAGATATAGTTAAATAATTTTAACAAAATCGGCATAGTTGAGACACGAACCATTCTAAATTTCTTTAACCGAGATTCCAACCGAAATATTTCAAATCTGTGTTAAATTAGTCAAAAATGGTTCGAATCTCGAGAAATTATTCGTAGAAATTTTTTTAACTTTTTGTTTTGTTTAAACATTTTATTATTTATACAAATAATTTTACACATTTGATCTCATAATCTGCAAACCAAAAACACTTATATCTTGTATTCAATTTTATTTCTTATGTATTTTTGTTGCACTTATTGATGATAGGAGTGAGAACATTAAAAAACTATAAACTGCGAAAAATGAAAAAATATGACTTAAATATTTTTTGTACTTCTACATTTGTATCAAATTATTATAAAAAGAAATCGGAGTGTACTTTTGGATAGATTTACTTGTCAGGCAATATTTGTTAAAATGACAAATGATGAAAAATGTGACTTGCAACGGTAACCGTTTGATTTGTTTCTCTAATAATCATCAAACAGCAAACGTGCTTTTTTCCGAGGGATTTTTCGCAGTGTTGATCAAACAAAGAAACACAGTCAAAAACAACACATCGCACTTGGCTCGTAATCACAAGTGCACTTCGTCTGGGGCTCTCGCAGCTGCAGCGTAATAACGAATAAGGGTCATCGCACACTAAATGACGTAGCTGCATGTGCATAACATAAGACCGTCCCGACCAATAAGCATATTCTGCAAAATTTCAATATAGCAATTTTTTCCTGGATATTTATTGGTTGAAGTGGTTTTATGCAGCTGCAGCTGTGTCATTTTATACACGGTGACCCTAAGAGGCGATGCGCGAGGGTGCGATTTTCCGACTCGTGAAAGGCAACGATGATGACGAGCAACTTCGTCTCCCTCTGGATCGATATGCCGCATCTTCCGAGCGGACGATGTCAACATCACGCGTGCAGGAGATATTACGATCTCTTGGACTCGATTCTTCCCTCAGTCTTCATCTCATCGTTACAGCCAATGGCTGCGATGATCTGGAAAGTGGGATTCGTTCGTTGGGAAAATTGCCAAAAGCTTTATTCGAAGGGACAGCCGACCCCAGTCAGCAGATATCTCCTTTGTCTTCCTTGTATCGATCCAAGCGTAAACGCGAAATCGGGAGATATCGGATGGCGGTAACGCAAGATAAAGATCCAGGGAGTACTCTCTTAAAATAAATCAGTCAAACATCATTGAATACAGTGAATATACACTGATTGCAGTTATAAGTATAGTACTGAAAGTGCTCAGTGCTATACTCATAACTGATATTAGTGATTCGCTGATTCACTTTAAGAGAGTACAAGGAAAAAAAATCTGGTACATACACTGAGGGAAAAATTACCTTAAAATCAACAATATTTCCTTGATGGGTACCATTAACATATTTATCTAAATTCTCTTTATTTAAATAAAATATTGTTTACCTGCATTTCGCTATAAATTTTTTTCAAGGATCAAGCTAATCCCGCCGACTAACACGGTCACTCATGCGATTACCTCATCCGCAACATTTGCTGTCGCTTGAACGTTTTCCGAGGCGGGCTGTCGTCTCAATCCTCCGTGTATAATCGTATTTTTCAAACAGTACATGTGTCGCGTAACTTTGCGCTGTCGTGACTTTGGAGAAAATTAATAGTTTTATGCTGCAATTCTAAGCAGAATCGTAAGTCTCGTAACTTGTTCTCGTAAAATTCGTCAGAACTTATGAGTAAATTTACAAGTCTATGCAATATCATATGTCGTAATAATTACGATGTCGTAATATCTACGATTTCATGTAATTTACGATATTTACAAGTGATTGTATGACATATGATATTGCTCAGACTTGTAAATCTATTCTGACATAATTCTGACGAATTTTACGAGAACAAGTTACGAGACTTACGATTCTGCTTAGAATTGCAGCATTAAACACATCCTTCTTTCCAGAGACATAGCGAAGCCCCAGCTATAAGATAACAGCGTAGTAAAATCAAGATCTGCAAACAGATTTGCGCTATTTTGAAATTTTCTCGGTTTACTAAAGTGATCAAATTTTTCAGTCCAAAATCCAAGACATTTCATGAATGTATGGAGTGGAGTGGAGGAGATGACTGAAAATTGCATATATATATGTATATAAAATATTGTTTCATAGATATTATATATATATACACATATAGTGAGAGAAAAATTATATTAAAATCAACAAATATTTCCTTGATGGATGCCATCAACATATTTACTTAAATCTAAATTCTCTTTATTTAAATCAAATATTGTTTACCTGATTTAAGCAAATAATATTTGGTTTAAATAAAAAGAACTTAGATTTATATATATATAAATAAATATGACACCCATCAAAGAAATATTTGTCGATTTTAAGGTAATTTTTCCCTCCACGGAAAAAATAATTTGCTGCAGCAACAAACTAATTTGCTACATATGGACAATTAAATATAATTCACTATGTTAGCCACTTTTTCCTTGCTACAGAAACCTATTTTCTTGCTACAACAAGAAAGTCTGCTCCTACAACAAGAAAAGTAACGAATTTGCTACAGATGGACAACTAAACATGGACAGAATTTGCTAACGTAGCGAATTTGCTACAGATGGACAACTAAACAAACTTTACTGCTTTAGCTATTTTTTTTTTTTTTGTTGCAGGATCAGATTTTCTTGTTATTATACCAAGGAAATTGGCTCCTGCAGCAAAGAAAAAGTAGCTAACACAACGAACGATATTTAACTGTCCATTTATAGCAAATTAGTTTGCTGCTACAGCAAATCCTTTTTTTCCGTGTAAGATTCCACGATACTACGAAATACGAGCGTCGAAAATAATTTGCTGCTGCGTGAAGTTCTCGAAGTGGCACGAAGGACGCGAAGTACACGGCTGCCGAGCCGCGTTCGTCTATCCGTTTCTATTATTAGCCAACCTTTTTAGCCATAATCGGACGTGTTAATTAATATCTCTTAATGGCGAGCCGTTACAAACACCTTCTGTGCTCGGCAAATTATCCGGTAGACCCCGATCGCCTTGTTACGCGGCCGCGGCCGGTACACGCGAACTGAAGGAGGAGGGCAATCACATCCGACGCTACAATCATCGTCACTGTAATGCGCCATAAATTCAAACGACGCACGTGTCTCTTGTTGCAGGTTGTTCAGAGCGGTTTGGAGATCCTCACGTACCTCGCGGATCGAATGGGGCACGATTTCAAGCCTTACATCTCCACCACGATTCAGCCGACGATAGACAGGCTAGGTAAGCATCGACGAGTCAGTCGCCCATCTATTCGTCCCGCGAATTGTCCTCGAGGATCAATTGGTCGACATTATATGCGACACATGAGACCAAGTTTCTACACTGAGAAAAAAATATCTAAAAATTAATATATAAAATTAATCTGAGAAAATTAAAAAGGCAATTAAAGAGCCAAACGCCAAATGTTGGAGCGGAAACAAAACGTGCATTTTCTTATTTTTCAGAAATATTTTGTATTTTAGCATAAAAGTTAATATGTTATTAGTACCCAGAGAATAAATATAATTTATCTTCTAGATATTTTTTCTCTCAGAATGTGGCACGTCGCGAAATTATTGTCACAAATAATAGTGAAAGTTTCTGAAAGATATCTGGAAAATAAAATTGTTTATTCGGTGAGTATTGATAACATATCTACTCAAATGTAAATCCTTGTATTTAAAACCTTGTATTTAAACCAAAACTATTTTTTTAATTGAATACTAAGAGACTACAATGAAACTGTACTCAATCAAAAATTGTGTTGACAAATCAAACGTGCCTATGTTGTTATTGGATTTGACAGTTTGATTGTTTGGTGAGCTTTAAATGTTTCAATTTATCTTTGAACTTACGTTTGGCTCTTTAATTGCCTTTTTAATTTGCTTGGATTGTATATCGATTGTATTTGGTTGTTTATTATAAAATTAATATATAAAAAATATTAAAAAATTAACAAATATTTATTAGGTGGGTATTATTAACGTATTTACTTAAATCAAAATTCTTTTTATTTAAACCGAATATTGTTTACTCGGTTTAAGTAAGCAATATTCGATTTAAATGATTTTGATTTAAGTAAATATGTTAATGGTAATAAACCCACCTAATAAATATTTGTTAATTTTTTAATATTTTTTCTCAGTGTATTACTGCTTATGACAATTTTGCGACGCGCTACGTTGGGAAAAAAGATATATAAAAAATTATTTGGTGAGTTTATTAATGATACATTTACTTATACTAATGTAAAGTATTTCTCAAATAAGAAAAAATGCATTGTCTTAGAGTCTTAAACGGAGAGAATATTATAATTTTTCTATTTTTATATAAATTCTTTTTAATTTTATTTTGCTTTTAGTTATCCACCGAAATAGACTGTCGGTAAGATCTATCTTGCCAAGAAACATAGTAAATTTCGCTAGAAACTTAGCAGATTTCGCTAGGAACATAGTAAGTGTTTTGATAGCACATTCAGTTCCTAAAATACAAGTAGCACATATAAGATAGAAAGATAGTGAATTGCTGCAGATCTATTCCTCGGTTTCAAAATCCTTTAGTAATTTTTACTATAAAATGCAATACGTGCAGCTTTTGAAAGCAATTGTTTGTTCTATTTAAATACAAGGATTTACATTTGAGTAGATATGTTATCAATACTCACCGAATAAACAATTTTATTTTCCAGATATCTTTCAGAAACTTTCACTATTATTTGTGACAATAATTTCGCGACGTGCCACATTCTGAGAGAAAAAATATCTAGAAGATAAATTATATTTATTCTCTGGATACTAATAACATATTAACTTTTATGCTAAAATACAAAATATTTCTGAAAAATAAGAAAATGCACGTTTTCTTAAATAAAACCTTAGTTTTTCATGAAAGCTATTATTCATTCACATGAAAGAATTCAGATTTAATCAAAACTACAAAGTAAGGCCAATAAAAGTCGTAACACTGGTTCGTGATGTACAAAGCTTTAATACACTGAGCGAAATGTCTGATGATACTAACCAGAATTCTATTTAGATTTACCAAACGGTATGGTGAATAATTGTGTAACAAAATATATTAGACAATGATATCAAACTATGGTATCTGGTGAGCGCGTTGTCTAAGTAGCATTACAGTAATGCTGAAATATGTTTACCAAACCATCTGGTACAGCATATAATTCACTTGATGAATGTTATATATATACAGTTATATATATAATTTTTATATATTTATTGCATATAATCTTCATATACTTAGTTCTAAATTTGTCGACATATTTTAAGAAATTCCATTCTTCCAAATATCTAATGGTTTCAGCATCCATTCTTTTATAGACGTCTTTACAAATTAGTGTATTAGTATGAAAAAAGAAACGTCGCAGCGAGTAACAATTAACTATCGCGTCTATAGTACACGTTTAGAGAGAATTACCAACTTGTCTAGATGCCTACAACTAAATGTCTCTACTATCGACTATCAGATGCGTTAAGGCATCGTAATCAGAATATTGGATATGTGAACCAGATATCGCAAATTCACATATTACTTTCATAAGACGAGTATAGAGTCATTTACCAAGCCATTTCTCTCAGTGTATATGTACATTATTAGATGGCAGAATCTCTCTGTGTCCCCAACTGTTTATTAAAGCCTTTAGGAGAGATAAATTATTAGTTTTAAATTTAGATAACGTACGTTTTCAGCACCAAATAAATTTGTTTCTCTTTTCTATACACTAAGAGAAGAATTTAGTAAATATTATCAAAATTTGGTTACTATTACTAAATGGTAGACGTAAAAGCTATGGCAATACTTATTAATTAATTTAGTTCTGTAAAATAAATTATTTATTTGACAGAAGTAAAATTTATTTGCTTTCAGAATATATTTGGTAAATAAAACTTATTGAATAGTTGAGCAAAATAAGCGATTTTGTAGTAGTTACAAAATTTTTGGTAGGTTCAACCAACCATCTGTAATAATAGATATTGAAACGATGTAATAGCTGCAAATGAATGAATTTTTCGTTGTGCTGCAACAAAACATACTTATACTGGTAACAAAATAGAACTCGTACCTATTGAATCTTTTATTACATGGGATATATTCATAACAATTATCAAATATCTGCTCATAACTGTAATATATTTCATATTAAATATTTAACATTAAGTAACTATTACTAAATTATTTAATTGATGTTACTGTGAATGCAATTACGTCATACTCCCGATCTATTAAATATTTGATAATTATTATCATATTTAGTATTAGTTACTAAGCATTCAACGAATTTCTGTAACTAAATGCAGTTTGTTATAGTTACCAGTCTTTTCTCTCAGTGTATATTTTTCTCTCAGCAATGACATATAATTCATCAGGAACCGCGATGCGTTGCCGATAAATACTTCTTCCATTTACTTATCTTCCGCGCGTAACACAAAGCCGGTTGTCGCGGCCGCATGTGATCCCGACATTCGAGTATTATTTAGAAAGCTGCACCATCTCGAGACTCGTATGGTCCGAGGTGAGGCTGGCGTATCGACTGAATCATCGTTAATCGCTAAATGAGTCCTAAATAGAACGAGCCGGAGTGAAGTTTAAACGCAACCTTTAACGAGGTTGATGTCTATGACAGATGTACACCATATTTGTCGAGAACCGGTCCGCCGATCGCTTGCAACCGTCCGGACACTGACGTCGGGCAATGAATTTCACGCACACGTACGCGCGATTCGACGATACCGCCGCTGCGATCGCTGCTTTCATCGCCATTTTCAGCGGATCAGAAAGAAAGAGAGAGAGAGAGAGAGAGACAACAATTGAATTCGCACGTTTGCCTTCGCAGGTGACAGCAAGGATACTACCAGAGAAAAGGCGCAGCTGGTGCTCTTAAAGATCATGGAGAAAGGATGCATGACCCCCCAGAATCTTCTGGATCGGCTTCGTCCAGCCTTCAATCACAAAAATGCGAAATTACGGGAAGAGGCGCTGATCCTGCTGACGACGACGCTGAACGAGTAAGCGAGACTTGAGACCAAGGCCAAGTTCCACAACATCCGTTTAAATTTAACTACCGGTTAAACTCCTAGTAGTGATTGGTTTATTCTGATTAACTCTTCTTGATGTCAAGTGCGATTGGTCAAGTCCAATGGAATAACCAGCCAGTTAAGTTAACTGGAGGTTGTGGAACTGGGCCTTAGACATTCGCGTCACGATTGCGAGATGTCTTCGTAATAATACGTGTGTGCACGGAAAACATGCGAATCTTCTCTTTGCAGACACGGGGCGGACGAGATGACTCTGTCGGGAGTGATACCGAGCATCGTCAAGTTGCTGTCCGACCCTTCGGAGAAGGTCCGGGAGACCGC
This sequence comes from Odontomachus brunneus, assembly GCF_010583005.1. Lineage (NCBI taxonomy): Eukaryota > Metazoa > Arthropoda > Insecta > Hymenoptera > Formicidae > Odontomachus > Odontomachus brunneus. Next base: position 1,151,245 of record NW_022639492.1, on the reverse strand, counting down.
CTTGAACACACTGGCGGACATTTACCGCCACGTCGGCGAGCGATTACGCGTCGATTTGCAAAGAAAGCACAATGTGCCGCAAGCCAAGTAAGTGAAATGGGGAGAAAGCGATTCCTTCGGCTTTCGGCCCGCGTAGAGAATTTCATGGCGTACGATTCGATCACGAGAGAGAGAGAGAGAGAGAGAGAGAGAGAGAGACCTCGCCTCTCGTCGTGAAATACAGTCGATAGCGCGGACAGAATCGTAAACAAAGAAGTCATTTCCAAGTACATAACGTCGCGCAGTAATACACTCCCGCGTTTCTCCGTTCGCAGAATGCTCCTGCTGATAGAGAAGTTCGATCAGCTGAAGGCTGCCGGCGATCTTCTACCCCTGGCGATGTCGTCCGACGGTGAGTAAAATTGATTGAATCCCTCCGCTCTGCGCCCTGCGTGTCGCCCTGCGGCTCGATTTGAGCGCGGCTGAGATGAAGAGGAGAAAATGATTGAAAGAAAAACAAGCGAGACACTGCCACGCGCACGTCAGCCTCGGCTTCGGCTGTAAATCTCGCCACTGCGAGCCTGTACTGAGCCTGTATCGTGCTGCCATCGCGCAGCCACGGAGTCTATCACGTAGCGGACGCCTTCACATGCAGGAAGACTCACCTGCCCGCGGCCCGCCTCACCTTCTCCTCCCTCGCCGGGTTGGCGTTACATGTATACATCATGAATATTTACCAAGGACCGCGTGTTCCTCGAACATGACGGGAATAGGCGCTGCGCTCTCGCCCGTACGGTGACGCCGCTTCTGATTTCGTATTAACGACGCGCGCCGGCGTTTTCGACCATATTTTTCCATGCCTCTTTCGCTCTCTCCTGCGCTCTACTCTTTAAGTAAGTAAAGAGATAGAGAGAGGGAGAGACGCAGATCGCGACAACGGCGAAAACTACGCACGTCCTACGTAAGTCGTTCGCCCGTTCCGTCGCATAAAGTTTCGTCTCCTTGAACGGGCGATATAATGAGATCGCTAATTCGCGTTATCTGCCGCCGGGGAGCATTGCATAACGCCGCATGCAGCGATAGGTCGCTGGCGTGTCGCGGCGTGTATATCGACGGTGTATTGTTTCAAGCGCCACACTCTGTAATCCACACCGAGGTGAGGCTACGTCCCGGCTGCCGCAAACGGACGGCCTTGTAGTCGCGCGCGGCCGCCGCGATTGTCGCGGATTGTACGAGCGTTCGAATTTCGGTCGCGAATAATATTACGTCGTGTCGTGTGCCGGCAACCGAACACTCTTGGCATCTCCGGCAAGAGAAAAGGTGGAGGAGGAGAGGAAAAAATGTCTGAGCGCGCATGGCAAAAATTCGTCGGGTGAAATCACCCGCGAATCACAGCTACCGGATTCGCCGCCGCATTCCGCGGCTTTGCGCAATCATTTCGCATGCGAGATGTTGAGGCCGCGAGCGAGAGAGGAGCTTCCTCGTGAGAGCGATTGCGACACCGGACAAATATCGTCCTCCCGTCCGCCTGCATCCTCGAGGTTTTCCCCGAGGCTTGCTTGTCGGCGTTTCGCGACATTGTCGGTCTGAGCGTGACGATTCGATCGTTATTAGTGGTCGTCGTCGTCGTCGTCGTCGTCGTCGTTAATTACCACCTTGCACGAATGCAGTCGTCCGCGATGCGTCCCCGAAAGGCCAAACGATTCTCATCGCGCGGCGAAGCTACCTGCATTTCGCTATAAATTTTTTTCAAGGATCAAGCTAATCCCACCGACTAACACGGTCACTCATGCGATTGCCTCATCCGCAACATTTGCTGTCGCTTGAACGTTTTCCGAGGCGGGCTGTCGTCTCAATCCTCCGTGTATAATCGTATTTTTCAAATAGTACATGTGTAACTTTTCGCTGTCGTGACTTTGGAGAAAATTAATAGTTTTATGCTGCAATTCTAAGCAGAATCGTAAGCCTCGTAACTTGTTCTCGTAAAATTCGTCAGAACTTATGAGTAGATTTACAAGTCTATGCAATATCATATGTCGTACAATTACACGTAAATATCTACGATTTCATGTAATTTACGATATTTACAAGTGATTGTATGACATACGATATTGCACAGACTTGTAAATCTATTCATAGTTTCTGACATAATTCTGACGAATTTTACGAGAACAAGTTACGAGACTTACGATTCTGCTTAGAATTGCAGCATTAAACACATCCTTCTTTCCAGAGACATAGCAAAGCCCCAGCTATAAGATAACAGCGTAGTAAAATCAAAATCTGCAAACAGATTTGCGCTATTTTGAAATTTTCTCGGTTTACTAAAGTGATCAAATTTTTCAATCCAAAATCCAAGACATTTTATGAATGTATAGAGTGGAGTGGAGGAGATGACTGAAAATTGCATATATATATGTATATAAAATATTGTTTCATAGATATTATATATATATATATATATATATATATATATATATATATATATATATATATATATACACATATAGTGAGAGAAAAATTATATTAAAATCAACAAATATTTCTTGGATGGATACCATTAACATATTTACTTATAAATCTACATTCTCTTTATTTAAATCAAATATTGTTTACCTGATTTAAATAAACAATATTTGGTTTAAATAAAGAGAATGTAGATTTAAGTAAATATGTTAATGGCACTCATCAAAGAAATATTTATTGATTTTAATATAATTTTTCTCTCAGTATATCAAAAACAATATTTTATTTATGAATATATGAAAAAAGGCTTGCTACATACATTAAAAGTAGAAATTAAAGATAAAACTGTTGAAAGTTAAGAAATAAGAAGCAAAGCTACAATATTTACTCTACAACTACGAATTTTCCTGCATTGAGAAACAAATTTTCTAAATTTCAAAAACGTTTGTTTGGATATAACAGTGAACATATTTGTTTAAATTAAGTAATTATTTTCTAAAATCAAAGAAAGAAATTTATATTTAAAACCTCTTTATTTAATTATAGAAAATAATTATTTAATCTAAACAAATATGTTCACAATATCTAAACAAACGTCTTTTGAAATTTAGCAAATTTTTTTCTCAGTGTGAGAAAGTCTTTCTTTGTCTGAAGCATTTAAAAAATTCTCTGAACCGGGATAGCATAGAAAAGATCCATGGGAGAAGAGGCGGAAAACCGGGCCTGTCCCGGGAAAAACGGGACGTCACCTTATCTTTGCGAAGGTTGGTGAGCGATCAAATATTCGCTTGGATCTCTCGCAGACCCAGCATTGTACGCGGAAGGTTAACATTTTATTCCGACTTCCGACGTACCTCGAATAGATTCACAGCGTAAAGTGTTTCTTTCGCTAGAGAAATCGTCTCTCTCCCTCTCTCTGCCAAAGATGCAGAGTTGAAGGCGCGCTGCTCGCAGCTTTGAGTCGGTTTCCTGCGCAACACCCTGTGCACACACATCGATCACGATTAGGTCATAGATGGGCTCGGCAGGAGAAGCCATGGCGCTTCTCGCTTGATTTCAGAGATATTAATAGAACTCAAAATAGCCGTGAAGCGCTAATGGCGATCTTCCGCGAAGCGCGCGCGCGCGCGTCTCCATCCTCCTCACGAGCAATCGAACTTCCGGTCACCGTGAGGGATCAATCTCAGGCGTTATTAGAGCGACTCGCGCGTTCTACGCTCCGCGAGATTACGTATGTCCGTTAATATGTCAGTCCTCCACGAGCACGGTGCGCTCTCCTTGCGCGCGCGTGCCTCTCAGGTCGCAAAAGCCGACCAAGCGTGCTAACGTCGAATTCCGTAATGGAGGCCCTCGGGCTGTAATTGGAGACGTATAATTCGGCGAAAAATATCCCGCGCGCTCTGAGGAATGCCCGATTAATGCCGGCGATAAACGCGCAATTTTGATCCGCCGCTGATGAATTAATCTCCGATCACCCGTGTTACACATCAATACCTTTCTTATGCGCTCATGCGTAAACGCGAGAGCGACGTGCGTGCGCGCTTAACACTTTGCATGAATTAAATTCGCCGCTCTTTTCGTTTCTCCTTTGCGATTTCTGCATACCTCACGCCCCGTGACGTGATCGCGCACACGCGTGCGACACATGTCACGCGTTCTTTTTGACGCGCGCACTTCGCGTTCCGCGCGAACGTCGGTGAGAAAATCGCGGACCTTTTTTCTTCCTGCGCTCGTTTGCGCAGAGATTTCTCCGTGGCGAACACGGCGAACTGAAATCGTCATCGCCGCGATATCCTCCAGCGCGAAGTTATGCGACACGGAAAGGTTGAGCGAGCGACCGGCGAGCGAGCAAAAATTTGCATAAGTCTCGTTTTCGCTCTCTCTTTCCCCGTGACCCGCGGCGGGATTGTGTTAGAAGTTCACGTTAAGGCACGCTTACATCGCGCGCGCGATTTCTCCGGGATGCGCGATGATTTGCAGCTTGAAGCTGGGAGAAAATCGACAAAGAGACTCTTGAAATTCGCGCGCGACGTATGAATGTTTCCGTCACGTGAGACACGACACGTGTGCTCGTTAATCTCGCATTAAATAGGCAGTCTGCACGGAGAGAATATCGCAGTCTTCTTCATTTTCATATATAAATTCTTTTCAACTTTACCATATATATGTTTTCAGTACTCCGCAAAGATAGACTGTCAGTAATGCCTGCCTCGCTACAGAAGGAACGTGATAAATTTCGCTAGAAACGTGGCGAGCGTTCTAATGGCACATTTCAGTTTCTGGAATCTAAGTAACGCATGTGAAATGAAAGGATAGAACGAATCACTGCAGAATGCCGGTCTATTCCTACACAGAGAGAACGATTTGGTTGAATCGAACAAACATTTCTTTGGAATGATCCAAACGAATTTTTCGATTCATCGAACAAAGTTTGGTCTGACGCAACAAAGATATTTATTTGTGACTTAGTTCCAAAGAAATATTTCTGTTGTGTCAACCAAAAAATTTGTTCTGTCCCAAACTATCTCAAAGAAACGTTTATTTCATTCAACAAATCGTTCTCTCTGTGTAGGTTAAATCCTGTGTATAAAATCCTATAGCAATTTTTGCCACAAATTCTCCCCGTGTGGACAATTATTTCCAGGTGTACTTCGATGCATGCACTGAGAGAAGAATTTAATAAATATTATCAAAATTTGGTTACTATTACTAAATGGTAGACGTAAATATAGCGGGCCAAAGCTATGGCAATACTTATTAATTAATTTAGTTCTGTAAAATAAATTATTTATTTGCCAGAAGAAACATTTATTTGCTTCCAGAATATATTTGGTAAATAAAACTTATTAAAATATTATCAAAATATTATCAAAATTTGGTTACTATTACTAAATGGTAGACGTAAATCTATGGCAATACTTATTAATTAATTTAGTTCTGTAAAATAAATTATTTATTTCACAGAAGTAAAATTTATTTGCTTCCAGAATATATTTGGTAAATAAAACTTATTGGATAGTTGAGCAAAATAAGCGATTTTGTAGTAGTTACAAAATTTTTGGTAGATTCAACCAACCATCTGTAATAATAGATATTGAAACGATGTAATAGCTGCAAATGAATGAATTTTTCGTTGTGCTGCAACAAAACATACTTATACTGGTAACAAAATAGAACTCGTACCTACTGAATTTTTTATTATATGGGATATAACGATTTCATAACAATTATCAAATATCTGTTCATAACTGTAATATATTTCATATTAAATATTTAACATTAAGTAACTATTACTGAATTATTTAATTAATGTTACTGTAAATGCAATTACGTCATACTCCCGATCTATTAAATATTTGGTAATTATTATCATATTTAGTATTAGTTACTAAGGATTCAATGAATTTCTGTAACTAAATGCAATTTATTATAGTTACCAGTCTTTTCTCTTATATAATCTTATATCCCATATAATAAAAGATTCAGTAGGTACGAGTTCTATTTTGTTACCAGTATAAGTATGTTTTGTTGCAGCACAACGAAAAATTCATTCATTTGCAGCTATTACATCGTTTCAATATCTATTATTACAGATGGTTGGTTGAATCTACCAAACATTTTGTAACTATTACAAAATCGCTTATTTTGCTCAACTATTCAATAAGTTTTATTTACCAAATATATTCTGGAAGCAAATAAATTTTTCTTCTGGCAAATAAATAATTTATTTCATAACAATTATCAAATATCTGTTCATAACTATAATATATTTCATATTAAATATTTAATATTAAGTAACTATTACTAAATTATTTAATTGATGTTACTGTGAATGCAATTACGTCATACTCCCGATATATTAAATATTTGGTAATTATTATCATATTTAGTATTAGTTACTAAGGATTCAATGAATTTCTGTAACTAAATGCAGTTTGTTATAGTTACCAGTCTTTTCTCTCAGTGTGTCGCGAGACATGCATTCACGAGAGAAATCCGAACGTGACGCGCGAATCGCCGCGTTCGATCTTCGACTGGAACAGCAATTATCGGAAGAAATTTCACTTATAGGTTTGCTACATATCTCACGTTGTCTCCGTAGATGTTAATTACGGCGTCTCGGTTAATTCGCCGGATAAGATAACTCCGGTTATCGCGCACGCACGCACGCAGTCGGCGAAATCACCCCGTCACTCGTGAATTCGCGTCGCCACCCGCGCTCGACTCTAAACTCACGCCTTATTATGCGACCTTACCCGGAGGGCAGCGCGAGATGCATGCACACGTGCATAAGTGAAAGGTAGGGTGGTAACACGCAGATTTATCTGCGGCGCGTTGCACAGTTCCACGTTGCGCCGGCGCGCACGATCAGATATGAAAAGCACAGAATAGCGCCCGGTTCGTGCCCTTTCGTCGCGCGTTCTTTGACCGTTGCCCCGTTGACCTTTGCATTGTCGGCTGATAAAAGGAGGTGTCTGAATTAGAAGGAGAAGAGGAGGAAAATGCGCACGGTGAAGAGATAATGCCGGATAACGTGCACGTAACGACAAAACCGCGCGCGACAACGAGAGCCTCCCGACGTCCGAAAGGAGAAATTCAAGGGTGCTCCGCAAGAGAAACGATACCATCGCGCTTCGTATCGCTGAAAGAGAAATCAGGATCGCTTCTGATCTTTGAGAAACATGCGAAACAGCACTCGAAAAGAATCGCGTTCCCTCGCGAAAACGTAATATGCAGATCAGGATATTCTGGGTCGCGGGAATAATTTCTCTCTGTTTTCTTTTGATTTTAACTTTTTCATTTCATTTTCTTTTATATACCTTTAATGGAAGCGAGAGTTGAGGTAACCGCGATTAAGCGTAATAACATATCGGTAATGTGGATTTACACAGATTGTCCGGCGATAGCATATAAAATTTTCGTGTAGATTAGGTCAAAAGTGAACAAAATATTCTTCTGCCATCGCGCAGACGAGCACGCACAGTTTCGAGTTATCAATTAAGAATACTCATCAAGGAGATTGACGAGTGATTACGCGCGATATGGCAGATAAGCTGTGATGGCAACATCTGCTGTCCTGTGCTTGTACATTAGATCAAACTGAACATACAAATCCTCCATTATTTTGTAATAATCACATAGAGAGTTGAAAATTGACGAACGATTGCGCGCAATCATTTCACTAATGTATATTTTTTTTACATTTATATTATGTGTATTTCTATATATTTCCAGCGTTTTTATAACTTTTTGTCCATTAAGGCTCCTGGCTCTTCGCATTGTCTACCTCTTCTTAATGACGTCAGAAGCGAGAAAATGCATGCTAAAAATTCTTGCGAAATACGTTATAATAAAAATATATATCCATAAAGTAACTCGCAATCGCTCAAATAAATTTGTAAGATATTCAAATAAATTTGTAAGATATACACTTTTGCTCTAACAACCAACAATTTATTGTAAATTAACCTGAATACAATGAAATAGGACAAGAAATAGGTTAAAAAGATTGTATGTCACGTTAATTTACGAATAAATTATTGATTGTGAAAGCAAAAGGGAAGTACACGGAATATCGTACAAATTTGTTTAATCGGTTGCAAGTGTTATTTTACCGATATACATTTTTATTTCAACGTATTTCGCAAGAATTTGTAACATACATTTTCTTACTTCTGACGTCATTAAAGATAAACAATACGAGGAGCTAGAAGCCTTAAATCGAGTAAATTTAAAAAGAATTTTGATTTAAGACTCCTGGCCCCTCGCATCGTCTATCTCTTTTACGAAATACGTTGAAATAAAAATATATATCCATAAAGTAACACTTGCAATCGATCAAATAAATTTGTAAGATATTCCTTACACTTTCCTTTTGCTCTAACAATCAATTTGTCGTAAATTAACATGACATACAATTCATTTTCTTACCTATTTCTTCGCCTATTTTTATTCAAGTTAATTTACAATAAATTATTGACTGTTAGAGCAGAAGGGAAGTGCACGGAATATCGTACAAATTTGTTTAATCGGTTGCAAGTGTTATTTTACCGATATACATTTTTATTTCAACGTATTTCGCAAGAATTTTTAACATACATTTTCTTACTTCTGATGTCATTAAAGAGATAAACAATACGTAGGGCTAGAAGCCTTAAATCGAGTAAATTTAAAAAGAATTATGACTTAAGACTCCTGGCCCCTCGCATCGTCTATCTCTTTTACGAAATACGTTGAAATAAAAATATATGTCCATAAAGTAACACTTGCAATCGATCAAATAAATTTGTAAGATATTCCTTACACTTTCCTTTTGCTCTAACAATTAGTTTGTCATAAATTGACATGACATACAATTCATCTTCTTACCTATTTCTTCGCTTATTTTTACTATTTTTATTTCATTTTCTCGTTTCTGACGTCATTAAAAAAGTGACAGACAATGCGAGGGGCCTTAATGTTTGATAATCGGGTGATCTCTCGCGCAGATAAATCGCAACATCTGGAGTGGCCCCGCACTACGACTCGCCCCTCTCCCCAGCTCCGGCAAAAAGGAACAAATTACACGCATGGTATAATATAATCGTTTGCTTAACCCGTGCGACACGGCGCATCGCGCTCGATAAGCGTGTTTATACGCCATTATGTAACTACGAGGCATTATCGCCTTCTCGGTACGGCGCGGATCGAGTGTGCGCGCGTGTGTGGGCGATTCTTCTCAACAATGTCTCTCTCTAACGGCAACGTCTCTCGCATTTTCCGATGCTGATGATCTCACGCGCGTGACGCCACCCAGAAAATCCACCGTCGATCGCCGGTTTTTTTCTCGTTTTTTTTTTTCTTCTTTTTTCTTATCCTCACTTCCGGAACTGCATACGGCTTTGCCGGAGGCTCTCGTCGGGCAACGAGGCGTTTATCACCGGTATTCATAGTCCGGCCTTGTATTTGAAAAAGTTTGATCGTATTCAAGATTGTCATAAGTTTGCACCTTTACACTGCGAGAAGAAAATTCCTGAAAAATGTAACGCATTTATTTGGTGGGTACTAATAACATACATTTACTTGAATCTTTTACTTAAACAGAATAAACAGTTTCTTCCGTGAAAAGCCAAGGTTTTAAGAAAATGTATATTTTTTCTGTATTATTTGGAAAACTTTTTTTTTTCATATTAGTATGAGATTATTATTACCAACCGAATAAATATATTTTCTCTTATTTCTTACATATTTTTTCTTTCATTGTAGAAGCGTTGCAGCGAATCAAATAATTTGCAGTGTATTTGAAGATAAACTTAAGACAATCTCAAATATAATATTTGACTATAAATACCGCTCTATACAATGAGAAAAAAATCTAAGAAAAGGTAAATAGTTATTCAGCGGATACTAAGATAAGGTATATGCTTATAAATAACAAATTATTTTTCAAATAAGAAAATCTGCATTTTCTTAATTTAAAATCTTGAGAAAATCGTAGCTTTTCATGAAATTGATTGTCTGAAAAACTTAGATTTAAAAGTAATTATGTTATCGTAAAAGTGTCGCGAAAAATGCCGCGAAAAGTGCCGCGAAAAGTGCCGCCAAAAGTGTCACCAAAAGTATCCCTAAGAGTATCGCAAAGAGTATCACACTTCGCAACTGTTAAACTATTATATACATTAAAAATATAACCTCGTTATAACCCCATTCTCGTACGCGTCATTCGACTCTGCCGCGATGACAGTTACAAGTCGATAAATCGGTAATCGCAACACTCTAGCCATCCCGCCATCTAACGGAGAAGATATGTAATGGAGAATTTCTGTGGTGAGGAGACATTTCTCACACGTAAATTCACAATTTCAAACTTTGAGCTAAGATAGCTCAGTTTCTGGAGCACATAGAGCAAAAATAATGACAGTTTTATGATATAATATAAACCCAAGGAATCGACTAAATCCCTCCAGAACTTCGTCAATTCAATCGTTATAGCCGAAACGAAAATCTAGCCTACATTCAACTAAAAACCGTCGCATAATTATATATATATATACGGTAGGCCGCCATGCTTCGCGACACTACCGTGTCGCTTGATCTGCACGAGATGTACCTTACATCTCGTTTACTACTTTACTGAAAATTGACCAAAAAAGCAAAGCAAGTATATACGAACCTTAAGAACGTGGAATTCACGAAACTGAAATTCAAAACTGAAAAATTACCAAAAAAACGAAGAAGTATACATGATTTCGATCGGAATAACTTTGGTAAATTCATTTATTTTCCTGCAAGACAGAAATTTGGCATCTCAAACGAGACGCGATTCAGCTCGACGACGGACGATCTGACGATGATCGAAGACACGCTTAATTTAGCGGCTTACTTGCAGAATAAAACTCGCGTTTTTGCGGTTTGTCTCTACACCACTTTTACGGGGAAAAAATGGGAACGGAGGGGAAGCGAAAAGCGGAACGCTCTCCACGTGGAATATCGCGCTGAATTTTTTCTTCATTTTGCGGAGCGGAGTAAACGATCGGCCGACCAAGCTCCACCGCGAATCGTTGTTCGTTGATCGGCTCGTTGATCGGTTGAATCGGTTCCCTCGACGAAATCCGTCTTCATTCCTCGCGGCAATTTTTCAATCCTCAATGCGGTTTCCTTGATATTTTTGAGGCTGTCGCATTATCCCGAATCGAAATTTTTACCCTATGTTGAACCTTGAATTCTACACCGCAATAGGAACTAAGATAGCAAAGTAGGTTTAATTCTAATGATATAATTTACACCTACTTTGATCCTGATGATGATAGAAATTTCCGTTTTCGCTTTCTTTAGCAAAGTAGATTGTGATAGTAGGATCTTAGGAAGCAAAGTAGATTCAACTGCGAATCTCTATTTAAGCTTTAGCTTCTACATAGAATATATATATTTTATAGAAATATTTAAAAAATTTAATAAATAACGAAAGAAACGTCAAATAGCATACAAAGTAGGTTCAGTTGCGAATCTCTATTTAAGCTTTAGCTTCTACATAGAATATATATATTTTATAGAAATATTTAAAAAATTTAATAAATAACGAAAGAACGTCAAATAGCATACAAAATGTATATTTTATTTGTTGCATATATTTCAGATATCAGGATCAAAGTAAGAATAAATTATATCATTAGAATTAAACTTACTTTGCTACCTTAGCTCCTACTGTGGTATAGAATTCAAGATTCAACATAGGGTCTAAATTTCGACTCGGAAATGAGTGTCAATATCGTCAAAATAGGTTTCACCTAGGTTGTAGATTATCTAAGTAGGCTTAAATTTATTTTTAAGAGCGTCAAAATTTTGATAAGGTAGAACTAAAGGTTCAAAAGAGAAATTAATGAGTATCAATATCGTCAAAGTAGGTTTTACTTAGTCTAACCGTCTAAGTAGGCGCAAAATATCCTTAAGACCATCAAAGTAGCATCAAAATTTCGACTCGGGATTATTTCCCAGCTCGACGAAGGTCGTCGCTGCCTAGTTTAGCGACCAATTACTCCCCTCGCTCTTCCCGATATGTGCAGCGCAAAAAGCGGAATTCAAGCGCCAACTTATTTCCCCGATAACGATCGACACGTGATGATCGAGAAGACGAGTGGATCATTTCTTCTTCCTTCTTTTTACCTTCACTTCTAGAGTGAATATTCGCGTCGCACGGGTTTCGCCTCTGTCTCCCTCTTTTCTCGCTCGTGTCTCGAAATCGCGAACTCACGGTAATTAGCCGCGGATCAAATTGCCGCGTCGCTTTCACCAAGGACACCGACGATACCCGGCGCGTTCGGGAAACAGGAAAGCCGCTCGCTGGAAATCGTTTTCTAGCTCTCACCCCGTCCCCCACCCATCGTCCCTCCCGCAACTCGTTCCGTAACACACGTCCGTGCTGAATTTCTAAGGAGGAGACGGCCGGGCTTCGCGAAAGAAAAGAAGACATACACACACACACACACACAGCTCTTAGCGGCCCCACGCGCCGCCGCGCTCCGTATACGCTAATTACAGTGTCGAGTGTAATTACCGATACCGTTTCCATCGCGCACATACGAATACAGCACATAATTGTGCGGGAGGAACAACTGCGGGAAGGAGAGGAAGGAAACGGGACCGATACGCGGAGAGGAGACGCGCGACTTCCGGGCGAGCCTCGTCGTCGTCGTCGTCGTCGTCGCAGATAATTCGTGTCGCGAAACACGCGGAGGTCATCTCGGTGGGTGTCGCGTCGCGAAAATTTGCGCACAGCCGCGACGAATCGAGGCCGCTTGCACGCACTTCCGCTATTTTGCGACCCGTCAAGTGGCCGCGCGATTCAGCGTCGCTTGACCCTAAACCGCATTAAGCTGGGTCCGCCGGCTCAGGGAGAGGAAATATTGTGGGAGAAATTACGTTGAACCTCTCTTTGTAATGTTTTCTACAAAGCTAGGCTATACTGAAGTTGGAGCGTTAATTACTGTAGAAATGTATTAAGGGGTAACTTTAGCGTCCGAAAATTAAGTATTTTTGGGATTTTTTTGTGGGCAAACAAAGAAATGAATCGAAAATCCGTTTGAAAGGCTTTATTGTACATGTTTTATAGTGTGTATTTGAATTTTTATGTTAACATATGTTACAAAATGGCGGCGCTAGAGCCTCGTCGACATGGGCGTGCTTTTCTAGGTGCTAGCAGCATAAGTGTTGCAAATATTAATCTAGAACAAAAAAGTACGTAGGAGATTTTTTAAATATTTATTTTTATAGAAATGGCACACATTTGAAGAAAAAGTTTCATTTTGTACCCTAAACATTTTGTCGAACATTGTTTATAAAATGCGTAATTTTCAATATATCAAAAATTCCTTACGTACTTCTCTAGTTATTGGCATGTAGATGGCAGAGAATTTTATTTTTTTGTTCTAGATCAACATTTGCGATACTTGTGCCGCTACACTGAGGGAAAAATTACTTTAAAATCAACAAATATTTCTTTGATGAATCCATTAACATATTTATTTAAATCTAAATTCTCTTTATTTAAACCAAATATTGTTTACTTAAATCAGGTAAACAATATTTGATTTGAATAAAGAGAATTTCGATTTAAGTTAATATGTTAATGGCATTCATCAAAGAGATATTTGTTGATTTTAAGGTAATTTTTCCCTCAGTGTAGCCCCTAGAGAAGCACTCTCATGTTGACAAGGTTCTAGCGCCGCCATTTTGTAATTTATGTTAACATAAAAATTTAAATATATACTTAATTATATACTTAATTAAATATATACTTAATTATATACTTTAAAAGATGTACAATAAAGCCTTCCAAGCGGATTTTCGCTTCATTTCTTTGTTTACCCACAAAAAATTCCCAAAAATACGCTTAATTTTCGGATGTTAAAGTGATTTTATCTCTTAATAATGTATTCTCTTTACTGAGAGAAAATATTTAGTATTTGTAACTATAATCATACAATAATTACTAATTAAATTTTTTAGTCAATTGTACTGTAATTGTTAATGATAATAATGTTACTATCTTCGTGTTGAAACAACCAAAAAGTATGTTTGGGCTCAAGATTACAAAAATTATGTTGTAATTTTCACCACGATATTTTCTCCGTGCATCAAAGTGGCTCTATAAATATAATCATTTTCTCGAATTATGAAATTTTCTCTTTAACAAGTTTGATTAAAGTTAGAGGTGTAATTTCGCGAAGTCGCGCGAGGTTCATTTCAAGTTCAATTCGACGGAGCGACTTAACGAGCGCGTAATTTCCGAGAGATGCTGCGGGAGACGCGTATTATATCGAGAAATATCTCGCGCAAGGACGTAATTCCATCCTTAATTATACCTGAACATTGTGATCGCATGTCGATCCACTTAATCTGACCGCGAGGCCTGTATCTCGCGCACTTAATTATGCCTTAATGCATCGCGTCGCGCGCTAATTAAGGGTTGCGCGATATATTCCGCCGACTGTAATTTCTTATTCATTTCCAGCGGAAACGCATCGATCGATTCGGCACGAACTGGTATCGAGTGATCTTGCGAATCAGTCGTAATCCGAAGTCCGTTCGAAATTAACTCGGGAGGCGTCTCGCGACTTGAGTCACTCTGAGAGATCTTGTGATCTCTTTTTTCGTTTTTCCTTCTTAACACTTTGACAACCATTACTATACACGACTTTATTCTGTATTTATTGAAATTATTTAAAACTGTCATATATATAATTGTGATATTATAAAGAATATATAAAGGTACATGAAAAGAGTTTTATAGTAAAAATTACTGCAAGATTTTGTGTGTAACCAAGGAGTAGATCGACATAAAATAGAGAGGGAAAGAGAGAAATTTTCGTGCTAATTTTGTGCTAATTTCACAAATAGTTTAGATAAAAATTTTGTCTCCGTTATCTATATTGATTGAATGCAAAACATATGCGATATCGCAGTGTTTACTAATCACTTATCCATTTTAGCTAATTTCTTGTATGATGTACAAGATATATGAAGATATACAAAATACACGAAGAGAGTTTTATAATAAAAATTACAAGATTTTGTAACCGAGGAGTAGATCAACATAGAATAGAAAGGGAGAGAGAGAGAGATTTTCGTGCTAATTTCGTGCTAATTTCACAAATAGTTTAGATAAAAATTTTGTCTCCGTTATCTATATTGATTGAATGCAAAACATATGCGATATCGCAGTGTTTACTAATCACTTATCTATTTTAGCTAATTTCTTGTATGATATACAAGATATATGAAGATATACAAAATACACGAAGAGAGTTTTATAATAAAAATTACTACAAAATTTTGTAGCTGAGGAATAGATCGACATAGAATAGAGAGGGAGAGAGAGAGAGAGAGAGAGAGAGAGATTTTCGTGCTAATTTCGTGCTAATTTCACAAATAGTTTAGATAAAAATTTTGTCTCCGTTATCTATATTGATTGAATGCAAAACATATGCGATATCGCAGTGTTTACTAATCACTTATCTCTTTTAGCTAATTTCTTGTATGATATACAAGATATATGAAGATATACAAAATACACGAAGAGAGTTTTATAATAAAAATTACTACAAAATTTTGTAACTGAGGAATAGATCGACATAGAATAGAGAGGGAGAGAGAGAGAGAGATTTTCGTGCTAATTTCGTGCTAATTTCACAAATAGTTTAGATAAAAGTTTTGTCTCCGTCATCTATATTGATTGAATGTAAAATATATGCGATATCGCAGTGTTTACTAATCACTTATCCATTTTAGCTAATTTCTTGTATGTAGATAATTTTTGCTGTATGAATGAAAGACCATTTTTTGAGTGGTAAAAGCAGCTGATTGCCGGTAAAAGTTTTTCAGCAAGGCGCGGCCGTCCAGGTGTCGATACCTCTCGATGTCTGCGCGATTTCGTCTCGCCGGTAGTCTTGCAAGAAGTGGATGGCAAAAAATCGCCCAAGGATTCACCGGCGCGAATCGTTCGGCGCGGAGCTTACGAAACGTCATCGGGCCGCGGGCCGTCCACGTGTCTTCGTATGCGAAAACATGCGCGCCGAGTTAACGACAGATTTACGAGGGCGGCGTTTCGACAGCGCGGACATGCACGGTCCTCTCTCGTTTATTTACAACGGGGCGACATAACCGATCCTTATTTCGCGATTCGCATTAATCTCGCCTGCTTCGCTCCCGACCGCTTCTTCCCGCGATCGCCGGACCGCCGGCATTAAACTGGTGCAAATTGAATCGGACCGCATCAATCACCGATCTGTTTCCATCGCGACCGACAATTTGTCGATCCTTTCGAAATCGGCCGGTCGCGCGCGCGCCCGGTGGTTCTTTTGCACGCAGGGCCGGTTGATGAATCGTGCACTGAGAGAAAAAAATAGTTGGAATAACTATAATCTCACTATATTTTATAGTTCGTTTTGCCCTCAAACATATATATTTATAGTTCATCTAAACACCAAAATATAGCAGAATGAACACACATTTATAGTCACCATCTTATTACTCTATGAATATAGCACGCTTTGGGAATATGTATAGTTACATGCGCTGAGAGAAAAGACTGGTAACTATAACAAACTGCATTTAGTTACAGAAATTCATTGAATCCTTAGTAACTAATACTAAATATGATAATAATTACCAAATATTTAATAGATCGGGAGTGATGTAATTGCATTCACAGTAACATTAATTAAATAATTTAGTAATAGTTACTTAATGTTAAATATTTAATATGAAATATATTACAGTTATGAACAGATATTTGATAATTGTTATGAAATCGTTATATTCCATATAACAAAAAATTCAGTAGGTACGAGTTCTATTTTGTTACCAGTATAAGTATGTTTTGTTGCAGCACAACGAAAAATTCATTCATTTGCAGCTATTA
>NW_022639492.1:1119264-1134392 GCF_010583005.1 Odontomachus brunneus | reverse complement strand
TATTGACTATATAAAATAGTTAATTTCTCTTACCATTTAATATTTGCTACCTTACTATGTTTTTTATTTCAAATAATTATAATTCTTGGTAAAAGTTTTACATGAGTCAGTTATACTATGCTTATATTGTAAATATTACAAACATTATGGTGACATTTACTATAAAAAAGATATTCCTAACTATAATCTTTTTACTATGCCATTATAATTCCAAATATCATACATTTTTCTCTCAATGTAGCCGGATCGGGCTTGAAATACATTTGTACGAGTCGAAACGCGAAGGATCATAGACTGAACCAAATTGTACTTAGAAATTTATTTGGGAATTATAGGATGTAACACGGAGAAAAATAGATTTTTAGCAAAATCGTCGTTACTGCATATTCGTAGTAACAGCAAAAAAATTTAATTGACGTAACTAATTTTACAAATTATTTCTTATCAGAGCAGAAGTAGTTTCGTTGTCAGGATAAAAAAAATTTGTTGAGTGTATTTGTCCTAAGAATCATGTTAATTTGCTATCGGTGCAAAATAATGTATCCTTAGCAAATTTATTTGCTATCGAAACAAAACTGTTTATATAAATCTATCATGATTCTTGTAGCAAAATAATTTGTAGATTCAGCAAATTATATCCAAATTATATCCAGCAAATAGTACTTTTAGCAAATCTTTTTGCTGTCCATATAATAACGAAAAAGTTTTGCTAGAAACCAGCAGAAAATTTGCTGGGCCAGCAAATTATTTTTCTCCGTGCAGTATCTTCGATATAAGTTTGGAAACATAGGCTAAAACAAGGATATTAAGATGGATATTTTATAATAATTCTGTTTCGCACTTATATTTGCAAAATCGTATGTCATTTGATAGAGCGAAGTTTTAAGAATCCATTTTCTGTATTGCTGTGCGATGAAACGCTCTTAGTAATACGGAAAATTGTAGAGAAATTTTTTCACAAAATAAATTGCATTGAAAACTTTAATCTTTTACACGAAAGAAACTAAAGTTTTCTCAGATTTTTTCTTGCGTTTGTGGTATGTCTCAAATTGAGAAGAAAATTTTCCATTTCGTTTTTATAAAGGTTAAGTTACACTAGCGATTGGCGATTGAAGATTGAAACTTGATCAATTGGGACAAAACAAGCCAAGACTGAAGCTCGTTGATTCGTCAAAATCTAATCTTCAATCGTCAATCGCTAATGTAAATTTAGTTTTTATGAAAACAAAATGGACAAAATGGAAAATTTTCTTCTTAATTTAAGACATGCCTCAAACGCAAGAAAAAATCTGAGAAAAGTTTAGTTTCTTCCATGTAAAGGATTGAAATTTTCTATATAATTTACTTTCTGAAAAAATTTCTCTACAATTTTGTGTTTCCATATTACTAAAAATTAAAGTAAATTTGAGCATTTTAACGTCGATTAAGACATGCCACGAACGCAAGAAGAAATCTGAGAAAATTTTAGTTTCTTTCATGTAAAGGATTGAAATTTTCTATATAATTTACTTTCTGAAAAAATTTCTCTACAATTTTGTGTTTCCATATTACTAAGAGTTAAAGTAAATTTGAACATTTTGACTTCGATTAAGACATGCCACGAACGCAAGAAGAAATCTGAGAAAATTTTAGTTTCTTCCGTGTAAAAGATTGAAGTTTTCTATACAATTTATTTTGTGAAAAAATTTCTCTACAATTTTGTGTTTCCGTACTACTAAGGGTTAAAGTAAAATTGAGTATTTTTACTTTGTTTGCTTTACTTTGTTTCCGTACTACTAAGGGTTAAAGTAAAATTGAGCATTTTTACTTTGTTTGCTCATGACTCCATTAAACTTCATCGTACAGCAATACAAAAAATGAATTCTTAAACTTGAAACTTTGCTCTATCAAATGACATAAATGCCGATCTTGTGAATATAAGTGCAAAACAAAATTATTATAAAATATCCATTTTAATATCCTTATCTTTATCTGCGTTTCCAAACTTATGGAGAATACTGTATATAGAGTCCACCTCTCTTTGTGGATAAACTTTGATAGGATAATCCTAGTGCCATCGATGACTGTGTCATTCAATGTGCCAACAGATATAATTGTTTCATCCACCGTATATTTTTTGCGTGGTAACTTGGACGTTTGTTATCTGCGTTTATTTTCCCATTACTGTCGCTTTCATTCTCACTTTTAGTCGACATGGCTCGAACGAAAAATCGCGGTGAATTGAAAGAGAGAATGAAAAAAGGGAGAGAGAGAGAGAGAGAATAATTAATCTCGCGGCGAAATTGCATTGAATTCGTCACCGGAGCCGGCCCTGGCCACACGGGAATCTGGCAAATGACGTTTTCGGGTCTTCGGGCCGGCTGGATAAATCGATTAGTCAGAGCCCGATCTCGATTGCCCGGCGTCCTTTATACTCTGGACGGTGAAACTCGGCCGATCTCTTGAACGTTAATCCTCCTCAATGGAGAGCACCGCGCCGGTGAGATGCAGTTCGCACCTTCGCGCTTGAATGCAAAGAGCGGTCGAAAGCAGAAAGCTTAACGCACGTCGGGCACGCATCTCTCTCTCTCTCTCTCTTTCTTTCTCTTCGCGATTGCGACACGAATGGACTTTTGGCTGCTTCTCGTCGAAGAGATCGGCGTTAATTACCCCGTGCGCCAATTAGCCCGTAATTATTGACGGAACAATCCGGCTCTCCCAAGGTATATCTGATCGAGCTCGGTCGCCCTTTCGCATCGCGCGCGCAATATTCGGTATATGTATAATCGCAGTTTTTTGCCGGAGGCAGCCAAATGTGCCGACAATCGGGAGCCTTAATTATGACTTTAATACGACGGGATGATGACGGGCGCTCGTCTCTCCGCTGCATTCGATGCACGTGGATTGGACGAAGATTATCGGTGGAGGAGAGAAAGAAATCGTGAACCTGACGAAATGTTCGAAAATTATAGCATTCATTATATAGACGATAACAGATATTCGAGAGAGAGAGAGAGAGAGAGAGAGAGAGAGAGAGAGAGAGAGAGAAAGAGAAAGGGGGGAATAGAGAATAGAAACTAACGCGGAAAATATTCACAGTCCGAGTAAGATATCGGAAGAAGATATCTGTGCTATTTTACAACAGTATTGGGCATTGATCGATGAAAATTTCCTTTGGCTAAAGTAATCGGTAAATTAGCAACCAGAATTAATCAATCGTCATGTATAAAATCACAAATAATTGCATCGATTCATGAAATTAATTATGGATCGAACTTTCATGTGATTGATTATACGTTGATTGATAATTGAAAACGCAAACAAAGCAAATCAAACGTGAAAACTTAAGAAAACTTTTTTATAGTAACTTCAGATAAAATCAGAATTTGGAAAAATGAGAAGAAAGAAAATTTTTGTTCAGAGTTTATGATTAAAGATTTCAATAAAATTTTTTTATGATAACATAGTTTGAAATGAGATCAAAATTAACAATGAGAAGGAAAGTGATAATTTTCGTGTAAAAATTATGAAAAGGCTTCAGTATAAAATTACTATCCCTATACGGATTTTCACTCAAATAGGTCAAAATTTCAAATTTTCGGGCCGACATATTGGTCCGCCACCTTGAATTTTGAGATCCAACACAAATTTCTTTCTCACTTTTTAACAAATTTCGACGTTTTGCCCTAATTTAGATGGTTCTTGAAAGCCTATCCTTACACTGTTAAATCCGTAGTGTCAAATTATACTCAATTTGAGTTATTTTTAACCATTCCTATAAGTCGCCACTGCTCCTACTAAATATGTCGTTAATTTAACTAATGTAATGGAGTTAAATAGTTTAACTTAAGAAATGTATTAAATTTGACTAAAATTTAGTTTATTTTTTATTATGTGCACGTTAATGTAACCTTTGTTTTAGTAAAAAATGACTTAATATTGCTTTAAATGGGTCGATTAGATGTGGTTGTTTTTTAAACACACGTTTTGTATTAAAATAGTAAATTTTGACACACGTAATAGTTAAAGATAACTAAATATTATTTAACTCAAGAAATTGGTTTAAACTTGACCCTCCAATATTTAACAGTGTTTTCTCTCGGGCCTCAATGGGTTAATTGAATCGCCGAGTGTCAAGATATCACTGCAAAATGACCTTGAAAAGAAAAAAACGAAACCTATCTTAACTGCATGCACCAATACACTTATACTGAGTATTTGCTCATCAAAATTATATTTTCCTTCTCTTTACATGTTGCATAAATACCCGTCAAAATAACACTTTCGCACATTCGTTCAGTTCGCCATAACGAATCGTGAAGGAACAAGCAAACGGTTTCCAGGCAATCCCTGACCCTCCAGTCCCCTCAAGCGAGGTCACACCGGCCGACCTCATCTAGGCAGTGTTTTCGCGAGCGTTCCATTGTCCCCGATGACACAGTTCGCGATGTGGCATCGGCGGCATTGATTTTCCGGAATCGGCGAACGTGCAACGGCGACGGCCGCGCGTCCCCCGTGTGCTGTCCCTGCGGCTTTTGGCCCCTTCCAAGCGGCGTGGGACACCGTCGATAGGGGAGGGTTCGCGTGGGACCCCCTCCTTCTGCTTTACTCGCGTTCCGCGCGCATAAGCGCTTACTCCCGGGAGTAGTCGGCCGAGTGTAAACGAGTCGGCGTTTAGCAACGTGAGAGACGGACGCGCTCGCCGATGCCTCGTATCGCACTCGATGCGGCACGCGGCGCGTTCTTTTGTTCTTGCTTTCCTCCTTTCGGCCTCGCCACAGTGGCTCGTGTGCGGAACACACGCGACAGTGATCGCGTCCGGAGTCTCTCGTCCAGGAAGCGCGCGGCGCGTCGCGTCTTCCGGCGTCGAGAATCGGACACACTTCGCCTTCCCTTGTGCGCCGCAATTGCGACGCGTCCGACTCTTGCTGTGCGATCATTTCGCGGTGTCGAGGTCGCAGTGTTTACCTCGCGACGTCCCGTGGAACTCGTGACGATAAGTGCGTGCGTGTTTTGTGTCGCGCCGACGCGATCGATAAGTATCACACGGCAGTGTGACGATTACTCGTCGGTGTGGTCGGTTGGTTGATTGTTGGTTAGTCGGTTTGTTGATTCGCCAAAGGAGTTTTTGCAGTGCGCGAAGTGACGCGAAACAAACGAGCTGCGCGTTCAAAGCGTGTGTTAGGCGCATAGAAGAGAGTCAGTTCGTGTGAGTCCGATTGTTCCGCGCCCGCGGCTACGACGCTGAGAAATAGCGATGTCGGAAACGCGAGGATGCGGACGAGAGAGCCGCGTTATCCCGAAAAGCATCTCACGACACGGTCGCCTCGTATCCAATTCCGTGTCGAACACCGCGACGTCGAAGATCGGCGGAAATCGCGAGCGTAAATCGGCGGATAAAAGTGCGAGAGTGAGATCGGGCGGCGTTCGTCTTTCCGAGGAGATCCCAAATTCCATTTGCAATTCACGAGATCTAAATTTAATGAAAATTTCACGAAAAATGCGAAGATATTCAAGTGTTAGCAACATCCATAAAGAAGATCGGCGGAAATCGCGAGCGTAAATCGGCGGATAAAAGTGCGAGAGTGAGATCGAGCGTTCGTCTTTTCGAGGAGATCCCGAATTCCATTTGCAATTCACGAGATCTAAATTTAATGAAAATTTCACGAAAAATGCGAAGATATTCAAGTGTTAGCAACATCCATAAAGAAGATCGGCGGAAATCGCGAGCGTAAATCGGCGGATAAAAGTGCGAGAGTGAGATCGAGCGTTCGTCTTTCCGAGGAGATCCCGAATTCCATTTGCAATTCCAAAATGGAGTTACAAAATTGTTCAACAAATAAGTTAGCTTCAGAAAACCCGAGGCTTTTAGAATTCACGAAATCTAAATTTAATGAAAATTTCACAAAAAATGCCTCGGAGATATTCAATTCGTGTTAGCAACATTCATGAAGTCCCCCGAGTGTCTCTCGAGATTACGATTTTGTTTTACGACTCTCGACAGGTTTTATTCCCACACTCTCGTCCGTTTTAATGGACTAGCTTTTGCATTCTCCGCGTGTTGTCTTGATTTGCGTCACGTTTCGAGTCTCCTTCGTCCGAGGGACAACTCGCCGACCTAACTGTGTATTCCTCATAGACGAGTGTGTTAAAAAAGACCGAAGCCGCGCGGTGTCGGAATCACTAATGCGCTTTCTCGTCCGAGCGCGATGAACTAGATGATTCATCGCCGCTCCCGAGCATTCATCGGACGGGGGTGCGAATGCAGAAACCGCAATCTTCCATTACGCGTGGATAGAGACGCGGACTTAATTATGTAATCCCCGACGTGGAGCGCTTCTCGTTCTCGCCTACTCAGAGATCGTCATTCCACTTGAAATTCCTCGTACGCGAAGGGCACATATATCGTATTTTAAAATAGCGACTAAACACGCCCGTCGGCGTTCTGCGTTTATTATGCCGCGTTTACTTCTATCACGAGATGGCGAGGGAGAGAGAGAGAAAGATCAAAGTGTGATTGCGGCTTCTTTTTTGCGCGCGAGCAATCTCAAGCAGCGCTCTTTGATATTACAACGTTATTACGCCAACAGGATTTCGCGCTCGCCGGGTGTTCGATGCCGTTTGCTATTTGCTTTTCATACGTACGAAATATTCAACTGTCATTACCACGGGAGCCGGCTCTTTTCTCTCTCTCTTTTTCGGCCGATTCCGCGCGAGCTACCTGTCATCGTATTGTCTCGTTTGTGTGTTACCTCGTAACAAGGCGTAAAACGAAGGCTCGAGTTTTAAAGTTCATTTCCGCGAAGTCATTTCACACAAATAAATTTTGACGCAAAGTATTGAAAAGTATTTCCTGTGGGAAATTTATTCCTGAAAAACAAAATGTATTTTTGTGAAACAAACTTTAGGTGTAAAATAAGAATCTTGGATATAAATGAAAAAAATATGATTGAGAATTTATTTATGGAATATAAAAGTCTATTTCGCAGAAATAAATTTTATTTCGCACACTGAGAGAAAAATTATCTTAAAATCAACATATTTCTTTGATGTCATTAACATATTTATTTAAATCTAAATTATCTTTATTTAAACCAAATATTGCTTATTTAAATCAGGTAAGCAACATTTGGTTTAAATAAAAAGAATATAGATTGAAGTAAATATGTTAATGACACCCATCGAAGAAATATGTTGATTTGAAACAAACTTTAGGTATAAAATGAGAACTTTGGATATAAGTGAGAAAATGTTTGAGAATTTATTTGTGCGAGATAAAAGTCTATTTCACATAATGAGAGAAAAATTATCTTAAAATCAACAAATATTTCTCTCATGTCATTAATATATTTACTTAAATCTACATTCTCTTTATTTAAATCAAATATTGCTTGCCTGATTTAAATAAACAATATTTAGCTTAAATAAAAGAAATGTAGATTTAAGTAAATATGTTAATGAAACTCATCAAAGAAATATGTTGATTTTAAGATAATTTTTCTCTCAGTGCAGAGATAAACTTTAACCCAAACAAATAAATGTTAAGTATATTAAAACATTTCCTGTAAGAAATTTACTTCTGAAAAAAAAAATTTATTTTTGTGAAACAAACTTTAGGTATAAAATGAGAACTTTGGATATAAGTGAGAATATGTTTGAGAATTTATTTGTGCGAGATAAAAGTCTATTTCACATAATGAGAGAAAAATTATCTTAAAATCAACAAATATTTCTCTCATGTCATTAATATATTTACTTAAATCTACATGCTCTTTATTTAAATCAAATATTGCTTGCCTGATTTAAATAAACAATATTTAGCTTAAATAAAAGAAATGTAGATTTAAGTAAATATGTTAATGAAACTCATCAAAGAAATATGTTGATTTTAAGATAATTTTTCTCTCAGTGCAGAGATAAACTTTAACCCAAACAAATAAATGTTAAGTATATTAAAACATTTCCTGTAAGAAATTTACTTCTGAAAAACAAAATTTATTTTTGTGAAACAAACTTTAGGTATAAAATGAGAACTTTGGATATAAGTGAGAAAATGTTTGAGAATTTATTTGTGCGAGATAAAAGTCTATTTCACATAATGAGAGAAAAATTATCTTAAAATCAACAAATATTTCTCTCATGTCATTAATATATTTACTTAAATCTACATGCTCTTTATTTAAATCAAATATTGCTTGCCTGATTTAAATAAACAATATTTAGCTTAAATAAAAGGAATGTAGATTTAAGTAAATATGTTAATGAAACTCATCAAAGAAATATGTTGATTTTAAGATAATTCTTCTCTCAGTGCAGAGATAAACTTTAACCCACACAAATAAATGTTAAGTATATTAAAACATTTCCTGTAAGAAATTTACTCCTGAAAAACAAAATTTATTTTTGTGAAACAAACTTTAGATATAAAATGAGAACTTTGTATATAAATGAGAAAGAAATGCTCGAGGATCGATCAGTCGCTCTTCGCTGTATTCGGGTGTGTGAAGCAAAGCGGATCCCCGATCGCGTAATTAGCGGAACAACCGATAGCACGTTAATAAGTCGTTTTAAACGTCATATTAAACGCGCGCGCGGCTTTTTGCGCAATTTAATGTAACACGGATCGATGTCGCTTTTTGTACGCGGCATTCTCGCCGCGGTCTACACGATTCCAGGCGATGCTAATCCACGTCAACGATAAACGCTCTCGCTGCGGACGCACACGTGTGCGCCGTAATGGCTTACAGGACAGAGGCCAATCGCGACTACTCGTGACGCAACGTGATTCCGGGAAGCACGATAAGTGTTTTTCTTTTCAAAACCACACGATAGTTTAAAGCACGTGTCGCATGCGAAGAGTACCTTTCCTTTTTTTACTTCTCACTTCGGCAAAATTACGCCCGCAATGATTGGTGCACGCTCTCGAGATCGAACGGACACCTGCTGATGGTCCTCACTCGGTTGTCACTTAAAAATAAACGTGTCACTTTTTTAAAGTGGCGCCGCCAGAGGAAAAAATGCTTGAAAATTTGTTTTCGGAATGTGAAATCATCATTTCTGTGAGATAAAGTTTATTTCCGCGAAATCATCATACATTAATAAATTGACGCAAAAGTATTTGAAATATTTCCTGTGGGAAATTTACTCCTGAAAAATAAAATTTATTTTTGTGAAACAAACTTTAGGTATAAAATGAAAATTTTAGATATAAATGAGAGAAAAATGCTTGAGAATTTATTTGTGTGAGATGAAAATCTATTTCGCAGAAATAAACTTTATTTCGCACACTGAGAGAAAAATTATCTTAAAATCAACAAATATTTCTTTCATGGGTGTCAACATATTTACTTAAATCTACATTCTCTTTATTTAAATTAAATATTGTTTACACCTAATTTAAATAAACAATATTTGGTTTAAATAAAAAAATTTAGATTTAAATAAATATATTAGTGGCACCCATCAAAGAAATATTTATTGATTTTTAGATAATTTTTCTCTCTCAGTGCAGAGATAAACTTTAACCCACACAAATAAATTTTGACGCAAAAGTATTTAAAACATTTCCTGTGAAAAATTTACTCCTGAAAAACAAAATTTATTTTTGTGAAACAAACTTTATAAAATGAAAACTTTGGATATAAAAAGAAAGAAAGAAAGAATATAAAAAAAAAGAAAGAAAAATGCTTGGGAATTTATTTGTGAGGTAAAAATCTATTTCGCAGAAATAAACTTTATTTCGCACACTGAGAAAAAAATTATCTTAAAATCAACATATTTCTTTGATGAATGTTGTTAACATATTTACTTAAATCTACATTCTCTTTATTTAAATCAAATATTGTTTACGATTTAAATAAACAATATTTGGTTTAAATAAAAAGAATTTAGATTTATAAATAAATATGTTAGTGGCAGCCATCAAAGAAATATTTATTGATTTTTAGATAATTTTTCTCTCAGTACAGAGATCAATTTTAATTTCGCTGAAATAAACTTCCCGAGCCGAAATTTTGGTCCTATGTTAAGCCTTGAATTCTACAACGCAGTAGGAGCTAAATTAGCAAAGTAAATTTAATTTTAATCATACTTTGATAATGTTCAAAATTTCCTTTTTTTATCTTCAAAATAGATTGTATTATAAGCTTCAGAATATCAAAATAGATATTGAACAGAATAGCGAGACTGAAAGTAGGCTAAAAATTTCGACTCTTACATTCCGCGAATAAATGTTCAAGTATCCTTCCCTCAATGTATTATTCCGTCGCGTAAACGCGCTCCCGACGGCTTTGATTCGTACTTGTGTGAAACGCGAAGAAGAGCTCGCTCACCCCGGCAACGACGACTCGGGAGAACGTGTGTCAAGACGGCGACCGACGTCCGTCCTCGACTCGCTGGAAGAAAACACGAACGCCCGGCGGAGGAGAGTTTGAATGAACGCCGGTGGAAAGACGAGGAGAAGGCGTGCGCGCGAGAGACGACGATGCTATCTGTAACGTGAGAAAATGGGGTTTCTCATTAACCGGTCTTGTTACGTGTAACGCGGCGCGTGTGAATGCACGCTCATTGTTACTAGAGAACACTGAACCGGTATCGAAGATATTAATAAATGGGTCGCGATCGGGCCGGCCGAGATAGCTCTCTCGATGGCCGGAGAGCTCTCTATCGCTCGTCTATCGCATTCTCGATTTCCCCGGGATATTATTATCGGCGATGCGCACATAATAACGTTTTATTACTGGACTATCGGCCGGCTGCGAGCCGAGAGGAAGAAGGAGAAGAAGTTGCACATGCTGAAACGAGGAACGCGTTGACTCGCCCTGTCGCGGTGAAACTCGTAAACGACTCGCGATCGCGCATAATCGCCGCATAACAATTGCCGAGTGTGTCTCTACTAACAAGGGAACACCGAACTCTTTGATTTTGACACACTGTTGGGAATGTGTACACGCAAAAAAAATTTCTGTGCGACCAATCGGGTAAACAATATTTGATTTAAATAAAGAGAATGTAGGTTTAAGTAAATATGTTGACATCCAAAAAGAAAGAAATGTTTGTTGATTTTAAAATAATTTTTCTCTCAGTGTGCGAAATAAAGTTTATTTTTGCGAAATAGATTTTTATCTCGCACAAATAAATTCTCAAGCATTTTTCTCTCTCATTTATATCTAAAGTTTTCATTTTATACCTAAAGTTTGTTTCACAAAAATAAATTTTGTTTTTCAGGAGTAAATTTCCCACAGGAAATGTTTTAAATACTTTTGCGTCAAAATTTGTGTGGGTTAAAGTTTATCTCCGCACTGAGAGGGAAAAATTATCTAAAAATCAATAAATATTTCTTTGATGGGAGTGCCACTAACATATTTATTTAAATCTAAATTCTAAATAGGAACCAACTGAAAATTAAGTGATCAGAAGCGATATCTCTGTTATGAAAACTAATATTTCTGTTCTCGCAACCGAAAATACTCGTCTGAACATTCAACGATATTGAGACAACTAAGAATAATTGACTATACAGAAGCCTCATAAAGGAATTTTTCTGTTCCTATAGCCGAATTTTCGTCTAATCCCTGAGCAACGGAACACCAACAGAATTATTTTTTCCGTGTAGAGTAAATCAATATATGAGTAACGGTATACTTCTACCCCTATTTAAAGATATGACTTACATTCTCAAAGTAAAAAGGTCGATTTAACTTTTTTGTATATTACTTTTTTAAATTAAAGAAGATAGAAAAAAAATTTTTTCGAATAAAAGTTTAAGGGTAAGTTAAATGCTGTAAATTAACATAAATAAAAAAATATCTATAAAAAAATTGTTTTACAATAAAAAAAGATATTTTTTTATTTACGTCAATTTACAGCACTTACCATTAAACTTTTGTTCGAAAAATTTTTTTTATCTCCTTTAATTTAAAAATAATTTAAGAATAACGAAAAAATGAAATCGACTTTTTCACTTTGAGAGTGTAAATCATACCTTTAAAAAATAGCGATAAGGCACAAATGGAATATACTGTTATGTATCGATTCACTCTGCGTACAAAAGTGTATCAAAATCAAAGAGTTCGGGTTCCCTTGTAAGCCCATCTCGAGGGGAGAAGCGGCAGAAAGTGAGATACATACGCGGAGCAATTAATTCCCGGAGATATGTGCGGATGCGCGTCGTGCGCGCGCGATGAATTATACCGTAACTCGCTGTATCGAGATCCAATTTTCTCGAGCGTAATGATTACATTATCCGTTTTGTAAGTGCGCCGGACGAAAGCTCATTAGCGGGCCGCACGCCGCGCAAGTAAGCTGTGTGCACGGCGGACTGAGCGAGTGTCGAAAGTCCTCGCGAGCGAGAAGGGAAGGAATCTTTAGTCGAGGCTTCTTAACGCGTGCATGCGTGCGACGTGCGTGCTGCATGCGTACGAACGACCGCGGAGAATGCACGGCAGGCGGGCGGATAATAAGATGCTTGCGAGAGAGCAGAGTAAACATCGGGAGCCGTTACGTCGGGCAATTTTGAAATCCGACAGAAAGAGGTCTAATTGCCGCTTACTCTCGCCGTGTTTGCTACAAACCGCCAGTTTACGCCATAATAATTCCAGACATTCGCGCCGGTGCTTTGTTAAGCGGCTCGTTTCGAAATTGAACGAGCGCCTCGCGCCTTATCTCGCCGGGAGTGACGAGATTTGTAGCATTTAGACGAGGACCGCCGACGGAAAAATGTAAATTTGTACATGTTCCATATCGCGTACACTGAGGTTGCTTTCCAGCAAGAGACACAAGTCGACACAAACATCATTCTGTCTTTATTCCAAATTTAGTGAGTAACAAAGATAGAATGATACTTGTGTCGACTTGTGTCTCTTGCTGGAAAGCAACCTGAGAAGAGGAAAATGGTTGATGGAACTAGAACTGTAGTTATTTCTAATCCACTATATTTTTGGGTTGCTCTAACACGAGACTCGTGACAGTATACACACGAGGTTGTTGTCACTAATAGTAGAATTTAATAAAAAATTATTTTCTCGACCATAAAGCCTGATCTACAATATGCTCTTTGCGTTGTTTCTTGTCTTCTGTCTTTTTCTGGCTTGAAGCTTAAGGTTTGAGTCAGACAGAGGTAAAGAGAAAGAAGCAGGAAGCAAAGAGCATATTATAGATCAGGCTTAATTTATAATAATTGCTTTTCTATGTGATTATAATTACAAGTTTATATTTACAAGTTATAATTACACGATTATAATTACCAGACATATTTTCTCAGTGTACGACTCGACAGTGGACGATCGTGGGATCCTCTCGATTTTAATTGCGTATATTGCCATTGCTAGATAGTCCATTAACCTTTAGGCTGCCGGCATTTTTTCATTAAAAAAGTGGTTTTTTCTAAAAAAAAAATTTGTATAAGTAACATACACACATGTGGCGCAGAATTTTGAAATTTGTGCAGAACCACAGAAGTGGCTTTCCCGGTCCCAGTCTAAAGGTTAAGGCTTCTGACCTCTCGCATTGTCTATCTTTAATGGCGTCAGAAGCGACAAAATGCATGCTAAAAATTCCTGCAAAATACGTTAAAATAAAAATATATATCCATAAAGTAACACTTGCAATCGATTAAACAAATTTGTAAGATATTCCGTGCACTCCCCTTTTGCTCTAACAATCAACAATTCATTATAAGTTAACCTGAATAGAAATAGGCGAAGAAATAGATTAAGAAGATGAATTGTATGTCACGTTAATTTACCACAAATTATTGATTGTTAGAATAAAAGGGAAATGCACGGAATATCTTATAAATTTGTTTGATCAATTGCAAGCGTTACTTTATGGATATATATTTTTATTTCAACATATTTCGCAAGAATTTTTAACATGCATTTTCTCACTTCTGATGTTATTAAAAAAAGATAGACAATGCGAGGAATCAGAAGCTTTAATTATCACGCTGCTTTATTTCTTACCGCGTAACTAGGAGGCCTTTCTTTTTCTGTTAATTACCAAGTAATTACTACACGCAGGAAAGTATGCATTCACATAAATATTGTTTCATAAGTTTATATATCCATAAGTCTATTATAAGTTTATTACAAGCATTGGATTTATTTAAAATACATTTTGTGAATTCTAGCAAGTTTGACATTTTAATCAAGAATATTGAAAAAAAAGTTTACCACACAGAGTCGAGCCAACTTCTTTTCTTCGACAAAGTCTTGTAATATTTTTGTAAAGAGAATAACTTCTTTTTTTTGAGTATACGACAGTAAATTATTCTGAAACTTGTATGATATTTTAACACTGTTATGAAGAAGATGCTCTTTGTTGGGAATAACCTTTACTCTAGAGAAGAGAAATAAACTGAGCAACTGTCGCTGCTTTTAGCAACAGAATGATACTTTTCCGCGCGCAAAGTGATTACAGATTAACTAGAAAGTTATGATTTTTTATCGGTATTGTGTGATCTTATCGGTCTTACACTCAAGTCTCATTATAAGTGCAATTCTACGAAACTATGCCCGATAGGAAGGGAATCGTTCCGCTTGATTATCGTTAGTGCCCGGTCAGGCAAACGGGCGATCTAATGAATCTCTCGCAGCGGCAAATTAATAAGACGCATTCGCGAGAACTCCAATTAGGATGTAGAAATTAATTCGATGAGGCGACGCGCGCGGGAAAAGATGAGAGCAAGGGTTACTTTCACTGCGTACACGCGCGACTTACGCGACGATCGCGGCCCCTCGAGAGTTTCCCCGCGATTCTCTTTGAGATTTTACACTTTCGTGAGCTCTCCCCGCGACATTCATTAGCGAAAATTTCGCGACGGATCACACGAAAGAGGCACAAGGCCGAGTGTGAGCGTGCACTGAGAGAAAAATGTATTTGGAACTATAATGGCATAGTAAAAAGATTATAGTTAGGAATATCTTTTTTATAGTAAATGTCACCATAATGTTTGTAATATTTACAATATAAGCATAGTATAACTGACTCATGTAAAACTTTTATCAAGAATTATAATTATTTGAAATAAAAAATATAGCAAATATTGAATGGTAAAAGAAATTGACTATTTTATATAGTCAATACGATTGGAATATTTGGCAAATATAAGTACATGTAACTATATTCCCAAAAGGTGCTTTACTATACAT
>NW_022639492.1:1051092-1119254 GCF_010583005.1 Odontomachus brunneus | reverse complement strand
CATGTAAAACTTTTATCAAGAATTATAATTATTTGAAATAAAAAATATAGCAAATATTGAATGGTAAAAGAAATTGACTATTTTATATAGTCAATACGATTGGAATATTTGGCAAATATAAGTACATGTAACTATATTCCCAAAAGGTGCTTTACTATACATATAAAGTAATAAGATGGTGACTATAAATGTGTGTTCATTCTGCTATATCTTCGTGTTTAGATGAACTATAAAATATAGTGAAATTATAGTAATTCCAACTGTTCTTTCTCTTTCAGTTCACTGAAAGAAAAATGTATGATATTTGGAACTATAATGGCATAGTAAAAAGATTATAGTTAGGAATATCATTTTTATAGTAAATGTTACCATAATATTTGTAATATTTACAATATAAGCATAGTATAACTGACCCGTGTAAAATTTTCACCAAGAATTATAATTATTTGAAATAAAAAATATAGTAAGGTAACAAATATTGAATAGTAAGAGAAATTAACTATTTTATATAGTCAATACGGTTGGAATATTTGGCAAGTATAGATACATGTAACTATATTCCCAAAAGGTGCTTTACTATACACATAGAGTAATAAGATGGTGACTATAAATGTGTTCATTCTGCTATATCTTCGTGTTTAGATGAACTATAAATATATGTTTGAGGCCAAAACGAATCATAAAATATAGTGAGATTATAGTTATTCCAACTATTTTTTTCTCTTAGTGTGTGAGGTCGAACGCTCATCCGCGGATCTCGCGGCTGTTGCTATCAGTCGAACGCCATAATCGCGCTAATTGCTCACGATAAATGCTTTCCATATCGCATCCTCGCGCGTTGACATTGTCGTAGCCGAGAGATTTTTAATTCACGATCGATTACACACACGGAAAAGAAAGTTTGGTTGAATTAACCAAATATCTGGTCGAATATGAACGATACAGAAATTTCGATTGAAGTAACCCGAATTCTGTTTAAGTCAACCAAAAATCTTGTTAACTTAAACTTCAGGTTACTTCAATCGGAATTTCTGGATTGTTCATATTCGATCAGATATTTGATTAATTCAACCAATTTTTTCCGTGCAGTTTAACAAAAAAATCTGCGGCGACAAAAACCAATATTTCTTAATAAATTCGAGGTCGCTGAAGCCAAATTCGCCAGCAAAAATGCTTCAAGTTTTTTAGATAAATCGAGTAATATGGGTAAAAGTCTGCGTTTTTTGCCGTTTACTAATTTTTTTGGGGCCAAACAAAATTTTATTTTTTAATTTCATTGACGCCACTTTAAAGTGCTATTCTTCATCTTTAAATAGAATTTTTTACTGTACGATTTTTTTTCACCGAGTTCTGAACGTTTTCCGAAATGTAAATGATGTCGGATCTAAATTGGTTGATTGAAACTAGACAGTAGATGGATTTGTATGAGAATAGGTATCCTAGGGTTCTCGGGATCGCTGATGCCAAATCTGGACTAAAAATTTCGAAATTTAGAATGGCGGATCGAAATAAGAAAAGTGACTCGAGTCGGATCAAAGTCAGTACTCGGGGTTTTTGGGGTCGCTGTTTACGAATCTGAACTCAAAATTACGAAGTTTTCAGTTCCGATTCGGTATTAGCGACCCCGAAAACACTAGGATACCCATTTCATACAAATCCATCTACTTTCCAGTTTCAATCAACCAATTTAGATCCGACATTATTTACATTTCGGAAAACGTTCAGAACTCGGTGAAAAAAATCGTACAGTAAAAAATAAAAATTCGTTTTAAAGGTGAAGAATAGCACTTTAAAATGGCGTCAATGAAATTAAAAAATAAAATTTCGTTTGGCAACAAAAAAATGATAAATATGGCAAAAAATGCAGTTTTTTACCCATATTACTCGATTTATCTAAAAAACCTGACGTGATGGTCATTTTTTGCTGGCGGATTTGGCTTCAGCGACCTCGAATTTACTAAAAAAATAGTGGTTGCGATCATCGCAGGAAAAAAAAGTCAAATTTTGTCGGACAGTGTTATCTCGCGTTTTCGTCTCGGTATCGATTTTTTTTTCTCAAATTTGCAGCACGACGAGTCCGATGGTATAACATTGGAAGTTTGCGCGGCTTATGATAGACGCTGGAACAAAGAAAAAGAAATTTGACGAGAAGACACTGCGAGGTGGGAAAAGCCCGGCTCCATACCCGGTTTATTAAGATGACGACGCTGGCGAAATGTCAGCGTCGTCGTAGCAACGCTCTCGCGACCCGTGGAGGAATTTATCCTCGCCAGTAGAGAAGCACTAGTGTCGTGTATATCGTTCACGATGAACGACGCCGACGTGTTAGTATCCAGCGGGCATCGCTGCCTGCGTCGGGGATTAAAGAAGTATCCCAGTATCGATAAGAAGTTATGGGACGCGAGCAGCAGGTGGATACTGCAGTGGGATAACATAGTCAAGCATCCTGGCGCGAGGGCGAGAGGATGCCACTGCGATATCCACAAGCCTCCGTGGTTGTATCCGGATCTAGGTACATACATTCATATCGCGAAGGAGAGACGGTCGCGTAACGTCGCGACACGCTGCGTAATAATGAGATATCGCATATTCCCATACTACTTGGGCTATTTATATCAAACGCTTATCTCATGCGAGATATTCAGTCTTTTATTCAAAGTCAGATTCACGTTGAATTATGACATGTACAACATTTATATTTGCAGTCGCAATTCAACTGAAAAACTCATTTAATTCCACTGCCATTTAATTTAATAAGAACTCAGATCTGAGTATCTCATTAGAAAGAAGTTTCAAGTAATGAGTATCTCACTTGAGACGAGTTTTAGATAATAATTATTAATACTTTAATAAGTTTGAGATCGTATTAAAAACTTCTCATTACTTGATGTAAATGTTGTACTACAACATTTACATTTGCAATCGCGATTCAACTGAAAATCTCATTTAATTCAACTCTCATTTAATTTAATAAGAACTCAAATCTGAGTATCTCGTTAGAAAGAAGTTTCAAGTAATGACTATTAATACGGGCCTGAGTATCTCACTCGAGACGAGTTTCATAAAATAATTATTAATACCTTAATAAATTTAAGATTGTATTAAAAATCTCTCATTACTTGAAACTCGTCTCAAGTGAAGTACTCAGGTTTAGATTGAGGTTTGATATGATCTTGTTAATGGAATTACGTCTGTAAATATAATGGCATATGTATTATAAGGTTGAACTGAAAAACTATGATCTACTTATGTTTTACAATCTTAACTTCTCCGAACGGCTGATTGTTATTTTTTAAAGTTAGCGATTTATTTTTGGACATGATAAGAAAGGATATGTGAGGCGCCTGAATTGACAATTGGTTTTTCTTTTCTGTTTCAGTTGGAAAGGACAGCGACGAACCTGACAGAGCGGTGAGTGTAAAGTTTGAGAGAGCGTAAACAACTTCGATGCGAGCTTACAGGTTGAAAGAACGTTGCTAAACAATTTTGTATTGTAGATCAAATCGGCTCCTGTTAAGAGGTTGAACATGCCACCCAAAAGAGGTCAATTTGGCCCCGCGAAGACGCCATCCTCCACGTTAGGTATACAGCAAGTCTCACTACCTTAATTATTAATCTTGTTGTCGCGAACCACATCACCAATCAGACATTAACATTTCATTTGAGAGCATGACATGTTGCAAAGGTAGTGAACAGTAAACGTGAATTTACTTTGAGAACTCTCCAGTTGGTTGGTAGCTGTCAGAATTATCGTACACTGAGAGAAAAATTATATTAAAATCAACAAATATTTCCTTGATGGATGCCATCAACATATTTACTTAAATCTACATGCTCTTTATTTAAATCAAATATTGTTTACCTGATTTAAATAAACAATATTTGGTTTAAATAAAGAGAATTTAGATTTAAGTAAATATGTTAATGGCACCTATCCAAGAAATATTTGTTGATTTTAAGATAATTTTTTCCTTCAGTGTAGCGTTATCGCGTGCATTCAATAATTTTTTTTATTACACTTGTTGAAAGCATTTTCTTGCGAATTTATGGTATCTTTTCTTTTTTATTTTCGGTTAGAAACATTAAAACTGAATATGTCGATATTTTTGAACGCGTAGCACTACTTAGTATGCTCGTGTAAATCGAAAGAGCTTCTTGTGAACGATTTGAACACTGAGGGAAATGATGGGTGCCATTAACATATTTATTTAAATCTAAATTCTCTTTATTTAAACCAAATATTCTTTACTTAAATCAGGTAAACAATATATCTTTGATTTAATATATTTATATATTTGATTTAAATAAAGAGAATTTAAGTAAATATATTAATGATACTCATGAAAGAAATATTTGTTGATTTTAAGATAATTTTTCTCTCAGTGTACCGGCACATTTTATATGTTAATGGCACCTATCCAAAAAATATTTGTTGATTTTAAGATAATTTTTTCCTTCAGTGTAGCGTTATCGCGTGCATTCAATAATTTTTTTTATTACACTTGTTGAAAGCATTTTCTTGCGAATTTATGGTATCTTTTCTTTTTTATTTTCGGTTAGAAACATTAAAACTGAATATGTCGATATTTTTGAACGCGTAGCACTGTTAATATGCTCGTGTAAATCGAAAGAGCTTCTTGTGAACGATTTGAACACTGAGGGAAATGTCTCTCTTTCTGTTTCATCTAAAATGTATATAAATGTCATGACTCAGTGTTGACTAATGTCACAGCGGCACTGTTCTCCGCAAAACTAGGCGCACGTACGGGCAACACCTCGTAATACGCTTGAGTTTTAACCGCGGCTTTACTTTTGCATCAGTGTTAACGCACAAACACACGTTGAGAGACTCGTCAGCAAACGGTCAACGTGCGTTGACGTTTCAATGACGAGGATAATGTTAACTGTTCGCTTGCATGACAGCTCACCCCGGTACTACTTCATCCTCCATGGTCCCAAGGGCAGCGACCGTCAAAAGAGCTCTGTCAGTAAGATCAGCAACAGGTATATCCAAATCTTCTATTGGCATTCAAACGTTCTATAATACACTTGGACGAATCTCGGGAAATCGAAGTGACTCCCGATCGTTCACTCGACTCGAGAGTCTGCGCGAGTAAATTTGATATATCACGGAGATTGCGGAAAATTACGACAAATTACATATTAATTCACTCCCTTGCCAGATGGAGTAGTGCATAGCGCGCGAATGAAAGTCCTGCACATCGTTGTCAGTCATATGCTTTTCATCTTATAAGTCGATGTGTAGTTATGCTTATTAATTATTATTGGCAATCATGCTCATTATTTTGAAATGCATTCACTCATTATTTGTATGGGTACAGCTTGAGCATTCACGGCAGTTTATAGCTATTCATGTGAGTCAGTCTCGATAATCGTAAACGACCCCTGAAAGTGTCAAGCATGAAGTACTGTGTATATTCAGATTTCGAGATATAATCATTATAATTCGCGACGCACACACACCTTGCGTGCATTTAAATTGATACACATAACGAATGTAATCACCGCCTGCCCTGTCCAGCCCAAGCCGGAGCTGTCGACGAAGAATGCTTCATCACTTCGTTCGAGGACGTGCCTACCGTCACGTTGTATTCGGCAAAGGACCTCGAGGAACAAATGAAGGTTATCAAAGATGCAGTGGGTGACGATAAGAAGGACTGGAAACAGAGAATGGACAATGCAAGTGTCAAGAGATCTCTTCTCTTCCCTTTTCTTCACTTTTCTTGACTCTTTCTCTCACAAGTTTCATGTTGCAAAAGTGATATCAAAAATCTAACATTACTAGTTAAAAAGTCGCGCTTGAAATAGATATTCTAGATGGTCAAATCTTGGGATTCCATGGATTCTATATCCCACTTGGACCGGAACGTGTCTAGTCATTTTAACATAAACACCAAAATATCTCAAAAGCAATGTATTTTTGAAAAAAATATTTCAAATAAAAATTGAGAGGTTTAGCGAAAATTGCCAGAACAAAATTTTCTTGTTTTTTTCTTCCATAGAATATGTATCTGCAATAAAACATAGACGTTTCCACCGAAAAAATTAACCTGGGCCTTATTGGGCCCAAAGTGAGCCTTGGACCTACAATTTAATTAACTCTTCTGATGACCTTTTTTAAACCCTACAACTTTTATTTGAAACTTTTTTTCAAAAATATATTGCTTTCGAGATATTTCGGTGTTTATGTTAAAATGGCTAGACATATTCCGGCCCAAGTGGGGCACAGAATCTATAGAATCCCAAGATTTGATCTAGAATACTTATTTCAAACGTGATCTTTCGACTGGTAATATTCGTTTTTTTTTTTTTATATGATCACTTTTGCAATATAAAACGTTCCTTTGTTAGCCAGCAATTTCCTGACCTTTTTGCTTTTGCAGATGAGGAAGTTGAGGGCCATTGTAATCGCGGGTGGCACTAACTACGAAAATTTCCACGAGTGCCTAAAGAGCATACAGCGACCGTTCGAACAGGCCTGCACCGACCTTAGATCCCAAGTGGCGCGAGAAGCATGCATAACACTAGCCTTTCTGAGTCAGAGCCTGAAGACCAAATTCGCCAGTTTTGGCGAGGCGGTTTTGCTCACGTTAATGAACCTCATACAGAACAGTGCCAAGGTGAGTTTCGCTCGAATACTGATGTCTCTGTTGAGTACATGATATATAGATGCGATTGTACGTCGTCCAAATCTATCACACGACTTTTTACTTGCGACTCAGATAAGAGATAGTTATATTTCGTAAAGTTCTGCCGTAGAACGAGTCCGTGTCAGTTTCTATTTAATCTCTGTAAATGGCAAGAATTTAATTACCAACCATTTTCTTCATGGCAACTAGGTCGTGGCGACAGCTGGTGCGGTGGCAGTTCGGTTTATCCTTCAAAATACCCACTGTAGCCGATACGTGCCTATTATTATATCGTGCGTGAGCAACAAGAGCAAAGACATTCGCCGCGCGTCCTGGGAATATCTGGCTTTAATTTTGCAGACCTGGCCTACGCAGATATTGCAAAAGCACGTCACGGTATTGCCGGACGCGCTTAAGAAAGGCATCGCCGATTCTGACGCGGAAGCGCGAGTTTTCGCCAGGAAGTGAGTGTGACTTTCGCCCTTCAACATGCTTCTCCCCTTACAAGAGGACCGACGTGTGACAACGTTGTTAATTTTATCGCTTTTTATAGATCATACTGGGCATTTAAAAATCACTTTCCAGAGCAGGCTGAAATACTACTTAATAACCTGGATGCGACATACAAACGCTCCTTGATGTCTCTCAGCAATAGCGGCAGTAGTAACAGTTTGAATATCGTGGCTAATGCGAGATCGTCGAGCGTTAGTCCACGCACAGCCAGACCCGTGATGAGCGCAGCAGGTGAGAAAGCGCCCCATTCCTCTCGTACCGCGTTCTTAGTGCCGCGATAACATAATCACATCTATTGAGGAAAAAAGAAGTAAAGTCTACGTTGACATATCTTGCACGTGTTTACTCGTGTTTCCTGCGATCCTAACATAAAGGATTTGTCTAACTCTGTTTTCATGCTGCTTTGCGACTTCTTCTCTTTACGTTAAAACGCGTGAAGGTAGTACGGAAAATTTGCATCAGACCATGGGCCAGCCACACGGCCCGCTCAGACGTACACCGTCCTTGCCTCGGTCTTATCGTCAGTCTGGTATCCCGATACTGCAAAGACCAACAGACAGTCACTGTAATTGTTCTGCAATCATTCGTTACGTCATAAGCAAAGAACAAGATCGCTGTGCACAAAACGGAAATGTTGTCTCGCGTTGATATCTCTTCTTTGTTTCTTTCTTTTTCTCTGTCTCTCGCACCGATTAATAGATGTCGCGCGATGCCACTGTCGTGAAGTTAACTCACATCGCATCTTTGCAGATCGAGGAACACCAGGAGTTCGATCTACTAGTGCGATCGATCTGCAAGCCGCTCAAAGGGCGAAGGCTAGATTAATGTACGCTAATATGAGCAGGCAGAAAGCAGCTGCGGCAATTCGTGAGTAATTCCTTGGCGTGAAAATATCATAGATAACTCGCATAGATTCGAGAGAAGAAATTGAAAACTAAAGTATCCGGAACGATGTGCTGACTGATGTGTCATTTTGCATTGCAGCGCGTCCCAGTAAATCACCGGATCCCAACGCGGTTGCCAGCCCGGAAAGAGTCGCGAGGACCAGGACAAGAGTCTCGGGAGTTTCGCAGTCTCAGCGTGAGTCTTGTGATCTTCTCTATTAACCCCACAAATCTAAATCACAGGAATCTGTATCAATCAGTCTGTAACGGGTCGATTGGGTGGTTTTTGTCAACAGCTAGCAGTAGGTCGGGCTCCCCGTCGTCTAGGCTAAGTTACGCCACGTACAATCGCGAAGGTGAATCACTGATCGGCAGACCGAGGCGATTATCTGGACACGCTATCAGCAGCACCAGTAACAGTCGCGAGCCCAGTCCGCAGAGATTTGGAATGGACAGAAGTTTCGCGAGTAAACTGAGGTACGTGCAATGTACGAACGTTCGTTTGTTCGTTCCTTTTTTGCTGATATCCCAAACTCGGATCCAAATAACTGCCATAACGCTGATTATTCGAATGAACCAGAGGGCGAAATCTGCACATGTCGCCGACGGACAGCAGCAGGCCGCCAGTTATGGCGCAGAAGATGCTGCAGAAGTCGCGCGAGGCCGAGTCCGCTCTGGCGGACGCTCTGACATTCGACAGCATGGACAACTACACCAGAATACCTGGAACTAAAGGGGATCACAGCGACGACAGCGAGAACAGCAGCATATGCTCGGAACGGAGCATAGACGGTTTCAGACGAGCTAGTGATGTAAGTACACACTTTCTTGCGAATCAAAGCGTACAAGAGAAGAATGGAAGAAGCGGCGCAATCGTTGGCTTGAACATTCTTGTTATCATCGTTGCTTTGATCGAAAAACGGACGAATGTCGCGTACAGAATCGCGGTTAACTTGATAGCTACGTACCCGTGGATTTATTTGTCATTACATAAACTAACACGCTAACAAATTACATGAAGAGAGAGGCGTGTAAGAGCCAAAGCACAGGTTTAATAGTGCGATTGTGTTTATTAAAAAAACAAAAGAAAAACCAAATTCAAAAACATACGTTTCGACTCGATTTAGGTCCTTTTCAGTATTATAAGAAAAGAGAAAAGAAGAAATTATTTGCTAGTCAAATCGGTCATTCTTAATACATAGAATTAAATTAAATTACGCAACGCTCGCAAAGTAATGACTAAAGTTCGAAACGCTCGGAAATTGTCTAACTCCTCCCCCCGATGTCACAATTGATCCACATTGTTTAAAAAGACAACGCGGAGCAAAGGCTAATTCGTTGATGTTGACAGGAGAAAACGCGTCAATCTATAAAAGAGTTGTAATAAGTTAAACTAGCAAATAATTTCTTTTTTTTTTTTTTTTTTGTAACACTGAAGAGAACCTAAATCGGGTCGAAACGTGTGTTTTTGAATTTATTTTTTTCTTAAATAAACAATCGCACTATTAAATCTGTGCTTTGGCTCTTACACCTTCTCTTCATGTAATTTGTTGATTGCATATCTGAGAGCCATATTAGACTAATCTTTTTAACACGCTAACGTCATTCACGAAGATGAGATACCATAACTACATTTCCACGCATATTGTTTCATGAACCATGCTGCATTGATATATGACGAATTTTTACGCATGCCCTTACGTGATATTAATAAATCTTTACATACGCTTTTTACAATCGATTAATTGATGCTTTTGTGATACTTAGGTTTACCTCGATATACAGCATGTGAGTTTATTAATACGCAAACCTCTGGAGTTATTACGTCGCGATATATTGTTTGTTTTCGCGATATATTGTTTGATTCGAGTGAGATATTGATTTAAGTGAAACGGTCTTTATTATTTACATACGATTTGGTCCTCCATCGAACGAGGAAAAAACAAGATACCTGCGCGATGCGAAAACCCCTCACAAGGGAAACTTTCCATATTGCAAAAGTGATATAAGAAAACTAACGTTATCAGTTGAAAGATCATGTTTGAAAGATTCTAGATGGTCAAATCTCAAAATATCTCGAAAGATATATTTTTGAAAAAAAATGTTTCAAATAAAAGTTGTAGGGTATGAAGAAGGCCATCAGTGAGTTACTTAAATTTTGGGTTCACTTTAGGCCCAGGTTAATTTTTTCGATGGGAACGCCTATATTTTATTGCACATATACTACGGAAAAAACAAGAAAATTTTATTCTGGTAATTTTAGCTAAACCTCCTCCAACTTTTATTTGAAACATTTTTTTTCCAAAAATACATTGCTCTTGAGATATTTTGGTGTTTATGTTAAAATGTAAAATAGACATGTTCCGGCTCAAGTGGAGTGAACAGAATCCATAGGATCTCAAGATTTGATCATCTAGAATTCCTATTTCAAACGTGACCTTTTCGACTGGTAACGTTAGTTTTTTTATATCACTTTTGCAACATGGAACGTTCCCTTGTCAGCACATTGTATGACGATGTAGCTAATGCATGTCTGGTTTTCACTTTTGGTTTTGTTGCGGCGTATTTGTTTGGTTTGGACTAACGCGACACGCCGTTCTGTTCTCCATATCTCTCCATCGCCCATCTACCCACATTAGTCGTTCTCATGGAGTGGCTCGCAACCGAGACTATACCGTGACCTATGGGATCAGTCTATCCCGAAGGTTTGTTAAATTCTACTTTTTTTTCGTATCTGCACATTGATGAAATGATGTATTGTGAAAAACATAAGCTACCAGATAGCTCGACATCACACATCGTTAGATGCAGCAATCGTATATACATGTATTTCGATATCTGGAAACAATTTTACTTCGAGTATCATACACGTATTCTGTCGCGAGAATATACAGGGTGATTCATAAATGCATGTCAATATTTTAGGAGGTAAATCTGCACATTAAAATAAGTAAAGAAGATCACATGAACATATGTCCTACATACCTTACTTTTCAAGTTATGATTGATTAAAGAAAATGTTCAAAGTATTCGCCTCGTGCATCAAC
The DNA here is from genome assembly GCF_010583005.1 of Odontomachus brunneus. Lineage (NCBI taxonomy): Eukaryota > Metazoa > Arthropoda > Insecta > Hymenoptera > Formicidae > Odontomachus > Odontomachus brunneus. The sequence continues at coordinate 1,108,160 of NW_022639492.1, read as the reverse complement.
ACACGCTACTGTACAGCACGTCTCGACCTTGTCTAATGTTTACAAAGAATATCCATCAATACAAATCGGACAGAATTTCAGACAGTTAGTATCTTATCTTCGCGAGTTACTGTTCTGAAGTTATTGTTCTGAATACAGTTCATAACTTGAAAACTAAGGTATGTAGGACATATGTTTGATAATCTTTTTTACTTATTTTTATGTGTAGATCTACCTCCTAAAGTATTGACATGCATTTATGAATTACCTTGTGTATGTGTATATATATATATATATACATATATATATATATATATATATATATATATATATATATATATATATTGTGTGTTTCAAAGTATCTCAGCATACATGTATACGTTAAAAAATGAGAAGAAACACGCGATCATCTCTTTTCGTTTTACAGGACATCAAAGAAATTATTGAGAACTGTGCTCACAAGCATTGGGGAGACAGGAAGGAGGGTTTAGTAGGCTTGCAGCATTTTCTGAACACTGGCAATACACTGACTACTACAGAATTACGTAGAGTAACGGACATTTTTACGAAAATGTTTATGGATTCCCACACGAAAGTGTTCAGTCTGTTTTTGGACACGCTAAACGAATTATTGGTTACTCACAACGAGGATCTCGGCGACTGGCTTTATGTTCTGTGCGCGAGGCTTCTCAATAAGTTGGGTACCGATTTACTGGGATCTATACAAGCAAAGATTCACAAAACGCTTGACGTTGTGAGGTGAGAATTTGCGTGAGATCGTTAAGGTGACGCATGCATCGAGACGCTTTTATCGTTATTAAATATTGATAATCTTAAATGTTGTGATTATTTGTTCAGAGACTGTTTCCCGGGCCAACAGCTTCTACCAGCTGTGATGAGGTATCTGACAGATCCAACACAAACACCAAATTCTCGCGTGAAAGTAGCAGCATTGACTTTTATCACGCAGATCGCTGAGACGGCAGAGCCGTCCGCTCTGGGCAGTTCTGCAGCAACAGCGCTAGCACGGCTGCTCGACTGGTCGAATGACACTAAAAGCCAAGACGTTAGGAGGCACGCGCAGAACGCTGTGATATCGCTTTACAATCTGAATACGCCTCAAGTTACTATGATACTCTCCGAATTACCGAAATACTATCAAGTGTGTTGAATGATACGATCCGCTGACGTTCCTCAGCGTCAGCCGTAACGTCCGCTGTTTTCTTCCCGTTCAAGTGTGCTGAATCGATGCTTCTTTTTCTGCAGGAAACGGCATGGCCTCTGGTGCAGAATCACCTGAGGAAATCGTCCGCTTCGAGTAATCCGGCGTCACCCGGCACACCGCCGCCCAGAGCGCAGAGTTCGCCGGCACGAACGAAGGCGAAGAATGATAATAAAACGGACGGAAAGACTGAAATCGATGGGGGCGACGAGAATTTGGAGGAAGTATACAAGTACGCGACTACATTTTAGTCCTTCCGACATTCTTAACGTCATGATTTTGAGATATTTTCATTTTCTAATTCTTGTAAATTTGATATTTTCATTTTCTAATTCTTGTAGATTTGATATTTTCTAATATTTTCTAATTCTTGCAGATCATTACGACGTACAACCGCAGAAATCCAAAATTATGGCTTCGAACGGCTGGAGAGAGCCACCACTAGCAAAGACAGCGGGATCAGTAACATGGCAGACGTGGAGGAGCGAATAGAAGGTCTGACGTTGTCTAATTCGGTAAGTGAAAGAAAAAATATCAGCGATAGCGAGACTACAGAAATTGAAAGACGATATTAATGCGAAAAAGCGACGTTCAACTGGATTAAAATGTACTAATTTGTTATTATAGATTATAGTCGAGAAATGTGAAAATAATGAATTTTTTATAACTATCAAAAGTTGTCTGACTTACTGTTGAGTTGTGACAATTTGAAACAGAAATCTGTTCTATCCGAATTATCGTTGTCTGCGAATCTTCACAATGAAGACTCGAGGTCGTAGTACGATTCAACGTTAAGTCAGACAGATGTTTCTTTTCAAGTAAGACGTTTAAAAAACGAGTAATACTTGCTTTTATTCTTAAACACACAAGACACAATAACACACAATAGACACAATAAGACACAAAACACACAATAACACACAAGAGCGAGTCAAAAGATCTTTTCCTGCTCAAATAGACTACAAAGATAATTGTACAAAACAAATACGGTAATTGAGATAAATGGAACATCTAAATTTACTTCAAGATACCAACATTAAAGACATCTGACATAATATCAACCTTACGATTTCAGGGCCGATCATCGTCCGTCTCCTCACCGACCCAGCGGGGACGATCTGTTAGTAACATAACGGTGAACGGGTCCAGCGATACGATAGCCGGCGATTTGATTCTACCTCAAGAAAATAATGGTTATAAAACGCATGGTAGGTAAACTGTCTTTTAATTAGTCTTTTGAAACCATTTCCACGCGCATAATAAAACTGAAATATTTCAATACTGTCCTCAGGATCATCGCCCGACTTAATAAACAGACCAGAAATCGTAGATAATATGATCAAGACGTTGCAATCTAAGATGACGCAAACCACAGAAAAAGCCACGGTCTTACAAGAATTCCAATCGTATGTCCGCGAAGGCGACGCGTCGCATATTAAACGAAACTTCAAGTACGTCTGACGAGATTTCATGGTGGAGAATCCTTCAGCGATTTTCGCTCATTTATTAATAACCACTTGATGTTTCAGGAAAGTGCTCAAAACTTTATTAGATAGTCTATCTAATGACAGTAAGGCGATACAAGTAGAGGTGCTTCAGACGCTAATCGACATGCTTAAATGCTCTGAATTGGTAGAGAGCTTCTCCTTTTATCCCGAATTGTTGATACTGAAAGTTATTTATGCCTACAAATCCGACGATCAAAAGGTCGATTCTTCCAGTGGTAGCGGCGGCAGATCTCCAGTGAGTTATCATCTTGCTCAGTTATTTTAAACGATTTTTTACGAGCCAACACATTCACTTACGCTATGACTTGCAACGTCATATTTATGTTATATTAACTTGCGTTATGCTTCTTGCAACAGGTACATTGGAACGCGGAAAAGTGCGCGGCGACGATAGCTATGGTCCTCAAGCCAGAACAAATTATTCATTTGGTCTCAACTATAATCGCCACGGAGCCATATCCATTGAATATGGGCGCAATAAAGATGTTGCATAAAGTAGTGGAGCACTGGGGTCGCGAAGCGATAGAACCTCATCTTGCCAAGGTTATGCCGGGTCTTATCAAAGTGAGTTTGGCGAAAATCTATCAGCACAACACAAGTATTATATCACATGAAAATTATTAAATGTGTATTGGACGTATTAAATATATATTAAGTAAAAAGTAGGATGTTATATATAAGACAAGTTATTGTTGTGCATGTTATAATGCAATATATTAACTTGTACGTTGTGTACAGGCTTACGACGATGCCGAGAGTGCTGTCCGGAAAAGCGCGGTGTTCTGCATGGTGGCGATTCACGTGGCGGTCGGCGAGGAAGTGCTGAAACCACACCTGAGCTGCCTGTACTCTAGCAAGCTGAAATTGCTAAACATCTACATACAGCGCGCTCAGCAACAGGCGAACAGTCAGCCGGCGAGTCCGCGCAGCAACAACAAGAATTAACTAACATCCAACTCCACGACTCTTCGGGTCGCGATACTTAAGAGATTCGCCCGTCTGGGCGCGCGGCATGAACGAATGCTTGTCAGCTTCCTCAGTAAGTCCAATCCGTGATTGTCGACGATGAAGAAGAAGACGATGAAGTTGATGAGGTTTTAACAGTATAACCGAAGGTTTTGATACGATAGAGACTGATTTTGTGCACGTTACTTTTCCGTGGCGGCGTGCGTACGTGCATGCGAACGAACGTTCACGAGACGACAGTGATGTTGTACGGAACCGGCGGCAAACGTGTTACGGTAGCAGTCCGTTCAAATGTGTTGCGCGTTCAAGTTATCATTTTCTCGAAGGAGCAGGGACAACACAACTCACTATGCTGAATTGATTATCGCGAACAGATTAGTCTCGATGATCGACGAGTATCATGCAAAGAGGTGACTTCAGTCGGCAAATGTGTCTGCGAATATTGTTCTGTGATACGCTCACGAAGCTCACTCTATGGAAGCAGTCATCATCATTAATAATATTATTATGTTTATTATTACTGTATAATATTAATATTTGTTTACAAAATAGACGACTAGTCGATCCGTTTGGTCTCGCGCTAATCACTTTTTCTTTTCTTTTTGCTGACATACAGCGCACGCTAGACATTCACATATATATATAGTTTTTTAATTACATTTAATTACTATCTATATTTTAATACATTTCAACACTTCTCAATTTGTTAAATAACTTGTGTAACCTTTAAAAATATTAATCATTCTAACGTGCGAATCGTCAGTTTCTCTTGCGCTCGCGTTCGCTTCTTCCGTCATTCTCTCATCGAATACGCAGAAACCAATTAGATGTTCAGAAAACGTGGAACGATGAGACTCGAAATCGGCAATACATTTTGCGAATACTTGATTACTTTTTTACTTATGAATTATCACTATAATATTGTATATACTACGATTATATAAACGTTTATGTGTCTCACAATGAAGAGAGTTACAGCATTTAGATAGTTTGCAATATCTCCGTTGATAACTAAGCGTATAGTGAAACTTTACATTTTGCAAACAGTAACTTGTCGGAACTCATTTTTTTCCTCCGTATCGCTTCAATTTTGTCACGGAAGAGCGAGAGAGAGAGAGAGAGAGAGGATACACTAATGACGGTGGCTGAACTGCTTTAAAGCGGACAACCGAGAGAAAGCAGACGGTGTGCAACATCACTGTCTCCGGATATGCGATATGGAACAATGAGCTAATTATCTCTCATTATAGTGAACGCTAATCACGCAGGCTCCCGTTTTGTGTTGAATGTGTATACTTGTTACCGATTCACGAGCGTTTATGTGGTACGATATGTCGCATCTGTTGCAACATCTTTCGAGCGAACGATGTGTAATAACGAGGAACAGTGGAAAGGAAAGTGTTAATTTATTCGTTTGAAATCTATGTGCTAGTCAGATTCCCAAGGACGCACAATGACGTAAAAAGACTCAAACGGAATAGTCGGGTCTTTTTTTGACAAACCATGCATAGACACACAAATAATACATACATACAAGAAGAAATATACTCGAAGAAAGAGAGAGCGAGAGAGAGAATGTTGAGAGAATGTGCGAAAATGAGAGTCTGCTGCGTGAGTGAGAGATTAACGCGCTTTAAGAGAAGTAAAGCAGAATAATAAAGTAGCGACGATTAGCGCGAAACGAGATCAGCTCGAGACTAACGTTTAACATTTAAACTATTCATCACGTTGCCAATAATCGAACGAACGCTAAATCAAAGCTAACGTAACGAGTTTAGTAACACTTTGTGCCATTGTCGTTTCTGTTTATTGTGTAAGGAAAAAAATTATAATACTATATATAGATCCATCCTTTGTCCTTTTCTTACTATACATTTAGTCGAGATATATATACGATAAGGTAATAAAATAATTTTATTATGAATTTGTCAAAGTGAATCATTGAAGTATTACGAGATATTGGGGGAGAAGAATAAAAGAAAATGAGATCGCTTCGGAAACGTTTGTTCGTTTGTCCGCCGTAAGTATTTACGATGATATACAAGCGGGACGCATTTCAATACGTGTTTCCCCGATAAGTATGTAACGCGTAATGTCTGATAGTACCTCGATAATTCACTTGAGCGTGATGACGCGGTGATCTACGTCTCGAAAATACATACACACACAATACGGCCAAATAGTGCCAAAAGAATAAAAAGTAAACAAGAATACTTGAGCGAATAGAGTGTGTAGCAATTGGAACGTTAAACATTGAAGAAAAAGAAAAAAAAGGAATGAGAAAGGAGACACGGACGGACTGTGCATTTCTTTTACTTGGTGCCTTCGGCGTCGACGCGACGGGATTTGATCGAAGATTGTCTTTCATCGTCATCACTTAGGAACAATTTCGCAGATAGTATACCGGCAGAATATAAAAAGGAGAAGAAAAGAAAGGGAGGAAGATACGCGCGAGAAGTGTCTCTGAGCTGTTGCCGACGTCGTATAAATGAACAACTTCGCGTTAAAACGAAAAAGTCTTATCGATCATTATCGTAGAATAGCGAATTCCGTAAAGGACTCGATATTTTTCCCAGTCTGCGATCCGATAGAATCTCGAAAGTACATTGTGCAAATGACTATTTATTCTACACGCCATCCCACATGTATCACCTGCGCTTTTGCGATACTTTGTTTGAATTATCGTCGAAGAAAGAATATTGAAGAAAACAAGAAAGTTTGTAGAATCTTTAATATATCGCGCGTCTAATAATCGACGCCCCGACGCCTAAAGTCCGCCGAAAATCTGGACGCGCTGTCGAGAGAGAGAGAGAGAGAGAGAGAGAGAGAGAGAGAGAGAGAGAGAGAGAGAGAGAGAGAAAGAAATAGATACGAAAAGACAGACGGATCTTCCCGAAATTAAGTATAAATTGCGTGTCAAATCGAAAAGTTCTGGGCGGAAGAACGAGTTTATTATAAGACTGCATTTCGTTCTTCGAGCTCGAGCTCTTCGATCTCTCCCGGTTTCGCAACAGCAGCAGCTTCGGTTCGTCGACCCGTTTTGATTTCACGCCAGTTTTTTAGGGGTATTACGGTCTGATGTGTACCCGCGATTGTGTATATATATACATACTATACGATATAAACGTAGAAACCTAATATGTGACAATTGATATACGGATTTAGGTAGCTCACATCGTCACTGCCTGCAGCGTTGGTCGTGCTGAGGATAAACCAGGCTCTTGACACAGCCAGGCCCTGCGTGGTGTGTGTCGTGATCGTTTGTAACGATGCTTGTTCTGTTAAGTTTTACGAGCATTATTACTGATATTATTATTATTGATTATTATTATAGCGATTCGACTTGCGTTGTAACTTGTGTCGATGCGTGTGTGATATACGTAAGAGACAAAGATACTTGTGTGTGTAACAGGAACGTCACGTGGATGACGAGCCTGTCTTTTCCTTTTCGCACTAACGGATCGTTCCGCTCACGAATGAAGAGGAGAGAGAAGCTAGGGCGTTTTAGTAAGACCGATGCGAGCAAGACGATTTTAGGCTTTGTGCGTTGCGTTTCTCATTTTTTAACGACTGTTGAATGTGTATCCGACACTTCACGCGCATAACGTGACATTTCGTCGTCGTCCTCGTCCATCGAGACGCACCCGATCCGCACTCGCTATGTTCACATCCGCCGTGCAATTTGCAATTTATTCCGTATCCCGCTTTATGCATAATTCAAGAGACGGAAAGAGGGAGATGTGTCTTAGATCGGTGCGTTTCTTTGTCTCTCGACGCGAGAATAATTCGACGCGGGATTGTCTATTATTGATAGCTTCCACATATGTACAGAATTTTAATGGCCGATAATTAAGGCCCGACAGCTCGTACGATTCGCCCTGCGAAACCCGACAAGTCTGCACAGACACACGCGGAGTTTAGATGAGAATTTTTAATAGCTTTTAATAGCTTTTTCATCTTGGCAGAGAAAAACTTCGAGACTGTTGTAATGTCGATCAAAAATTGAAACAGTTCCTTCGTTCTTGGACGCGAGCAAGTAATCCCAACATGATGTCTAAAATCGGGACATAAGACGCCTTAAAAATAATCTTTAAGACGCCTTAAAGACATTTATACATAAATCGTCTGGAAGACATCTTAAAGATGATCTTTATGACGTCTTATGTCCCGATTTTAGACTTTGTTGTCTGGGATGATGCGTTTTAATTGTAAAGAGAGTTGTGTTTTAATCGAAATTCACAGAGCGATCAGCTAGTTACGTTAAAAGGGCGTAATTCCGAAAATTCCATCGCGCAGATGTTATAATTGATAGGCACCATTAACCAATCTAAACAAATTTAACCGAATTTTAAATAAATATTCGCTAGTGTAATAAAAAAAAGTCTGCCTTTTGTATGGAGAAAAAAGAAACTTTCCTTTTTTAAGCAGAGTTTTCGAGCGGTTTCATTGAACGTAAATTTTCTCTTTACAAGAAAATTAGGCCCTTTTGACATCGGACAGTTCGTCTCTGAACTCGGGGGCCCCGCGGAGCCATGTTTTCTCGCTCGGGCGCGCCGCTACTGACGTCACGTGACGTCACGCTCGCGAGGCGAGCGCCACCTCGAATTTAAACGGCTGCCTCGACGCAGTCACACTGTTCGCGCGCGTCGGCGGTCCGACCTTTCGTCTCGCGTGTGTTTCGACGTGATGAGGAGGTTCTCGTTCGAGCTGCGGCGACGACAAGTGAGTATTGTCACAGTCCATTTCGTTAACTGCACCAAGTAATCGATCGACATCGCGATAATTACGAGACAGCGCAACGGCGGCAAGATGCCGCGGAGGTTAAATGTTCTCTTCGCGACGGTTGCGCGAGTCGCGCGCCGAGTGATTAATGAAATATTAATGAAATCGAGTCGCCGCGAGAGAACGCCGCTAATTGGCCATGAATACGGAATGATCGATGAGCGCCGATTAACGCTCCGATCGAGATTAATTGTTTCGCATGGCGGATTCTCGAGCTCGCGCGTCTCTATCGCGCCGAGACAGCCAAGACGCCGCACAGAAAGACTCGAGCAAATTGGCCAATTGATCGATGACTCATTCTCACGGTCTGAGAATGATCGATTGTGATTGGTCGATTTTCTTACCGCTCAAATCTTACTGCTTACGTCTTTCTGTGCGCCATCCGCTCAAGGAGCCTTGACAACTCGGCGATTTTGCGGGCATTTTGCCTCAGCGACGCTCGTAAACGTGTATTTGTTGCACCTCTTCCTGATCCCTTCCTCCCCCCCCCCTCCCGCCCTATTTCCCGAGAAGTGCACGCAAGCTGTCCCGTTTTCATCGCGTCGAATCTCTTTCCTTTCCTTTCCTTGTTTCCGAAAGGAAAACGTACGTAACGAGCTTGAGACACGACAGAGAAAGGAATTATAGTAGAAGGGAGAAACAAATGGATTCTACCGAGATTTTTTCACGCCGATAAATCGTAAACGACTATTGCGACGATATTACTTGTATTGTTATTGTAATTGCCAACTTGACATAAATAAAGTATTGCTACAAGATGCCGGTTGTTACTGCTCCCCGCATTTTCGTTCGCGAATCGTTTTCTCTTTCAATTGAAAATTGAAGTCATCACGGTAGAGTTTGGCAATTGCAATAGCAGTGTCCGCCTTTGTTCGCCCACTAGTTGACTTGAAACTCACGAGGAATATACTTGCGATAATCTTCCGAGGAAATAAAGATTTGGTCTCAATCGCATCCGATCTCGTTAATTACCTCCGTATCTTTATGGAAGACCAATTGCGCAGAATCAGCGTGGTCTTGTTATTTTCGTTTGAAAAGTTTTTGTATATCTTGTATCAGTTGTATCTTGTATATTACGCTTTTGTCAACGATTTGCAGGCGACCTTATCGTTGATATCGCGTTACACCCTTTTTCCTCTCTTTCCGATGAAAAATTTGTCATGCGTACACGGAAAAAAAAGATTTGCTAATATATGGACAACTAAAAATATTAACTGCAGGAACAAATTTTCTTGCTTTCATAGCAAAGTTATTTAGTTGTGATAGCTAAAAGATTTGCTAATATATATATTACAAATCTTTTAGCTATCACAATTAAATAACTTTGCTAAGAAAGCAAGAAAATTTGCTGCTGCAGCTAATATTTTTAGTTGTCCATATATTAGCAAATCTTTTAGCTATCACAATTAAATAACTTTGCTAAGAAAGCAAGAAAATTTGCTGCTGCAGCTAATATTTTTAGTTGTCCATATATTAGCAAATCTTTTAGCTATCACAATTAAATAACTTTGCTAAGAAAGCAAGAAAATTTGCTGCTGCAGCTAATATTTTTAGTTGTCCATATATTAGCAAATCTTTTTTTTCCATGTAATTATATATAAAATTTGTCCGTACATAATTATGTATAATTATATATCAAATGCATAATTATGTATAATTAAATATCAAATGTATAATCACATAAAATTATATATAATTATACACAATTATATATAATTATATATAATTATATATAATTGTGTATAATTGTGTATAATTATACACAAATCTTTTTTTTCCGTGTAATTATATATAAAATTTATTCGTATATAATTATGTATAATTATATATTAAATGTATAATTATATATAAAATTATATATTATTATACATTATATATTATTATACATTATATATTATTATACAATTATATATAATTATGTATAATTGTGCATAATTGTATAATTATACACAAATCTTTTTTTCCGTGTAATTATATATAAAATTTGTCGGTACATAATTATGTATAATTATATATCAAATGTATAATCACATAAAATTACATATAATTATACATAATTATATATAATTATGTATAATTGTGTATAATTGTGTATAATTATACACAAATCTTTTTTTTCCAGGTAATTATATATAAAATTTGTCCGTATATAATTATGTATAATTATATATTAAATGTATAATTATATATAAAGTTATATATAATTATATACAACTATATATAATTATTTATAATTATGTATAATTGTGTATAATTGTGTATAATTTTACACATATTTTTTTTTGCCGTGTAATTATATATAAAATTTGTCCGTATAGAATTATGTATAATTATATATTAAATGTATAATCATATATAAAATTATGTATAATTATACACAATCATATATAATTATATGTTCAATTAATATAATTGAATATATATATATATATATATATATATATATATATATATATATATATATATATATATGTGTGTAATTTTACATAATTACGCATTCAATTAATTAAACATATAATTATATATAATTGTGTATAATTATATATAACATGTATTAACATGTATGGGCAAATTTAATATGTAATTATATATAATTTTATACAATTTTACATAATTATGTATAAGAAATTTTTCATTGGGTTTCTTCGACCGAGTCGAGAAGACGTTTTGTATTACAAATACTTTATTAAAATTCAATATAATTTTACAATGGCATCGTGTATACCGTGGTAGAAGCTTATACAACGATATCGATATAAATATTATTCTTATCACTCATCTCCGCACGCGTGAAGAAGACTGACTTCGAAGTTTCGAAAGAAAGTATCGCAGTAACGCGGCTCCTACGTAACCTTCCAACTTGTTGAAGCTCATATTGAACTACGTATCAGAGACCGAGGGTCGTTGAAGACTGGAGCTTGATTATTCGAAACGGTTCAGATCGAAGTTGAACGGATTCGTCGAGTACGCGTCTTCAAAATCCGCGATCCTCAGTCTCAACGAAAGAATCCAGGCGCGAAAAATCGGTGAAGAAGCTCCTTCGAGTCGCTTCCACGGCACAGGATCTCCAAGGGATGTCCTGGGGACATTCTCAGAAGGTTCTTTGAATGTCCTGCGGAGATCTGTGCCGTTCGGGTCTCTTCACGAAAAAAAAAAAAAAAAAAACTAGGCGGAGACTTTCCGTTACGACGATCACGATGTAATACACAGGATAAATTGATTAAGACAAATCGATCTCGTCCGTTTGCAAAAAGAGAAAAAAGAAAAGAGATAAGAAGTAACGGTATCACATGTGATAAAAGTACATGTTAACGCTAATGGCCGGTTTCATCGAGCTTGCTGTAAGCTGAATCGTTTCCTCACCGCGTTCTGTCTACAAACGGACGAACGATCGAGATGAATTCAATGCCGATGAAACCAGACATTACTCGGAGAGACGAATCGGCCGCTCTCTCTCTCTCTCTCCCCCCTCCCCCTCCCACTCTCTTTCTCTCCGTCGCGACGAACGGCATCGCCAGCACGAGATGTGAATCGCGTGGAAGTTTCATATGTTCCTTGTAATCTTATGTAATCTACACAGATCTGCAGACACGCACACGAACACACACGGCATATTATTATTTCAACATATAAAAATATTCGGCTCGGTCGATTGTTCTCGCCTCGTCCGATCGTGTCGGCCGTTCGTCGCGAATTTTCACGGCACGATACATAGATCCTCTCCCTCCTCCCTCCTCGCACAGCTCATATCTAGACGGAGTGATCCGCGAACGATGTCGCACAGAGTCATCGTCATCTCTCATTATTCCTACTGATGACTATTAACATAATTAAGTATCGATCGCGTATTGAATTATTTGAGTAAAAGATCTTGCGTTGCCGCCTTTTTGTTTCTCGCTTGAGAGTGCCCGCGAGGCATCGATAGTTCGTGTATTCTTCGTGCTTGCGACCGTTCTGTAAACTTTATAACAATAACGAGTATTTCTAACAAGTACTAATAACAATGTAACACAGCACATTGAGAAAAAAATGTTTGCTATTTGCGACTATAATCGCATAGAAAAATATTTACTACAAATTATGGTTGAGGAAACCATTTTCTTTTTTTTTTTATTAGTTCCATTATAACGTTAATGATAGAGTTCCGTTACTACCATCATTTTCGTGTTGCAACAACCAGAAAGTATCTCCCAAATGACTGTAATTTTAGTTAGATTAACCATTCTTTTCTCACAGCGCGGCGACAATCGGTTGCATCGAGTTACACGACTTCGCGACCGCACATCTCGCTCCGTCTAAAGTAGCTCCTCATCTGCTAAATTAAATATCCTCTGTGAGTGGTTTTATCGAGTGTGTATGTGTGCGTGTGTATCTATTCGTATCTAAAGTAAACGACGCCACGTGCGGATAGAGACGAGTGATCCAAGTCGAGCGAATCAATTAGCAGTTCCATTACGGGCCGCCTGCGAATTCCCGCGCGGTCTCGCGAATACGTTCGATCACGGCGAGTTCGCGTCGACTTCGATCTTGAAGGAGGAATGCTCGAGTTGCCTGATAAGAGTATATACAGGGCGAGTCGGTACAGCTATTGGAATACCCTCGAGACAAGAAACAGAGCTGACTTTCAGATCTACAATATGCTCTTTGCGTTCTGTTTCTTGTCTTCTGTCTTTTTCTGGCTTAAAGCCTGATCTACAATATGCTCTTTGCGTTCTGTTTCTTGTCTTCTGTCTTTTTCTGGCTTAAAGCCTGATCTACAATATGCTCTTTGCGTTCTGTTTCTTGTCTTCTGTCTTTTTCTGGCTTAAAGCCTGATCTACAATATGCTCTTTGCGTTTCTTGTCTTCTATTTTTTTCTGGCTTAAAGCTTAAGGTTTGAGTCGGAAAGAGATAAAGAGAAAGAAGCAGGAAGCAAAGAGCATATTGTAGATCAGGCTTTAAGCTTGAGTCAGAAAGAGAAAGAAGCAGGAAGCAAAGAATACATTGTAGATCAAGCTTTAAAGTCACTCGGGAAAGAAGCGTTTTGTATGACGCTTTTCCTGCCGAGTAGAAAGTAATCTCGAGGATCTGAGAATCATCCTTGTTTTGTGCCCGAGTCATTGACTCACTCTGCATATCACGTATCGGCCGTTGTACTCACGGATTTGTAATCGCGCGATGCTTCAGTAATCTACACACCTCGTAACAAGTATTACGCAGGTTGTTGCACGAGTCATCGCGCTTACGAAGAGGAGAGTAGACCTCCCTCTTACTTGAGATTTCTGGATAAACCTATTGCGCCATTCGGAATCTGATGCACGACAAAATCGTCGGTACAATCGTGTCGTTGAGAGAAGAGATGGAATCCTCATCACGAGTCTCGTGATTCACGATTGTGTCGCGATAGTGACAGACGTGTTATCAGATCGGTTTCTTAATACTGCAGTAATGACCCTTGCATGAGATCCTTACGAGGAGAAAGAATACACTACAAACTCAAGTGTATATCCTTACGAAAAAAATAGTACTGGACCTAAGTATGGTCGAACTTAATAGTATTTTGAGTATTTATATCTCAGTACTTTTTTTCTGTACTTAAATGCTGAGACATAAGTACTCAAAATACTACTAAATTCGACCATACTGAGCTCCAGTATTACTTTTTCGTAGAGGTGATTTTGACTGAATCTCTTTTCGCACGTTTCTTGTCGTTTTAAGTGATGACATTTAGTACGTTTGAACGTGTTAAATTATAATCTTTGGCACGTTTCAAAAGTGTTAAATGACGTGATTTGAAACGATAAACGCGCAAAAGAAAGCTTCAGCCAAATTACACGATTGTGCAATTGAAAATAACACTTAGATTTGCAGTGTACAGACACTTCACTTGGACACATAAACGTATACGTGCACATGGAGAGTATTTAAAAAAATTAAAAATACGATAAAAATTACCGTGGAATTTTGTAACTGAATATACCGACATTCTGCAATTCACTTTCATTTCATATGTGCTATTTAAAATGTGTTATTCAACATTTGCTATGTTTCTAATGAAATTTGCTATGTCTCTAGCAAAATAGACCTTACTGACAGCTTAGTCCTGTGGAATATGAAAAACATAGCAAAATTAAAAAAGATTTATATGAGAAAAGGAAACTAATATTCTCTCCGCGTATATTTTACCGCAAGTCATAAATTCATTTCCCTCCGCGCGACATGCGTTCTCCCTCTTCCTTTCTCTCTCTTCTCTCAATCACTTTTCTCGTGACATTTTCCTCGTAATCTTATGCGCGTACAAAGTCCCAGATAGCACAGAGAATTCAAAAAGAATTCAGTTGTATATCACGAATTCTGAGTTCATTTTCAGACGCAAAAAGAATTCTTCAGTTCAGTGAACAGAATTCTTTTTGCATCTAAAAATGAACGCAGAATTGGTGACATACGGTGAACTATTTTTAAATTCTCTGTGCTGTCCGAGGTGTTAACTACTTAAGTCCTGTTATCAGCACGAAAACATCGGAAAAACTTCACGCTTTTTTCCATCTCTACGCGCATGATTGAATGCTCGAGTTCAATTTCAAGCTCAATCTCTCATCTCATCATCCATTCATTGACTCTCCGGTCATTTCACACTCGGCGACTGTCGGATCGGTCACGAGTTTCACATCGAACATTGAATTCTTTTAATTCTATCATTAACATCAAAACCATCAGTTTTCACGCGAATATACGCGTGGTTTCGAATTTCGCCGTGTAAAATTCGATTGAATACACGTTTCCTCGGAGACTGCTCGAACTTGGCGTTCGTGTGAAATTCGCATGGTTTCGGTGATCAAAAAAAAAAAAGGAAAAAGAAGGACACGCATGTCCCTAAGCGTTTTGCACGGTTCTCGGATTAAGCGGTTCGGTCGCGGGCGACTTGGTTGTTTTCTGCCGACGCCTCTCGGCGTTCCGATTTTTGCCCTTTTTCTCCACCCCCAGCGCCAGAAAATTGTTGTGGAAGTACTCCTCGATCTCCGACAACTTTTTCCCGTGCGTCTCCGGCAGCAGCAGCCACACGAAAACAGCCGCCCCCACAGAAACACCGGCGAAGAACCACTGGACGGCGTAGGAGCCTACGCAGAATAATACAATTCCTCTGTAGCTTCGCTAGAGGAGATGTTGCTTCGAGACATAGACATCTCTCGCACAGACATTCTATCTTTCACGGGGAACACCGCACTGACAAGTAAACCTACCCAAAAGGTAATTAAACAAATTAAAGGCTCTTGACGCGAATCGAAACAAACAATTAAGACTCCTGGCCCCTCGCATTGTCTATCTATTTTTAATGACGTCAGAAGCGAGAAAATGCATGCTAAAAATCCTTGCGAAATACATTGAAATAAAAATATATCCATAAAATAACACTTGCAATCGATTAAACAAATTTATAAGATATTCCATGCACTTCCCTTTTGCTCTAACAATCAATAATTTATTGTAAATTAATCTGAATAGAAATAGGCGAAGAAATAGGTTAAGAAGATGAATTGTATGTCACGTTAATTTACCATAAATTATTGATTGTTAGAGCAAAAGGGGAGTGCACAGAATATCTTACAAATTTGTTTAATCGATCGCAAGTGTTACTTTATGGATATATATTTTTACTTTAATATATTTCGCGAGAATTTTAGCATGTATTTTCTCGCATTTATTCTGATGTCATTAAAAAGAGATAGATAATGCGAAGGGCCAGCAGTCTTAATAAAGCAAATAAGAGCCAACAGCCGATCTCAAAGGCGCTTGAATTTATGTAAATAGAAGCCATTGTACACTTATTGATTTGATTAAATTGATAAGTGCGCCTTTAAGATCAGTTGTTGGCTCTTATTTGCCTTATTAATTGTTTTTTTTTTTTTGCTACCTAAAAGGTACACTCCGATTTCTTTCTAATTTGGCACAAGTGTAGAAGACAAATGTAGACACAGAATATTTAGGTCATATTTTTTTATTTTGGCTCACTTTGAGTTTTACGGGCAGTTTATAGCTTTTGAATGTTCTCACTCTTATCATTAACAAGTACAACAAAAACGCATAAGAAATAAAATTGAATATATATATTATTTGTACAAATAATTTTACACATTTGGCTTCATATTCATAATCAGCAAACCAAAATATCTTGTATTCAATTTTATTTCTTATGCATTTCTGTTGCACTTGTCGATGATAGGAAAGAGAACACTAAAGAAATTTAGAATAATTCGTGTCTCAGCCTTACCAATTTTATTAAAATTGTAATTAAAATTGCCAGATTTCTCTCTCGGTTTGGCCGAGATTTGAACCATTTTTGACTGATTTAGCACAGATTTGAAATATTTCGGTTGGAATCTCGGCTAAAGAAATTTAGAATGTTTCATGTCTCAGCTACGCCGATTTTGTTAAAATTTTAATTAAAATTGCCGGATTTCTCTCTCGGTTTAGCCGAGATTTGAACCATTTTTAACTGATTTAGCACAGATTTGAAATATTTCGGTTAGAATCTCGGCTAAAGAAATTTAGAATGATTCATGTCTCAGCTATGCCGATTTTGTTAAAATTTTAATTAAAATTGCCGGATTTCTCTCTCGGTTTAGCCGAGATTTGAACCATTTTTAACTGATTTAGCACAGATTTGAAATATTTCGGTTAGAATCTCGGCTAAAGAAATTTAGAATGATTCATGTCTCAGCTATGCCGATTTTGTTAAAATTATTTAACTATATCCTGTATTCAATTTTATTTTTTACGCATTTTTGTTGCACTTATTGATAGGAGTGAGAACATCAAAAAGCTATAAACTGCCCGCGAAACTCAAAGTGGGCCAAAATGAAAAAAATATGACCTAAATATTTTTTGTATTTCTACAATTTGTGCCAAATTAGAAAAAAACAAGGATGTACCTTTTGGATAGGCTTACTTGTGAGAGGAAAAATAGCTATCCTCCAGAGGCAATCGTTACGTTTGGCGCCAACTACATCTTCTCGTTGCTCCAACGAAAAGAATAGCAGCAGAAATATACATGTAAGCTTATCACTAATACTCTAGTAGTATTTACGACAAAAATAGTTCTCCCAGGTGCCAGATCTGAGGTAGTAGGTACCGTACCTCCCAAGAAAGTTTGCAAGCTTCGGTAACTCTGCAACGCGGCGAACATCAACAAGTTCGCCATGGAGTAGCTGATGGAATGGGCGATCCCGCGGATTTCTGTGGGAAACAATTCAGCCGTCATTGTCCAGGGTATCGTCAGCATGCCCACCATTGATGTGCACACGTAGAGCAACAGACAGAACACTGGTACCTGCGAACATCAGAACGGTGATTTTGCGCGCGTTCCACGTGGAAGAAGGGAGCTCCTCAACAGAAAATTCCTGGACACTTACCCAGTAGCCGCTGCGATCGCCGTTCTTGATGTTCAGGGTGAAGTAGCCAGAAACGGCCATGCACACAGCCATGCCCAGAGCTGATATCAGGCACAACGCTCGTCTCCTGAATCGCCTGAGCAACCAAGTGTTCACCATGGAGCACAGGAAACGCGTCACGCCCACCAAAATAGACGCGATATACTCGTCGACACCCGCACCCACTTCCTAAAGATTCCAAAAGGCTTAATCCCGAAAGATCGGGGTTACGTGGGCACGCGTGGAGATGGATCAATCGCAATGAAGTTAAAGAAAAACATATTAAAGGAAAACCATAGGTAAGTGAGAGTCAGCGCTGATGTACGAGCGTATTTTTATTTTTAAATGAAAATTGTAAACTTCCTAACAATTTGGACCCTCTTTATCTGTCTCGTCGTTTGTCAACAGACGTTTAGTCAGAAAGACTTTCTGTAACGGATGCCCATGATTTCGCTTATTGTCAGCTTGGTAACTGACAATTTCCGTTTATTCGACATCATTGGCATCGGATTTATACTATAATATTAATTGTACTGAAGAGGGTCCAAATTGTTAGGACTGAAACGTTTACAATTTTCATTTAAAAATAAAAATACGCTCGTACATCAGCGCTGACTCTCACTTGCTTATTATTTTCCTGTAATATTGTTATTTAGAGAGTTATTAATTTTTGTATTAAAGAAAAACATTCACCACCAACTGCGCCGAAACAAATCGAGCTTCTCATCTCTAGAGTCACCCTAATCAGAGTTTGGTCTAATGATTCTAATAATGGTTCTAATAAGAGAATAACTTTTGATTGGTCCGCTATGTTTCGTCAAATTCCACACAATATTCAATCAAGGTACGCCTATAGCAGTAGCTTAGGTTAAGTTAAGAAAGGATAGACAAAGAGAGAGATTGAAAATATGCCTCTCTTTCTCGCAGGGTTTTGACGAAACCGCGCGTTGTGGCCAAGCTCTGATTAGAGTGACTCTACTTATCTCGATCGCGTATTCGTAATGAATCTTCGTAAGAGAGTAAGAGAAAAGAGAAACGCGTTGAAACTCAGATTCGAATGAGAAAATTCTTCCCCCGTACCTGAAACCAGGTGACCGCGTAGAAAAGCGTTATGTAAATCCCGGAGAATTGCTGGAACGAAAATAGGAGAAAGAGTATCGCCATGGGTTTCCATCCGGTCGGCTTCAGGAATCCCCGCAGCTTGCTGAACATGTTGTTGCCGTGCTTGCTGCGTCGCTGTTCGCTCAATTTAATTTCATTCTCCTTCATAATAGTGTTGAATTGCGTCTCGGCCACGGACACCTTACCTTGCGTCTCGTTCTTGTAAAGCCTGCATTATAATTATCGTTTATGAATAGAATAATCGTGTGTACACGCTACGTTTAGAAGTAGACGGACAGCTCACGATATTGCGAACGTGTGCTGGAAAATCACGGTGATTTATCTCGATGAGTAATCTATCGTGTCACGAATATCAAGCGCGATCCTCTGTGCGCGAAGGATCGGTCTTTATCACTCTGTCACTCAATCGCCTTGCAACGTTTAACTGTAAAACCGAGATTTATCCCCCGGTCAGTCCTGCCGCGCCTTTGCCGCTGATCCCCGACTAGATGCATTCTCAAGAGAGAAACGAGATTCTTCTCACCTGCTATCGCAGATGAGACAGTCATATGGTCTGTTCTTTTCAGCTACACTGCTGAACTGGTGCAATAAGTTAAAGTGAGACAAGTATATTTTTTCTCACTCTAATTTATTGAAAGAACTGAAAAGAACAGACCAATAATCCGCTTGTTATACTGTCATAATAACCGAATCGAATTTACCGTTCCAAGGACTTCTTGGCATCGTCGATGCGTCCCTTCGAGACGAGCCAGACCGGCGATTCCGGTACCCAGAGCTCCACCAGGACCACCGGTACAACCGCGTAGATGATGCTGAGCCAGGCAACCAGTCGCCAGTCCAGATAAGCGCCTTTTAAGTACGAGAGCACCATTCCTAACGAGGCCAGCGTTGGCCCGAAGGAGATCATAGAGCCGCGTAGTTCTGGCCTGGCCACTTCGGTGATGTAGACGATCGCTGGTGAGCTCGCTAGAGCGGTCGCTAATCCGGCTAAAAGACGACCGACCAGTAGCATCGGCACGTTCGTCGAGAGAGCAATGAGGATCCAGCCCGCCACGCAGGGTATCGAGCCGATCTGCAGAGTTCTCAGTCGACCGACCGTCTCCATCAGGAAGCCTCCCAAGACACCGCCGACCGGCACGCATACCACGACCAAGCTGGCTGAAAGTCAAAATGGTCTCACCTTAATTCCGTTTGTCTTCTACACACGGATTTTCCAACGGCGATTTAAGGTGTAGATTTACGTTTAAACTCTCTCTCTCTTAACAATACGTATTTAAACAGAGTCCAAAGTTAAATTCAAGTCGCGCTATTGGAAGATCGGCCCTTAGTCCGCCCCTCTAAATTTCTCCGAGTAAAATCCCACTGAATAGGTAGAGCGACAATCAAGATATTTTTCACTTGGAGTGAATGCTTCTGCTCCGAATCGTCGGCTGAATATTTTCATTCGAAATTGAAGAGTGGATGTGATGTATTATACTTCACACGTTCACTTTAATCGAATGAAATTCATTCATACGAATTAAGGGGACTAGAGGGTCAGATTGTCTAAAAATCGTGCTTGTTTTTGACAATTTTTTATGACGAACTCAATGAATATCCGAAAGTATTATTTTCATGCGTATTTATACAACATATAAAGAGAAGAAGAATATAATTTTGATAAACAAATACTCGGTATAAATGTATGGTACATGCAGTTAAATTATTTCGTTTTTTTTCAAGGTCGTCATTTTGCAGTAATATTTTGACTCTCGGTGGTTCAATTAAACTGAATTTTAGGTAGAAAATTTTCGTAAGCTTGTCATTATTAGATGAACTATTGACAAACTCGTCAAAATATTTAATTTTGAAATATCAATTTTTTTACTCTATAAAAAAACTAAAAATTTTAATAATATTCCCTTAAGATACTTGCGATTTTGTTAACTTTTACCCAATTTCTATTATAGTGGTTCACCCGATAATGACAAGCTTACGAAAATGTCCTACCTAAAATTCAGCTTAATTGAATCACCGAGGATCAAGATATTACTGCAAAATGACGACCTTGAAAAAAACAAAATATATTTTAACAGCATGTACCATACATTTATATTAAGTATTGGGTTATATTGTTCATCAAAATTATATTTTTCTTCTCCTTATGTATTGTATAAATACGCGTAAAAACAACACTTTCGCATATTGATTCAGTTTGTCATAAAAAATTGTCAAAAACGAGCACGATTTTCAGGCAATCTGACCTTCCAGTCCCCTTAAGAATCCTTAAATTCGAATTGCACCCAAAGAAACATAATCTTATTCTCGACGGAATTCCCTTAGCACGTAACAGAAATTAAGAATTCATACAAGGTAAAAAGAATCAGCGCTGTTTGCGCGACAGTTGTCAATGTTTCAGGAAAAATTACACGGAGAAAAATAATTTGCTGACCCAGCAAATTTTCTGCTGGTCTAGCAAAATCTTTTCGTTATTATATGGACAGCAAAAAGATTTGCTAAGAGTACTAATCACTATTTGCTGGATATAATTTGCTGAATCAACAAATTATTTTGCTATAAGAACCATGATGGACTTATATAAGCAGTTGCAGTTTTGCTCCGATAGCAAATAAATTTGCTAAGAATACATTATTTTGCGTCAATAGCAAATTAACATGATTCTTAGGACAAATACACTCAACAAATTTTTTCTATCCTGGCAACGAAACTACTTCTGCTCTGATACGAATAATTTGTAAAATTAGTTACGTCAACTAAATTTTTTTGCTGTCACTACGAATATGCAACGACGATCTTGCTAAAAGAGCAAAATTATTTTTCTCCGTGTACGACGGGAAAGATATGGTCCTTTTGGATTAGGCGGCCGACAATAAATTCCCATTGTGGATCACGACAGCGATTACGGGGTGCGAATTGGATTGCATAACGCGTATCTAATCAGAGCGCGAAAATCGATGGGCCAAGTGTCGCAATAGTCGACGCGCTCCGCTCGGTCGGGGTTCTCATCACGTATCGCTACATGTGAAGCATCTGCTCGCGTGCAATTAATCAATTTAATCAACACAATGATAGGCCGCCGGCGCTATATCGACAATGACTGCGCGAAACTCGATCGCGCTGTTACGTTATCCACGCAGACCTCTTGCGATAAGCATTTCACGATAAGCATTTCCGTAACAAACGCGTGCGGGAATTTGTCGCAATCTTGCATTATCTCGCGATCCCGAAGGGTGCACGGAGAAAAATAATCTTGCTCTTTTAGCAAAATCATCGTTGCTACTGCATATTCGTACACGGAAAAAAATAATTTGCTGCACGGAAAAAAAGGTTTGAATTAACCAAATATCTGGTCGAATATGAACGATCCAGAAATTCCGATTAAGTAACCCGAATTCTGTTTAAGTCTACCAAAAATCTTGTTAACTTAAATAGAATTCGAGTTACTTCAATCGGAATTTCTGGATCGTTCATATTCGACCAGATATTTGGTTAATTCAAACCTTTTTTTCCGTGTGACCCAGCAAATTTTCTGCTAGTCTAGCAAAATCTTTTCGTTATTATATGGATAGCAGAAAGATTTGCTAAAAATACTAATTACTATTTACTGAATATAATTTGCTGAATCTACAAATTATTTTGCTACACGGAGATAAATAATTTTACCCTTTTAGCAAAATCGTTGTTGCAACTGCATATTCATAGTGACATCAAAAAAATTTACTTGACATAACTAATTTTATAAATTTTCGTTATCAAAGCAAAAACAGTTTCGTTGACAGGATAGAAAAAATTTGTTGAGTGTATTTGTCCTAAGAATCACGTTAATTGATGCAAAATAATGTATCCTTAGCAAATTTATTTGCTATCGGAGCAAAACTGTAACTGCTTATATAAATCCATGATGGTTCTTATAGCAAAATAATTTGTAGATTCAGCAAATTATATCCAGCAAATAGTGATTAGTACTCTTAGCAATTCTTTTTGCTATCCATATAATAATGAAAAGACTTTGTTAGACCAGCAGAAAATTTGCTGGGCCAATAAATTATTTTTCTCTGTGTGCGCAATTCGAGCGACACGTAGAATGACACGGCCGAGTTCCTATTGAGACTCGTAATTAATATTTGCAATCGTCCTTATCTCTTTCGCAGAACAATGCTGTGCTCGCCTCTCGCGATATCAATGATGTCTCTTCCAACGTATCTCACCTATCCAGGAAGTTTCTTCTTGTGTCGCGTGCACTTCCGCATCCTCCTTCTCAAGGTGAGGAATGAGAGTCGCCGAGTACGCCATACTGAGGCCCACCGCTATGTGGAAAGACGCTGCGATGATGCATGCGGCGATCTGCGAAGGTCCGAGCGAGCTATGTACAGCTTCCGCGTGATTGACACGAAGAAAAGCCCCGCGAGAAACCCATTGTTTGTCTCTTCGTTTCCCCCGCGAGGAAACGACCGAATGAGAAAGGTAAACGAGAGTTATTGATTTATTATTTCCGCATTCATTGAGGTCGTTTAAAAAAAAATGTCGAGTTTATTGCGACTGTCCTTTGAAAGGTTGAAGAATGTCGTACTCATTTTGCTCTCTGAAGTAAAGTTTCAGTGTATTCTTCACTGAAATACTTAAAACAAGTGGCTAACGTAGCAAATTTGCTACAGATGGACAACTAAACATAATTTATTGCTTTAGATACTTTTTTTGTTGCAGGAGCAGATTTTCTTGTTATCATAGCAAGGAAATTGGCTTCTACAGCAAAGAAAAAGTGGCAAATTATGTAGCAGATCTTTTTTTCCGTGCAGCGAAATTGTAGTATAGTACAGATCTTGCAGTGAATCTTATTTTTCCATTGCTCAAATCAATGAGCTATAAGATGAAGTACCAAAAAGTGTTGATTTATTATTTCCGCGTTCATTAAGGTTGATTTAAAAAAATATCGAGTTTATTGAGACTGTCCTTTGAAAGATTGAAGAATATCGTACTCATTTTTCTTTCTAAAGTGAAGTTTCAGTGTTTTATTCTTCACTTAAAACAAATAGTTAAAGTTAAAAGCGCTGTAGTATTTTTGAAAGAAAATGTTCTCATTCGAAAATCTACGAGTATTCACCGATTGTCGCATGAAGTGCTGCTGCTATTCTGATTGAAACATTCTCAAAAACATCTTCAGAAACATTTGCACTGATTCACTTTGAAGAGAGTACAAACTGCTTTAGAAAAAGAAATTGAGAAATATCGTAATTATCGAGCTTATCGTAATTCTTGTGAAATCTTCAACACAAAAAAATGGAAACTTTCTCATCTTTGTCTCGGAAGTTTCTCGGGGGGTCTTGACGTCCCGGCGGAAAATTGACTACTGCTACGAAATAAAAGCAAACAGCCATCCCGCGCGCGGGATAATGACGGTAATTGGTACCTCGCGGATAGCGTTTTTAAGGTTGGTCGGCTCGACGAATCCTTTGTTGAGGCTCCGACTCGAGACGATCGCGTCTTTGAAGCACTCTCGCTCATTCTCCTCGATGTTCTTCGAAGCCTCCCGCTCCACACTGCAACAAAGCCGACGTCATCGATCGTTAATAAAGTCCCGCTGCGAGAACAACAGACGTTAACGTCGCGTCGCGCGAATTTCATCCTTCGAATTTTTCTTGCGACCCATAATTCGCGCCTCTTTTTCGGAACGCTTGTGATTTACGCCGACTGTACGTCGCAGTGCCGCGACATGATCAGCGACTCCAATATCGGCGAGAGTCCGCCGTGATATAATATTCATTTAGATTATACACACGGAGAAAAATAATTTGCTGGCCCAGCAAATTTTCTGCTGGTCTACCAAAGTCTTCTCGTTATTATATGGATAGCAAAAAGATTTGGTTGAAATTTGGAAAAAAAGATTTAGTTGAATTAACCAAATATCTGGTCGAATATGAACAATCCAGAAAATTGAAGTAACCCGAATTCTGTTTAAGTTAACAAGATTTTTGGTTGACTTACTTCAATCGAAATTTCTGAATCGTTCAAATTCGACCAGGTATTTGGTTAATTCAACCAAACCTTTTTTTCCGTGTATTAATCTATTTGCTGGATATAATTTGCTGAATCTACAAATTATTTTGCTGTAAAAACCATGATGGATTTAAGCAGTTGCAGTTTTGCTCCGATAGCAAATAAATTTGCTACGAATACATTATTTTGCATCAATAGCAAATTAACGTGATTCTTAGAATAAATACACTCAACAAATTTTTTCTATCCTGGCAACGAATCTCCTGCTCTGATAACGAATAATTTGTAAAATTAGTTACGTCAACTAAATTTTTTTGATGTCACTACAAATATGCAGCAGCAACGACGGTTTTGCTAAAAGGGCAAAATTATTTTTCTCCGTGCACACGGAGAAAAATAATATGCTGGCCCAGCAAATTTTCTGCTGGACAAGCAAAGTCTTTTCGTTATTATAAAAAGATTTGTTCAGAGTACTAATCACTATTTGCTGGATATAATTTGCTGAATTTACAAATTATTTTGCTATAAGAACCAAGATTTATATAACCAGTTGCAGTTTTGCTTAGCAAATAAATTTGCTAAGGATACATTATTTTGCATCAATTAACGTAATTCTTAGGACAAATACACTCAACAAATTTTTTCTATCCTGACAACGAAACTACTTCTGCTCTGATAATGAATAATTTGTAAAATTAGTTACGTCAATTAAATTTTTTTGATGTCACTACGAATATGCAATAGCAACGACGATTTTGCTAAAAGAACAAAATTATTTTTCTCCGTGAGTGACTCCAGTATCGACGAGTGTTCTCCGTGACATAATATTCATTTAGATTATACATTATTATTAGATTAGTGATATTTATACGCACAGTAATAAATATTCGTCATATCGGTCTTCAGAGTTATAGTGTGCTGTCGACCTCGCGCAAGTTTCGTGCTGCGAGACATACGATATGCGTCATCAGTAATTCTTGAAATTCTTGAAACTCGACTCTCGTATAGTTATGTCCGGATGTTGTGCATCCGTCGTAAAAATATATACACCGAGAGAAAAGATATTCACAAACAAAAAAACATATTTATTCTGTATAGATACACACATATAATTTAACACAACATACACAAAATGTGAAAGTGTTGAATCAAACAAACACTTCTTTGGAATGGTCTAAATAAATTTTTTTATTGACCGAACAAAGTTTTGTTTGATGCAACAAAAATATTTAGTTACAGCTTAGTTCTGAAATATTTTTGTTGTGTCAACCAAAACTTTGTTTGGTCAATTAAAAAATTTGTTTGGACCATTCCAAAAAAACGTTTATTTGGTTCAATAAATCGTTTTCTCTGTGTATAATTTACGTAGAGATCTATATTCTTTTATTTTAATCAAATAAACAATTGTTTTCGTGAGAAGCTGAGGTTTTGAGAAGATATATATTTTATTTGAAAAACTTTCTCTCTCTCTCTCTCTCTCTCTCTCTCTCTCTCTTCAGATTAGTACAAGTAAATGTATTATTAGTACTTACCGAATATATAAATATTTCTTAGATATTTTTTCTCAGTGTATCAGCTGACACTTGAGAGTCTACTATAATTTTTCTTTTAATTTTGTTGTCGTCTTTTCTAATTATCGTTTAATGCTATTAGACATAACAAATAGAAAGTATAGATAGAGTAAAGATTGAAAATTAAATAGATAGAGTAAAGAGTGAAAATTAAAAAGTTTGCGAAAGGAAATTACAAAAGCGTTTAGCTAATGAGAGTGATATCGCAAGTCGTAAAGTCAATTGAAGAGAAGTAATGTGACTATTATTAGGGATATTAGTAACTAGATAGATACACTGAGAGAAAAATTATATTAATATCAACAAATATTTCCTTAATGGGTGCCATTAACATATTTACTTAAATCTACATTCTTTATTTAAATCTACATTCTTTACTTAAATCTACATTCTTTATTTAAACTAAATATTGTTTATTTAAATCAGTATTCGATTTAAATAAAAAGAATATAGATTTAAATAAATATGTTAATGGCACCCATCAAAGAAATATTTGTTGATTTTAATATAATTTTCCTCTCAATGTAGAAGTAAGAAATAGATGGATGTGTGCGGTTAAAGAATATAATTGTCCAATTATCAAATCCCCTTCTCGGCGGTGTGAGCTAAAGGAAAATATACTGATACTCTCCTTCTCTCTCTCATATTTATAATATATTCCGTGAGTTTCCTCAACGGGAGATGCGAGTCTCGTTGTGCAATCTGCCAGACATCATATTTGCGTTGCTTAAAAATCAAATCATTTTCTGCCGATCTTTATAAATTCGTCGCTTGATCACTACTTGACTGAGTCTTCGATTAAAAAGACGCGTCGGAGATGAGATACAATGGGCGTTCTCGTTATCCACTTTGCAAAACAGAATTTTTTTCTAGACAACGGCTTCTAGACGAATCGAGGAAAAAACGCAGCTCGATAGGAAATCGCATTTATGATCCATAAATAACACTTCACATTTATGAACTGTGTTGTTCATAGTCTGAGGTGTGGGAGAAAACGCGCGTCGCGCTAAATTAGAAGCAAGTCCGGCCGCATTAAGTAGACATATTTATCGAGTCCTGGTTGTCCGTAGATCTTCCTCAAGAATTGTACGAATTGTAATTAATTAACAAGTATCTAAGTAAGTAACAAAACCTCAGCTTCTCATGAAAACAATTGTTTATTCGATTAAAATAAAAGAGTATAGATCTAAGTAAATTATACACAGAGAGAACGATTTGTTGAATCAAATAAACATTTATTTTGTCCAAACAAAGGACTGAACAAAGTTTTGGTTAATACAACAAAAATATTTCGTTAGGTAATATTAACATATTTACTTTTGTTTTTGTTTATTTAACGCTACACGTAGAGCTAGTCATAGGCTAACGAATATTTTGTTTTAAATCTACTTAAATTAAAATTCTTTTCATTTAAACTGAGTATTGTTTACTCGGTTTAAGCAAACGATACTCGGCTTAAATGAATCTTGATTTAGGTAAATATGTTAATGCTATCTACCTAATAAATATTTGTTCATTTTTTAGTATTTTTTTTCTCAGTGTATAAATCGCGCAAACTGGCGTGTCTATACACGGAGAGAATATCAATTTTCTTTCGTATAAATTCTTTTTAATTTTATTATGTTTTTTTTTAATAGTGTGTGTCCAGAAATAGATTGTCAGCAAAGCTTATTCTCGCTAAGGAACATAGTTAGTCTCGCTAGAAACGTAGCCAGTATTTTAACAAGACATTTCAGTTCCTAAGATATACATGCGAGTGGCACATATAAAATGAAAGGATAGAGTGAATCACTGCAGAATGTTGATCTGTTACGCGAATAGTAATTTTTACTGTAAAAGTCTTCTGCGTTTACGAAATATCGATTTAACGTCAAGACAGCACCTCTCTTTCTCTCTCTCTCTCTCAAGTAGCCTCATATTCGCGTAATACTGACCCGAATCGTAGACTCTATCACGATATAATAATCGTGTACACACAAGCGTAAATACACAGTGAACGTAAACGTCGCGGCATTTTGCAAACTTGTCGGCCGAGTAGCTGGGAAAATATTGTCACGCGCGGCGCGCAAAAGATGCGCGCTTGCGAAACGAATAGGCTTTTAACGCCGATCGATTACGACACTATCATGGTAATTTGCTCTTTGCATTATTACGACGATATTAAATGCCGCGATTGTGTATCGATTGGAAGAATAGGGCCGAGAGAGACACGCTCGTTCGATCGACTTATCGCGAATACGAACACTGCTCTTGTTTACCAAACGCGAGTGATGTCAAAACGGCAGTCTCCGGCCGATTGTGTGGGACAATGATATCCGTGGCTCTCAACTATACCCTTTTGTGATTTTAACCACAAAAATAATTAGAAAAACCATTGTTTTAGTAACTGTTATTAGGAAGATGGTTCTTCTAATTATTTTTCTGGTTAAAGTCACAAAAGAGTATAGTTGACGCCGAAAGCAACTATATTTTTCTCTCAGTGTGAAAGTTATTGCACATGTTGCATCGGAATCGTTCTTATTATGGTGTTTGAGAAACTGATAGCATCTCCAAGTCGAAATTTTGATCCTACTTTCACATTGAGAGAAAAATATGGTTGCTCTCGGCGTCAACTATACTTTTTTGTGATTTTAACCACGCAGAAAAATAATTAGAAGAACTATCTTTCTAATTACAGTTACTAAAACAATGATTTTTCTAATTTGTTTTGTGGTTAAAATCACAAGAGAGCATAGTTGACGCCAAAGGCAACTAAATTTTTCTCTCAGTGCAGCTTCACTATTCCATTCAACACTGATTTTGACACTTTGAAATCTGCATCAACCTCTTTTGATTCTATTTAATCTACTTGAGTCAAAATTTTGATCCCACTTTCAGCCTGACTATTCCATTCCACATCTATTTTGACGCTAAAGAAAGTGAAAAGGGAAATTTCGGACATCAGCAGAATCAAAGTAGGAGTAAATTGCATTAGAATTAAACCTACTTTGCTAACTTAGCTACTACTGCGTTGCACAATTCAAGGCTCAATATAGGACTCGGGATCTAGATTAACTTCTTAAATAGAATCAAAAGAGGTTGATGCAATTTTCAAAGTAAGTGTTGAATGGAATAGTAAGACTCCACTGAGAGAAAAATATAGTTGCCTTTAGCGTCAACTATACTCTTTTGTGATTTTAACCACAAAAATAATGAGAAAAACCATTGTTTTACTGTTATTAGAAAGATGGTTCATCGAGTGTGCTACCTAAAAAAATAATCCTGTCTGCCGACGAACTGACGCACGTTAGTTGACCTATTAACGCAGCTTTCTCGAGATAATAGTAATTTTTTGGTTGTAACAGTAAGTTTTCTATTTATTGAAAGACAGCGACTTTGATATTGTAACTTTTCGAGATAATAGTGTGTCCCCGATATTTCGAAGATCGCCTGGATATTGAAATATCGAGATTACGACTCTTTGGAAATTTATCTCATTATTTGCGACACAATATGCGTGTCCACACGCTGTGTCGAACGCCACGAATAATAAAAGATCCCTTAGAAAGAACCTTAAGAGCCTTTATGTCGGGAACACAATTAACAATTGAACGATTTATTCTCGTAGAGTCGTCGCCGAGGTGAAAGAGGACACCCAGTGTTGAGAAATCTAGTCGAGAAATCTAGTCTACTACTCCTTATTATGGTGGCTTCCTATTTCTTTTTTTCCCAGTGAAGCTTTGTGAAGTCTAAATAGTAAGGTCAGAATGCCACCGGATGGCGGAGGTCGGTGCATGTTATTATGCAACGGCCATACACGTCTCATCACCATTCTACCCACATCACAACTGGTCGATGCCAAATCAAAACGATGAGATAAAGTAAAATTATCAAGGCCTCGACACGTATCTAATCTTGAATACTCTTTTTTTGGGCCTCAAATGTGGATATTTGAAAACTTTCAATATAGAATATTTCTTTTCAATGTAGAAACTCTCCTAAACTTTGTGATGAGCACACCTTATACTGAGAAAAAGATTTATCTGTGGGACATAAAGTTTATTTCTGTGAAATAAAATTAATGCCATGAAAAAAATTTTTATCCCACAAATAAACCCTTCTTTCTGTGGGACTATTATCAAACAATTATTCTTTGCTGAGGATAATAATTTTAAGGGGATTAGAGAGTCATATTGCTTGAAAATCGTGCTTATTCTTTACAATTTTTTATGACAAACTGAATGAATATTATTTTGGCGAAAGTATTATTTTAACGCGTATCTATAAAACATATAAAGAGAAGAAAAATATAATTTTGATGAACAAATACTTGATATAAATATATGGTACATACAATTATAAAATATATCTAGTTTTTTTTCAAGGTCGTCATTTTGCAGTAATATCTTGACTCTCTGTGGTTCAATTAAGCTGAATTTTTAAGTAGAAAATTCCTGTAAGCTTGTCATTATCGGGTAAACCACTGACAAATGCGTGAAAATATTTAATTTTAAAATATTAATTTTTTTACTATAAAAGAACTGAAAAATTCCCTTAAGATACTTGCGATTTAGTTAATTTTAACCCAATTTCTATTATAGTAGTTCACTCTACCTTGTCAAAATGTTGACGCTACTTTGACGCTCTTAAAAATAGTTTGAGCCTACTTAGGTAATCTACAACCTAGGTGAAACCTATTTCGACGATATTGACACTCATTTCCGAGTCGAAATTTTGACCCTACGTTAAATTCTACGTCGCAGTAGGAGCTAAGATAGCAAAGTATGTTTAATTCTAATGATATAATTTACTTCTAATTTGACCCTGATGATGTCTGAAATATATGCAACAAATAAAATGTATATTTTGTATGCTATTTGACGTTTCTGTTTCATTATTTTTTAAATTTTACAAATATTTCTATAAAATACATATATTCTATGTAGGAGCTAAAGCTTCAATAGAGGTTTGCAACTGAACCTGCTTTGCTTCCTAAGATCCTACTATTACACAACCTACTTTAACGTTAAAGAAAGCGAAAGCGGAAATTTCAAACATCATCAGGGTCAAAGTAGGAGTAAATTATATCATTAGAATTAAAGGTTCAACATAGGGTCAAAATTTCGACTCAGATATTGTAGTATACTAGAATACCTGATGTAGGTTCTAGTATACTAGAATCAATCTCTTTTGATTCTTTTTAGCCTACCAGACTCGTAATTTTAACTCTACTTTCAGCCTTACTATTAACATCCTACTATAATACAACCTATTTTAACGCTGAAAAAAGTGAAAAGGGGAATTTCAGATATCATCAGGGTCAAAATAGGAATAAATTGTATCATTAGAATTAAACCTACTTTGCTAACTTGGCTCCTACTGTGTTGTACAATTCAAAGTTCAACATAGGGTCAAAATTTCGACTCAGGTATTCTAGTATACTAGAAATTTTGAACCTTGAATTCTGCAGTAGGAGCTAAAATAGCAAAGTAGGTTTAATTCTAACGATATAATTTACTCCTACTATTTCTCGAGTCGAAATTTTGATTCTACTTTCAACCTTACTATTCCATTTAACACTTATTTTAATACTCTGAAACCTACATCAATCTCTTTTGATTCTTTTTAACCTACTAGACTCGTAATTTTAACTCTACTTTCAACCTTACTATTAACATCCTACTATAATACAACCTATTTTAACGCTGAAAAAAGTGAAAAGAGGAATTTCAAAATAGGAATAAATTGTATCATTAGAATTAAACCTACTTTGCTAACTTGGCTCCTACTGTGTTGTACAATTCAAGGTTCAACACAGGGCCAAAATTTTGACTCGGGAATCCACGCTTCGCGTCAATCTCACCTCGACCTCTGCTGAGATTAGACCCGCGTCCATAAAGATGCGCAACGAGACTCGCGCGAATGAGTGAATAATAAGCAGGGCGCTCCTCGGAGCGTCTGACATTTCGCATGATCGACAGGCGGACGATTTCGCCGTCGATTTCCGCCGCTCGCAACCGATCGTTATATACCCATACGAGTCCACACGTGCAACCGCGAGGTGTACTCACTCGCGGGGCTAATTACAGCGGCCTCGCGGCCGTTCAACTTTCCAACGTCGCTGGACGACGTGTCGTTGTCATTATCGGCGCATCCTTTCGATGGCACGTCCGCCCCGCGAATCCTTCGCGATTCCGCCGGCTTCTGCTCCGAAGGACTGCGTCTTCGATGTCATCCTAAACTCGCGCCGCTAAAAGTAGCCGCGTTATTCGCGTTGCCGTAACCACGCCGGGCGCGTCGCTAACCTTGGCCCTGATTTAGCAATGCTAGGTGTGCGTTGAAGAGCACGCGGCGACACTCGCGAAGAGCTCTCCGCGTATGATCTTCGCTCTATTTTCGGATCGTGTACCTTTTGGCGCTTGTTGCAAAAGTTCCGGTGCCGCCCGGCAAGGGAAACGCGAAAGTACTACGAGAGGAGTGGAACGTGCATTGCTTCTCTTCCATGCTACTCGCGCGAGTCGATTGCAGCTACGTACGATGAAATTGATTCGCCCAAAGCTCGAGACTGTCAGATTGTTGCTCGGGAAAGCGGCTTCCTCGCGATGAAATCGCGCACGAGGACTCTTCGCGAGCCTGCCTGACTTCCTTTCATTCCGATCGTAGGAGCGGTTATTTTCCGCACGACAATCACGTGGTACTTACATCATCGAGCTTCAAGTAGCGTGCACGGCGTGCTCTTTACGCGAAACGATCCGGCGCGAGGACGAGAATGCTGATTTCGGAATGATTCGCGGCAGCGTTATTTTTTGTGCGTGTTAAAACGCTGACTCGCTTCTTTAGTGGCGAAATTAAGCACCTGTACGCATCTCGTAGTTGTGCTGAACGAAGAAAAGAGAGAGAGAGAGAGAATAGATCTTGGTAGAATAGGATCTTGGGATTTATTTGTGGAACAAAAGTTTTTTTTATGGAATCAATTTTATTGCACAGAAATAAACTTCATGTCCCGCAAGTAAATCTTTTTCTCACACTGTAAAAACTGATGTGTTAAATTTAACATTTTGTGTTCCAAATTCACTCTCATTTATATGTAAATTTAACACAAAACAAATGTGTTAAAAAGTAACACGCATAATATGGAAAAAATTAACACAAGAATTTAACACTTGAATATCGTTAGGAATCACAGGTTGTGTTAAATTGACATATTTAATATGTCAGACATAGATTATGTCCATTTAACATTTTCATTTTGTTAAAACCATAGATTAATACTTCTCTCAAATGTTAAAGTAACGTTTTATTTTAGTTAATTTAACATTATATATATGTCAATTTAACACAAACTGTGATTCCTGATGGTATTCAAGTGTTAAATTCTTGTGTTAATTTTTTCCATATTATATGTGTTATTTTTTACCACATTTATTTTGTGTTAAATTTACATATAAATGAGAATGGACGATTTGGGACACATGAAATGTTAAATTTAACACATCAGTTTTTACAGTGCAGTATAAGGTGTGCTCACCACAAAGTTTAGGAGAGCTTCTGTGTTGAAAAGAAATATTCTATGTTGAAAGTTTTTAGATATCCATATTTGAAGCCCAAAACAAGAGTATCCAGAATTGGGTACGTGTTCAGGAGTTGGTATTTTTACTTCATCTTATTGTTTTGATTTTGGATAGTAAATCCCTTAAAGTTTGAAAAATACAAAACTGAGGATTGTGATATTCCAGATATATACGTAAAAAAGAAAAAACAAGAAAGGACGAATTGACATAAATTACTCACTTTTAAACAGAAGTGCCAACAATCAGCTTACAGATTAATAGAACGCTAAAATAAATTCGCAAATAATGTTTACAGCCGCAACGGTCGCGCACTCGAAATTATAATAGAGAAACATCCAAACAGAACCATGGCAATCCATAGCTGGGAACAGCATAGACGTTATTGCATTTAAAAGATAATTCATCAAGCAGAGCGACACGTGCGTGTCGAAATAGAAGATCGGCGAATAATCGCTCGTGTGAATATCGCCGTCGTCTCAAGTATGACCTTAGGAACTTGATGCCATGATCGAGAAGAAGCTTTTAATGATCACTCAGCAACGCGTTCACACACCTAATCTAATATTGACGTGTATATATAGAGAGAGAGAGAAGTAAACACGGGAACGCGTGAACACGTCCAACTCTATGATATAATTATATTTCGCGATATTTTCAACGAACCTTCGCCTCGTAGAACGATTCCGGTACAGTTCTGGCTTTAGGATGATATTCCCTTCCTCCCTCGATGATTTTACTTTGAAATAACGATCTCAACGACTGTTTCAGGATGCAGCTGCGAAGGAGATGGAACGTGCCACAACCCAGGTGGATTCGACGACGCCGCGAATCTTCGCCCGTTGCCAAACGGAAACACTTGAAACCTCTCGCCGACGGAATTGGTTCCTCGGGTAAGTGAAATTAAACTCTCTGTTCAAGCCGCGGCCGCAAAGTCGCTTATACGCGTTATTTATGCACGGAGAAAAATAATTTTGCTCTTTTAGCAAAATCGTCGTTGCTACTGCATATTCGTAGTGACATCAAAAAAATTTAGTTGACGTAACTAGTTTTACAAATTATTCGTTATCAGAGCAGAAGTAGTTTCGTTGACAGGATAGAAAAAATTTGTTAAGTGTATTTGTCCTAAGAATCACGTTAATTTTGTTCTATTCTCTCTTTCTCTCTTTCCTTCGTTCAACACAGCTACGAGACAAGTACTGAATAGCACATATTCTTATATTTTAAGCACATATATTATATTATAGCACATATTCTTATATTTTAAGAACAGAAATATGTTGTCAAAAGTATGTTATATGTCTAGCAAAGTTTTTAGCGAAATATTCCTTAGCGCGATGAATTTATTTCTATAATTTATTTATTATTGATTACTTTTATTAGAATTACTTTTTTAACTTCATTAGAATGTAAGATTTTAGGATATATTTAAAATTGTAAAGGGCTTATAATAAAGTAGGAATAATAGGAATTTTACAGCCTTTTAGAGAATCTATTAAATTATTTACTAAAAAAATAATTTCAATTTTAAAATCAAACATTATATTATATTATATTAGTCCAATCTTAATAGTAACATCTTAATTAGAATGTTAATAGTAACATTAGTTTGAATAAATTATTTTTTTATTTTTTTTATTTTTTTTTTTATTAAAAATTATTTTAAAAATTATTATAAAAATTATTTTTTTAATATTTTTTTTTAAATATTCAATTTTATTAATCTTTCCGATACAATCTATTTCTGCATCACTGAAAATATAATAAAATTGAGAAGAATTTGCATAAAAAAACTGTAACATCCTCCCCATATAATCAAAAACAATTTGAATCGACAATTTGAATATTTAAAAAAAACATTAAAATAAAAAAAAAATAATTTATTCAAACTAATATTACTATTAACATTCTTAAGATTGGATTAATATAATATAACGTTTGATTTTAAAATTAAAATTATTTTTTTAGTAAATAATTTAACAGCTTCTCTAAAAACAGCTTCTGTAAAATTCCTACTTTATTATAGATCCTTTACTATAGGTCCTTTATTATAGATCCTTTAGGATTTTTAATATATCTCATAAAAAATCGATTAATGCTGAACACTTAAGTTCAGAAATTCCTCATCAGTGTGATGCAGTCTCGAGGAGAGACTTTTTAAAAGAAATTCTTTCGAACGCACTTTACCGAGCGAACGCATCGCCAGGACTTTCGTTCGGAATATACTTGCGAGAGATTTGTCCACGGATGGCAATGTCCTGAAGAATGATCTGAAGAAAGAACCAGAGAAAGGGACACTCGAAATCTCCGCTGTTTGTCCCGTTCACGAGTGATTGAGCGTGAAAAGATTGCTTCAGTGAAGAGCACGAGAAAAAAGTCTAACCAGACCTGCTGGAAGCTTTCGATAAATTGCCCTCAAGTGGGCGGATTGATCGACAGATGGATGACGTTGGATGATCGCTGGATCGACAGCGTCCATCTCGTTCATCACCCAAAAAATCCTATCGTATTCCTCAGTCACGCATCACGTCAAAATCCGGAGTCAACATCTGCTCGCGCGAAATCAGTCAGCAAAAAAGAAATTCCTACTCATCTCGCTTACTTCTTCTTACTTGAACGCTTGAAATGTTCGTATTAACCATGAGACGTTACACGTACGGAGACGAGTTCGGCGAGTGGAGTAGCAAACGAAGCGACGAAAATAGGCACGGAAATTAATCTCACGTCGCGTTATTCGCTACTTAGTGATTTCTTTGAGCGCGACCCATTCGATGCTGCGAATGTTTTGAAGCACCATACTCTCTTAACCTTCTAATCGTGTTCGTTTCGGGTATACTTTGACTGAGTTCAGAGTCTAAATAGACTCAGTGGTGAGAACTCACTATTTAATTGACATATATGTATTTTTTTATATTTATATATTTATATATTTATATTTTTTATATTTTTTTATATTTATTTTATTTTATTTTATTTTATTTTATTTTAGCATTATATAAAGTAATTTAGTACAATATACACTGACTTTTTCTAAAATAACTCGAAAAGTCACGAAGTATCACATTAGTATTTAGAATATTACAAAAACTGTATGAACTTTGAAACTGCTCTGAGTAAAAAAAGATCCAGAGCACGGTTAGAAAGTTAAAATGAATCAATGATTGGTCACTGATATCAGTTACAAGTATAGCACTGAATACTTTCAGTACTATATTAATAATTGCAAATCAGTGTATATTCACTGTTTTCAGTGATATTTGACTGGTTTATTTTAAGAGAGTATCGTGGCTTTTCTTCAAACGCTTCAAAGCGTCTGCAGCGTTCAATGGGTCGCACTCCCTGGTAAGCTTTCTCGGTAACTCACCTCAATGAATAAGGATCCATCTTCTCCGCTTGTCGGCTGGTGCGGTTGTTAGTCGACGAGCGTGTGATTCCCTTCTCTCCTTCTTAATTAGTACTAATCAACTATAGACGTCCCTCTACGAGTGTGTCTTCGTCAACTCTGCCTAACGTTGCACTTGCGACCAGCCAACATTTTATAGCCTGAAATTACGAATGTAATCACTCGTTATTTTTATACAACTTTTGCATAACATAAAGATTTCGAGCAAGGTGATAAGATAAATTCAAGTGGAAGACCATGATAACGTCCAAATAACGAGAAAATTGTTATAAAAACTCACCTTTCGATCAGGATTATATTATTTTATCGTCACCGTAATTTTCTTTCCTGCCTGAAAAAGTGCCAATGCTCGGACACGTATACTGCCCGTCAAAAGTTTCCGTACACCTATAAAATAGAGGAGAATAAAAGAAAAACGGGAGGAATACTAAGCTAATCTATATTTTATCAAATATTTTCTGTAGATATTTCAATTAGTATTTCAAGTAGATATTTCAATTACACATTGAACAAAACTACATTCTAAGTATTATAAACTCCAACAAGAACTTCAACTATCTTCAAAGAATCCGCCTTTTGCCTTGATCACAATATTGACCAGTCTTGGCAGGCGTTCTACAAGACTTTCCAAATAATCTTTTGAGATATTATCCCAGACCTTTTGACGAACTTCCCATAATATCGACACAGACAATTCTTACGCACTTCACGGTCCAATTGCCTTTGAAGAGAAGACAGTTTCTTGTTGAAGTTTATAATACTTAGAATATATTTTTGTTCAAAGTAATTAAAATATCTATTTTAGAAAATATTTGATCAAATATAGATTAATAAAGTATATATTTGATAAAATAAAATATTTGAATATTAGGACTATTAGGAAAATATAAAAAAAATATAGATTAGCTTAATATACCTTTTCTTTTATTCTCCTTTATTTTATAGGTAACTTATACTATTTTATACGGAAACTTTTGACGGGCAGAGCACGTAAATATTCTTATTGTTTTGAACTTTAAATACAAATATTTGAATTTTAAACATAAAAAATATTAAGTATGTATATATATCTAAATATATATATATATACACACATGGAAAAAGAAATTCAGTTGACTTGCAGGTATTCAATTCGAATAGAATTCTGATATCTTCAACCGGAATTCTGTTCGAGTTGATAAGATTCCGATTAATTCGTTCATATCTCTAACCGGATATTTGATTAGTTCTAAGCAAAGTTCTGTTTTTTCCCGTGTACGTATGTTTTGTGTTGAAAGTTCAAATGTCCATACTTGAAGACCAAATCAATAAGAATTCCAGGATTGTCCAGGCGCTTTTACCTCGCTAGTCGCCAGATAGTTGCATTAGATTCCCGAGTAACGAGCCGCGACGCAGGTTAACGTTGCCACACGTCCGTCCTGCGCGCGACATTCGCAACGAAACTATCCAATATCTCGGTCATTGGTGCGCGGCAATTTTGCGGTTAGCTCTGCGTGCGGAACAGTGACTTTCTCTGCCGGGCGCAAGAGCGATTTTTCTCCTTGCGCGCCTCACGAAACGGGCGGGACGGGGCGCGCGGTGCGAAAACTCGCGTTTTCCACCAATTTGCAGGCGAGACTCTCTCGCGCGCTCCTTCGATCTCGCTCGCTCGATCGTTCGGCCGTTTTTCTACGCATTTTGCGCGACTTACGGACGGGAAGCGCGGACGAAACCGCGCGGAGACTTTGGCCGAGATTCGAAGCATTTTTTATTAATTTAGCACAAATTTGAAATATTTTGGTTGGAATTTCGGCTAAAGAAATTTAAAATGAAGAGCTATGCCGATTTTGTTAAAATTTTAATTAAAATTGCCGGATTTCTCTCTCGGTTTGGCTGAGATTCAAACCATTTTTTAGTAATTTAGCACAAATTTGAAATATTTTGGTTGGAAACTCGGCTAAAAAAATTTAGAATGATTCATGTCTCAGCTATGCTGATTTTGCTAAAATTTTAATTAAAATTGCTAGATTTCTGTTGGAATCTCGGCTAAAGAAATTTAGAATGATGACCTATGCCGATTTTGTTAAAATTTTAATTAAAATTGCCAGATTTCTCTCTCGGTTTGGCTGAGATTCGAACCATTTTTTACTAATTTAGCACAGATTTGAAATATTTCGGTTTGAATCTCGGTTAAAGAAATTTAGAATGATTCGTGTCTCAGCTATGCCGATTTTGCTAAAATTTTAATTAAAATTGCCAGATTTCGGTTGGAGTCTCAGCTAAAGAAATTTAGAATGATGAGCTATGCCGATTTTGTTAAAATTTTAATTAAAATTGCCGGATTTCTCTCTCGGTTTGGCTGAGATTCGAACCATTTTTTATTAATTTAGCACAAATTTGAAATATTTCGGTTGGAATCTCGGCTAAAGAAATTTAAAATAATTCGTATCTTAGCTATATCGATTTTGTTAAAATTTTAATTAAGATTGCCAGATTTCGGTTAAAATCTCGGCTAAAGAAATTTGGAATGATTCGTGTCTCAGCTATGCCGATTTTGTTAAAATTATTTAACTATATATTGTATTCAATTTTATTTCTTATGCATTTTTTGTTGCACTTGTTGATGATAGGAGTGAGAAGATTTGCTCTCGCGAGATACATTCACTTGTGAATGGCTCGCGCGAATGGCTCGCGGATATCGCGATTTCGCGTTACGGGACGAGAAATCCGCGTAATCGGAAAATCCGCGAGTGAACATTTTCTCGCGACCCTCGCGAACCTATTCACGACATGCTTATTCGCGAGGAAGGTCACGCCGGCACGACTACACGCGCCGAGAGCGAACGAGCGTTCGCGTGAGCGGCCGGATTGCTTCCTTTTCAACGACTTTTGCACGCGTACGACTGCTGTCAATTCGAGGCGGTTCGTTTCCCCGGCTTCGACGACTAACGATCTCGCGAGATCCCATGAGGAATACGACACGTCCGTCCCTTGCGCACGATCGGCGATTTCATCCAAATTACTCGCGTGCGCGCACATATTCGACTTTCATCCCGCGCGACTCACTTCAATTCTACTATTATACAATGTAGTGGTAATAGTCTTATATGCATGTTACCGCTACGATTATACTACAGAAAATATGGTCGAGGCCATAAATAACTATAATTTAAGCTAGATCATTTGTCTTTCTCTCTCTCTCTCTCTTCTTCTCGCAAATAAACCTATTCAAAAGATACACTCCGATTTCTATCTATTTTGACACAAATGTAGAAGTACAAAAAATATTTAAATCAGGTTTTTTTATTTTGACCCGCTCTGAGTTTTATGGGCAATTTACAGCTTTCTAATATTCTCACTTCTGTCATCAATAAGTGCAACAAAAATGCATAAGAAATAAAATTGAATACAAGATTGAGGCGTTTTTGGTTTGTTGATTATGAATATAAAGTCAAATGTGTAAAATTATTTATATAAATAATAAAATGTTAAAACAAAACATGTA
This sequence comes from Odontomachus brunneus, assembly GCF_010583005.1. Classification (NCBI taxonomy): domain Eukaryota; kingdom Metazoa; phylum Arthropoda; class Insecta; order Hymenoptera; family Formicidae; genus Odontomachus; species Odontomachus brunneus. The sequence continues at coordinate 1,067,175 of NW_022639492.1, read as the reverse complement.
AGAAGTTGAAAAAAATTATTTTTATAAATAATTTCTCGATTTGGCCGAGATTCGAACCACTTTTGACTAATTTAGCACAGATTTGAAATATTTTGGTTGGAACCTCAGTTAAAGAAATTTAGAATAATTCGTGTCTCAGCTATGTCGATTTTGTTAAAATCTTAATTAAGCCAGATTTCGGTTGGAATCTCGGCTAAAGAAATTTAGAATGATTCGTATCTCAACTATGATCGGCTATGCCGATTTTATTAAAATTATTTAATTATATCTTGTATATTTTATTTGCTATGCATTTTTGTTGCACTTGTTGATGATAGGAGTGAGAAGATTAAAAAGCTATAAACTGTTTGTGAAACTCAAAATGGGCTAAAATTAAAAAATATGACCTAAATATTTTTTGTGCTTCTACATTTGTGCCAAATTAGAAAGAAATTAGAGTGTATCTCTTGGGTAGGTTTACTTGTCAATGCAGTAAGATAAAAAATATCTAAAAATTTTTATTTGCGAATTATTATTTTTTTTTAGATATTTTTTTTAGATATACTTTAAATTAAATAGAGATAGATAAAGTTTTAAATATATTTTTTAGATATTTTTCAGATACTTTTTCTCTAAAATAACAGTTGCTCCGACATATAAACGAGCGGGAATGAGATTGACAGCTGCATGAGTCTCATTGACGTGTCGTCGACATTGAACGAATGTCTTGTTAACATTTGAACATTTTAATTAGCTGAGATAGTCGTGCGGCCGTTTGTGCGTGTCACAGGCACAAACAAACGTTTGTCATGTGGTAATTAACGGCTGTAATGTAATGAATTCGATAGTCTAGTCATTCTTGTTACTGATCTTATATAAGCTCACGCGACAGCTTTTGTTTCTAACGAGATTTGACGAGGGGAGAGAAAGAGAGAGAGACAAAAGTAATCCGGCGGTCTTTGTGTCGTTTTCTTCTCTCGTACATAAGAGAGAGTAAAACTCAGACAGAGAGAGGAAAGAATTGCTCGCGGAAAATTTATGCGCGATGTACAAGTAGCGTCCGCTAACGTAACCGTCGCGCAAAACGATTTGTTGCAGGTGGCGATTTCGCGGACGTTGAAATGGATGGTAAAATTCTGCGAATTCCCGGGATAAGTGCCGTAATGCACGCACACACACGCTAATGCAACTTTCCTTCACGATTCAAAGAGCTTCTTCTAGTACGCGAAGGTAGGGAGGCGCTCGATGCGTGAAAGTGACGCTTTTAAGCCGTTTTCCTTGCTCTGTTTCTCCTGTTGTTGAGCGCAAAACATGAAGAATTCGCGAAATAATCATTGACCAGACCGACGTGAGAAAAGAAACAAAAATCAGACCGAGTTTCTCCCAGCTCGAAAACGCCGCGCGTCCAAGCTATTATCCCCGAATCTTAAGTAACGTTACGAAGGTCGAGCCACTCGATACTCTCGTATGTTTATCGACTTTGTGTAAGTCCAACTTCAATGACGTTGGCGCAATCGATCCTAGGCCATTCTACGAGGTTCTCATCGAGAGACAGCGGCGTCATATCGCGGCATAAAGGTTGTAAAAATCGCCTGTTGCGACGAAGGCAAATTGCACAACGTCGTCGTGGCTCGTCAATAATGAGCGCCGACTCCACCAATTGAAGTCGACGCAGCTCGATTTCAATTCACGGCTTTGTGACGATGATTTCTCAAAACTCACGTGGCGATTTATTCTGAAGTTTCTGAAGAAACTTGACAATTTGCAACGCATCGTCGGCTGTGATCGCTGCCGTAAATTCACCCGCGGCGAAAGGCTCAACGAAATTTCAATCGAATTTCCCCTTTTTCTTTTGTTCAAATACAATATCATCCATAAGTTTGGAAATGTAAAAATTAGGACAATCTTGGCAATCTTCATTAAAATTTTAACAAAATCGACATAGCTGAGACACAAGTTATTCTAAATTTCTTTAGCCGAGATTCCAACCAAAAATATTTCAAATTTGTACTAAATTAGTAAAAAATGGTTCGAATCTCAGCCAAACCAAGAGAGAAATCCGGCAATTTTAATTAAAATTTTAACAAAATCGGCATAGCTCATAATTCTAAATTTCTTTAGCCGAGATTCCAACCGAAATCTGGCAATCTTAATTAAAATTTTGACAAAATTGACAGAGCTAAGACACGAATTATTTTAAATTTCTTTAGCCGAGATTCCAACCGAAATATTTCAAATTTGTGCTAAATTAGTAAAAAATGGTTCGAATCTCAGCCAAACCGAGAGAGAAATCCGGCAATTTTAATTAAAATTTTAACAAAATCGGCATAGCTAAGACACGAATTATTTTAAATTTCTTTAGCCGAGATTCCAACCGAAATATTTTAAATCTATGCTAAACTAGTCAAAAATGATTCGAATCTTGGCCAAACCGAGAGAGAAATCCGGTAATTTTAATTAAAATTTTAACAAAAAACTTTAGAAGGTAAAAATAAAGATATTAAAATGGATATTTTATTATAATTCTGTTTCGCGTTTACCTTTACAAGATTGGCATTTATGTTATTTGATAAAGCAAGTTTAAAAATCCATTTTTTGTATTGCTGTGCGATGAAGTTTAATGGAGTCTTGAGCAACCGAAATGAAAATGCTCAATTTTACTTTAATCCTTAGTAATATGGAAATACAAAATTAGAGAACACAAAAATAGAGAAATTTTTTCACAAAATAAATAGTATGGAAAACTTCAATCTTTTATACGAAAGAAACTAAAATTTTCTCAGACTTTTTCTTGCGTTCGTGGCATGTCTCAAATTGAGAAATATATGATAACTGTTAGATATTACATTAGATTTTGAAGATTAGATTTTGACGAATCAACGAGCTTCAGCCTTGGCTTGCATTGTTTCAATTGGTCAAGTTCCAATCTTCAATCGCCAATCGCTAGTGCAATCTAGCCTTTATGAAAACGAAATGAACAAAATGGAAAACTTTCTTTTCAATTTAAGACAAAATTTTTTCTTACAAACGTAAGAAAAAATCTGAGAAAATTTTAATTTCTTCTGTGTAAAAGATTAAAGTTTTCTACACAATTTACATTCTGAAAAAATTTCTCTACAATTTTGTGTTTTCGTATTACTAAGGGTTAAAGTAAAATTGAGCGTTTTGACTTCAGTTGCTCAATTCTCCACTAAACTTCATTGCACAGCAATACAGAAAGTGAATTTTTAAACTTGAAACTTCGCTCTATCAAATAACATAATTACCGATCTTGTAAAGGTAAGCGCGAAACAGAATTATAATAAAATATCCATTTTAATGTCCTTATTTTTATCTGCGTTTCCAAACTTATGGAGGATACTGTACTTCCGCTACTTTTCTTTAAATACGAGTTCTGCTGGAATACGATAACTTGAACCGTTAGAAAACACGTTATAAAAAACGAAAATAATGGAAAATATATAATTGGATAATCGCGCGGAACAAATATCACACTCTTGCCGGTCGAGTAGAATAAAATCGAAGAAGTCGGAGTTCAAATCACCGATACAACTGGATCAGTGGGACTTTGTTCTAGCCGAGTAATGCCGAGTAATTCTAATAGATTGAGCATGAATAAAGATGCAGGTGTGAACACGAGCCGGACACACGTGAGGTAAAAGTCGAGCTGAAGGTGGTGTCACGTTTACAGATAGCTGCGCTTTAAATAAAGACCAATCCCGGATATCTAATCTCGGAAGTCGAAATGCCGTTCGGCGGCATCCAGCTATCGAAGATTCTCTCATTCTATCAAGATTCTACCAAGATTCTATCAAGATTCTAAATTTCTTTAGCCGAGATTCCAATCGAAATCTGGCAATCTTAATTAAAATTTTAACAAAATTGACAGAGCTAAGACACGAATTATTTTAAATTTCTTTAGCCGAGATTCCAACCGAAATATTTCAAATTTGTGCTAAATTAGTAAAAAATGGTTCGAATCTCAGCCAAACCGAGAGAGAAATCCGGCAATTTTAATTAAAATTTTAATAAAATCGGCATAGCTAAGACACGAATTATTTTAAATTTCTTTAGCCGAGATTCCAACCGAAATATTTCAAATTTGTGCTAAATTAGTAAAAAATGGTTCGAATCTCAGCCAAACCGAGAGAGAAATCCGGCAATTTTAATTAAAATTTTAATAAAATCGGCATAGCTAAGACACGAATTATTTTAAATTTCTTTAGCCGAGATTCCAACCGAAATATTTCAAATTTGTGCTAAATTAGTAAAAAATGGTTCGAATCTCAGCCAAACCGAGAGAGAAATCCGGCAATTTTAATTAAAATTTTAATAAAATCGGCATAGCTAAGACACGAATTATTTTAAATTTCTTTAGCCGAGATTCCAACCGAAATATTTCAAATTTGTGCTAAATTAGTAAAAAATGGTTCGAATCTCAGCCAAACCGAGAGAGAAATCCGGCAATTTTAATTAAAATTTTAATAAAATCGGCATAGCTAAGACACGAATTATTTTAAATTTCTTTAGCCGAGATTCCAACCGAAATATTTCAAATTTGTGCTAAATTAGTAAAAAATGGTTCGAATCTCAGCCAAACCGAGAGAGAAATCCGGCAATTTTAATTAAAATTTTAACAAAATCGACATAGCTGAGACACGAATCATTCTAAATTTCTTTAGCCGAGATTCCAACCGAAATATTTTAAATCTATGCTAAACTAGTCAAAAATGGTTCGAATCTTGGCCAAACCGAGAGAGAAATCCGGTAATTTTAATTAAAATTTTAACAAAAAACTTTAGAAGGTAAAAATAAAGATATTAAAATGGATATTTTATTATAATTCTGTTTCGCGTTTACCTTTACAAGATTGGCATTTATGTTATTTGATAAAGCAAGTTTAAAAATCCATTTTTTGTATTGCTGTGCGATGAAGTTTAATGGAGTCTTGAGCAACCGAAATGAAAAATGCTCAATTTTACTTTATCATCGTTGTATCGACGTATGATGAGCTTCTCCCTCAGAATTCTTACTTCGCTAATGTCGTTCGTTACGAGATACGATAAAGTTACGTTACGTTGAACAACAGGCCCTACACAAAGCGAGGGAAGCCTGAGATAGCTCGCGAGTTCAAAGACCGTTTTGGTGGCCGACATCCTGGCGACTTGCTTCCCGCTCGACACGCTCCCCGTGTTTACAAGACCGCGGTAGGATCGATCGATTCGGCGCGATCAACGCCCCGACCGACGCGTCGTCGTCGTTTCCCGAGGCACTGACAGTAAATAAGCCAACAGGTACGCGCGCTGTCAGTGAGTCCTCTGTTTCTCTGGACTGCACTCTCCCTTTGTCTTTTTCCTCTGTCCCTCGTTGAAGTCTAGATCACGTCGCGAAGTACGTCCCGCGATGAGGAAGGTGCGAAAGGTGCGTATTGATCGAAGCGACAGTAACAGGTGACTTCAGGTCGAGACGAGCGAGAAGCCCTCCGCGAAATGACAATAAATAACAAGAGGGAAAACAGCAACGACCGAGTGACTCCCTGACATCGCGAGGAATGACTTGCGATCGCCCTGAATCGAGCAAATTCTCGTTTACAAGCGCGTCGTTTGCACCTGGCCGACTCGCTGAGTGCCCCGAAGGTGCAGCTCGTACATTGTATGTAGATACCGAGGCCGCTTAATGACTGGAGAAGCACTTACGTTTCCAAGCCACCTGTCTGGCCCCGCAAATCGATCTCGTTGGGCGTCGCGAACGTTCACGAAGGGCAAGGCACGAGAGCGAAGCGGCAAGTGAAGCAACTGCGAAGGCTAGGCCAAGCCAAAGCGGAGCAGATCGGAGAGGAGGCTCTCTCGCTCTCTCCTCTCCTCTCCTCCTGTGATGATTCTCGTGGACGGGAAGAGAGCGCGGTCAACGTGACGCGGGCAACGCACGATCGATCGACCGGCCGGCTTAACTCTCGTCGACGTGGTTGCTCTGCTCGGCGCCGCGATCGGTAGACGACTGGCTGAGAGAAAGCCTGGAAACCTCGTCGCCTCTCCTTCTCCTTCTACGTCCGACCTGACTCTCCGTGTGTAATCGCTGTGTGTGCTGTGTGTCACACACTGTGCCCAATGTGGTCGATCTTAAGGGTTGCTAACGTTCGCTCTTCCCCTCGCGCCGCGCATTCATCGATTTTCCCGATTTTGTCCTCCAAATCGCCGCGGCATCTCCTGCGAAGTTCGCCTGAATTCGAAAGGGAAAGGGACACTTTGTCTCCAGTCGTGTGGAAATGCGGACGCGGTGTGTTTCATACTGTACATCATTCGAGCTTCTGTGTTTGCACGTGTTTTGAAATCGCGTGGTCACACGTGTAACCCTGAAATTCACTTATTTACAGGGTGACCAGTGGGAATGTGTTGAAAGTAAACGGTTATTACTTCGCAATAAATGGACCGAATGGAATGAATAAAACGCCATTTTGTAGAGGAAACTTGGCGATTTTATTACCACATATATATAAAAAAGGAATATAGCAATTTAATAATTAAAATATACATTATAAAGAAAGGGACAAAAATTTTTGCTTGCGCGTATGAATTAATGGTGTGTTCTCAAAATATTGGCCATCGGAATCAACACAGAACTGTAATGGTTCTCGAAAACTTTGAAATACAGTATCTAACACAGATATACAGTATCTAACATAGATAATATTAAAAAAATGCTGCGAGAGCACTTTTTAATATTATCTATGTTAGATACTGCATATCTATGTTAGATATTGTATTTCAAAGTTTTCGAAAACGATAATATTAAAAAATACCGCGAGAGCATTTTTTAATATTATCTATCAGCTCTGTGATGTTTTGAGTTTTGTAATATTTGTCTTTAAGGTGACCTCGAAGAAAAAATCACTCGAATTCAAATCGGATAGAAAAATCGGTAGACACTTTAGACTTCCATGAACAAATTTTCTTACTCAGCTGATTTCCTCACCTGATGGACAACATTTTGAAAACATGTACCATTAATTCATACGCGCAAGCAAATTCTTGCTCTTTTTATAAACATATACCTAACACAAAATAATGTAACATGTAAAAAATAGGTACATAACAAAGTCTAATAACAAATAAAGTGATTAAAAAAATGATATAATGATATGTTACAATTAATCATATTCACGTGGAGCAAATTTCCTGATATCATTAATTTTGTAACAGAAAAGTAAAGTTTGTTGTACGAATTATTTTGTAATATAATATTTTGTATGACAATTTTCTTCTTTTACGAAGCGCAAGAACTAAGCGCTCCTTTTTTTACCTTTTTTAATTCATACGCGCAAGCAAATTTTTGTCCTTTTTCTTATAATGTATATTTCAATTATTAAATTACTATATTCCTTTTTTATACATATGGTAATAAAACTGAACAAGTTTCCTCTACAAAGTGGCATTTTATTCATTCCATTCGGCCTATTTGTTGCGAAGTAATAACCGTTTACTTTCGACACATTCCCATTGGTCACCCTGTACTTATTTACTAAAGCAGAGAGAGAGAGAGAGTGAAAATTGAAATTATCCGTCGGCTCCACTGTTAAACGTGACGATTTACAATCACGCTATCTTCTTTTTCTTCCAATATCCGCACAACAGTGGATTTGAGTCCGTGTTTTATTAACGCTCAAGAAAAAGCTTACGTGTATGAGAGAGACACGTATTACATACGAAACGCGACGATTCTACTCGAAATCAACTCATCCAGCTTGTAGGTGATTTTCTGAACGGTCATTCACCTGGAGGGTATCGGGACATACGCGGAACGGGATCTCCAGTTCACCCCAGCGTTGGAATCTTTGTCCCGTGATCCGCTGAGATTTTGTATACAGAGAAAATATCGTGAGAAAAATACTAAACGAAATTCCTACGAATCGTACGCAGAATTATGATCAAAACTGTGCTAAATATTTGCTGAAAAATGTTGCATGCATTTAACTTTTCAGTATAAAATTATTGTAATTATACGTATACTTGAATGTTTTTTGTATCGCATCAAATTTACTATTTTTATAATAATTTGTACTGCAATTTACTGCAAAAGTATTGCAATTTTAATATAGTACAGCTTTACAAAAAGATTGGAAAAAGAGATCTAATTGTGACGTTATTTTTCCTTCAATATTTTCTTTGTATAAGTTGAAATCTCCCTCGTGGTGAGATCATTCAACGTCCAACTCATCTCCGCGGTTGAAGGTCGAATCGTAACTCCAAGTTACAATTTAAGGGGCACATGTACTTTTATCACGTGTAAGATAGGAATACAATAGATAAGTAGGAATAGATAGGAATACAAAATAGAACGATTTAAGACACAAAGGCATTATAAATTAACTTAAAATATAAATAAGATATCCAGTGTACATTTAAAACGACCTCAGGACGTTATTTTTATGGAGATTTCGTGACTGAAATTAATGTCGATCGACTTTAATTAATTTCTCCACCCTCAAAGCAACGAGCAAATAAGATTACATGATAATTTCCTCTGCCAGGAATATCCTCCTTTTCCCAACTACAAAGCACAAACAATTCGACAAACGACCGTTGACCAACGCTCTACAAAGCTACGCATCGTGCCGTTATCGTACGTATCGATCCATTAAAACCTCGATGACTCACGTTCAATCGTTCTACCTTCCCTACTAGAAGCAGACGCGCTCAGCTGCTCGCTACCATTACCTATAAACCGCCGTTATCTCTAATCCGACACTTAAGGCTTCAAGGGGTAAAGAAAAAAACAAAATTGAGAGAAAAAGAAGAAACGCAGGAACGGGCGGAACAAGTTTCCACTGAATCAGCTGTGCGAGCAGCCGGATATCGCGTGCTATTCCAAGATCCATTGTGGTCATACATGAGAACGCCGTTAATGGCGCGTCTAATTGGCCTTAAACGGCACGACGCATTACATAAGAATGCAAACTTTAGTATCTCGCACGACTTCTTTTTCTTTACACGCGAGATAGACGAGATATCGCGTGTCCCGTGGACGAGTTTAATCTCGTTTGCTTTTGCGCGGGCAATCTTCCTCGCGAATTATCGAAGGGACAGCCGGCGGCGATCGTCGCCGCAAATTCAGCCGCGACTCGTGTCAGCCTCGTGTCGATCGTTGCGGCACGCGAAAAGATAAGAGTTTAGCGTGCATTAAATCACGCGGTGTTTAAGGAACTGTCGCGCTCTCCGGAGATGTTTGAAGGTGCCCGCTCGTTACGTATCGCTATTGACATTTCGTGTTTCGTCGCGCTGAAGCCAGCGCGGGTGCTCGATGAAAACGAAGCGGATAAGGTCGTCCTTATGCGCGTGAGACGTGATCGGTGACGCGACCCGGGAATTTTCTGGATCCTGTCACGAGAATCGACCGGGCGCTCGTAATTTACAATCGTTTCTCGAGTTCAATTGTTCACTTGACCCGGCTTCATTGGTGCCTGACGGATCGCCATTGCAACGGATCGTGTTTGCGATTAATGCGTCGAAACAAAACAATTTCTGACTCAATGGACGCCAACGACGCTTTATCGTCTGTCTAAGACTAGACAGATAAAAATTACTTCTCCCGACGACATTCAAGAAAATCTTTGGCCGCGCAATTAATTAATAAAAAGAAATAAAAAGCTGCGGAAAACTGAATGAGAGAAGCGAACAGCTGTGTTCATTTTTACATATTAATTGGAATTATGTCTTAAATTAATTGATTTATTAAGTTATTTGCAATTTTATCGCTAATTTGCTGACTTCATTAATAATAACCAACAACATTTAAAAGAGTGTTCTAGTATGAAGACCCGTTTTCAAGACCTGATTTTTGGGAATTAATTTTAAACAAATGGTTAAACCTACAGAGCTAATGTTTTATACTGACATTTATTCATCTTCGAAGAAACACCTTAAATTTTGCCAAAGCTTTTTATTCAAAATTGGAGAAAATACAAGTAGACGAAACAGATTACGCCATCTTCCATTGGTGTGTTGATTGCCGCCGTCCTCGTCGTCTGAAATAAACGAATTTACTTTTACTTTATTCTTTATGAACGTGGCTATCGTTCGAACTAGAATCTTTTTGATATCTTTAAAATTACTATTTTTGCGGACTGCGAAAAGTTAGAATTTTTTAGTAAAAATCAGCCTATTATTTTTCATGCGCCGCCATTTTGTCAATTTTTCTTCAAATTATTTAATTCTAGCTCGGGTGATAGCCACATTCATAAAGAACAAAATAAGAACAAATTTGTTTATCTCAGATGACGAGGATGGCGGCAATCAACATATCCGATGGAAAATTATTTTACAGCGTGATCTGTTTCGTCCACTTGTATTTTCTCCAATTTTGAATAAAAGCTTTGATAAAATTTGAGATGTTTTTTCAAAGACGAATAAATGTCAGTGCAAAACATTAATTTTTTAGGTTTAACCATTTACTTAAAATTAATTCCCAAAAATCGCCTTGAAAACGAGTCTTCATCCTAGAATATCTCCTTAACACATTAATCGCACTCATTATATGTATGTGTATTATATATATATTATTATATATATTTACATATACCATATGGACTTATTTATTTTATTTTTGCGTAAATAGTTAATACATTTATTTATTAGTCCTGGATTTTGCATGCTAGAAAATTTCGCTATTTAATAATCCGTCACTAAAGTTGTCAATAAAAATATGTAAAATGTAGGTAATAATTATGCAATTTCACAAAAATATTGAATATACTTCGTTGCAGGTATGTATATATAACAATAAAACGTCAATCAATAGTATATATATATATATATATCAGTTGTAAATTTGTTTAGCTAATATTTTATTACACACTGAACGTCCAGGTATTTGTATAAGATATCTGAAAATAGCCGAGATAATGTCTTATTCAATTACCTCTGAATTCCTTAACGATTTTTTTTATCAGTAGAAAATTTACGATCTTTAATAATCCCATATAACATAATGTCTAAAATCAAGACATAAGACGCCTTAAAGACATTTATACGTAAATCGTCGAAGGACATCTTAAAGATGATCTTTAAGTCGTCTTATGTCCCGACATTATGTTGTCTGGGATACCTCGTCGGTAACATTTTGCAGCACGCAAAACGATATTTAAAGCGTGCTTCAAAGTTTATCGTGCATTAAATTACCGTTGCATGGTATTTGAGGACTTTGCGCTCACTGAAATATATACTACCTGAGCCCATATTTTTGAAATTTTTACGTATATGTAATTTTCATTGCGCAGCTATTTTATGGTATGATTAAACCTACGCAGTAAAAGTTATGTATACGCAACTATTTCAAGAATAAGAGCCCTGGAACGCGCGTTGCCTCTTGACGTACGAGATGAGAGAGAGGTTCTTTATTTCCTCTCTTATCCTTGTCTGGTTTATAGTATAGTCGAGAGTGGAGAAAATGTGATACAATTTAAGTTAAAAGTTAGAAATAATATGAAAAGTAGTGAGCACTGAATGGCAATGACTTAAGCTTATGAACGAAAGTTTAAGATATAAAAAAATATATATTTTTTTTCTCATTTATTAGTATTCACTTCCCATACAGCACAAAAGTTTCAAAAAGCTTCCGGAAAGGTTTCAGAAACATTGAATCTTTCTGAGACTTTTCTAAAATCTTTCTGAAATCTTTTTCAAACTTTTATGCTGTATGAGTTATCGACCCAATAAAAAATTTTTCATACATAATTATGTAAAGTCATATAAAATTATATGTAATTTTACATTATTATATATAATTATGAATGAAAAATTTTTCATTCATAATTATATATAATAATGTAAAATTACATATAATTTTATATGACTTTACATAATTATGTATGAAATTTGTCCATACATGTTAATACATATTACTTATATATATAATCATGTATAATCATGTATAATTCTATCTATAATTTCATATATAATTTTACATAATTATGCATACAATTATATGTAATTATATATATGATTATACATAACTGTGTATAATTATATATAATTTTATATGATTATATATAATTATACATAATTATGTATGGACAAATTTTATATATAATTATGCATGAAAAATTTTTCATCGAGGATTTATTATTAAGAAAAATAAAGCAAAGATGGTTCCTAATTCAGAGATTCAGCTTATGTTTAGAAATCAGCCGACTTAGCTTTTGGTTCAGACTGTACTAGACAAAGACAGACCGCGGTTCGAGACCTACAAGCATGCTCTCTCTCATCCCGCAACACTCAAGAGGTAGCGCGCGTTACAGGTAGTATATATTTCGGAGACGTTTATCATCTGACCACGTGTTATCCAATGAGTAGTGCAACCCTACCTTTACCACGATCAGTAAGTAGGTGTGCTGCGTTTCCATCTCGAATTTCGAGAGCACCACACGTCTGGGTTCTCCTCTTCGACACGAGGCAAGATGGTGGTCTGGAGCAGTCTTTGCCGTGCAGCTGGTCAAAAATTGCTGCAAAACGGCGCTTTTCGAGCATCATTAGTGAACAAGGGTGATTATACGCATGACTAAATACAGTTTCGTCGTTAAGCAAGTGCTTCTTGTTCTGTCAATGAGCTACTGTCAGGATGCGCTAGTGTTTTGTTACGCAACAACTACCGCACAGTGTCTTGCACAGGCATACGACTTCGTGTGTTCCGTATAGTAGGATGAAGGATCCTACATTTGTCAGAGTACAGATGCGCTCATTGACAATAATTGGCACGTTAGTGTCGGCTGACACTCGAAAATCGATCGACCAGGCCATTGATTCATGTTGCATATAGCAACGCGAGTCTCAGACATGTTTTCCTGTCTTTCCAGAGCTAGCAAGATGCATGTCCGAGAAACGTCTAATGGTGATACAGCCGAGTCGCTTTCAATGGCACAAAACGAAAGACTGGTTCCACTTCTACTTTCTGCTGGGTTTCATTCCTGTTATCAGTGGGATCTTCTTAATTAATGTCTTCATTGGACCTGCTACACTCGAACCAATCCCGGAGGGTTACGTGCCTAAAGAATGGGAGTACCATCGGGTAAGATATTTATCCTGACGACGGAATCTTTCTTTTCTGGAAAGTTCAGGCATTTATGTGGATCAGCAGCAGCCATGTGCGAGGCATCCGTGAAGTCAGGACGGTGATCAGCTCTTATCTTTTCGTTTCAGCATCCCATCAAGAGATTCTTTCAACGCTACCTGTTCCCATCACCTCAGCAGGAATACGAGAAATATTTGCACCATATATACCATGAGAATCAGGTTAGACAAGTTCGAATGCTCGAGCACCGGGTAGAAGAAGCGATGGCCCAATATCGCGACTTCAGAGGTCCTTACTTCAAAGAGTACTACGGCTCCAAGTATCTGTACTCATACAAACAGAAAAAAGAGGAACAGGATTCGATGCAGTAAAATTCTTAGAGTGGAATCCATCATTTTACTTTGTGAGAACTGTTTTGAATGAGAGAACACCACAAAGGTGACAAGATTACTCTATCAAGTGTAGATCATATTTGTTTTAGAATTTAATTAACTTGTACTGCCGCAGTAAGTCGCAGTTTCAAATCTCTGCCGATAGATATACACATATATCGCATTGTACATATATATATAGCTGACGAAATAAAGAGTTGGCGAGAAGTTTTTCTGAAAGAGAGGTGCGACACATTGTGATGTGTGTTTAGCCCATTCTACACGCAAAAAAATGACTTATAGCGAATTCGGTAGCTTGCACTAGTGCGCACTGAGTGCGCATTAAGGCTTGTTTACAGTACATTCTTATATTTAAGATCATGTCTTAAATATATATTTAAAGACATTTTAACTAATAAAATGATTCGTACGGATGTTATACATATCATATTATGATTAAAAATATTTGAGAATTTATTTGAGAATTATTTAAGACAATCTTTAAATATAATAACATACTATGAATAAGCCTTAGTGCGCACTCAGTGCACACTAGTGCAAGCAACCGAATTCGCTATTAGTAATATCAGTTAAACCACGGTAGCTGATTCAAACTTAGTCAAAAGGATAATCATTTAGCTGTCACTGTTAAGAATTGGCTATGACAGTTAAGATACATTCACTATGAAATACAAACATAGGTGACATTAAAAATGCACATTATTTCAAGTAGCTAAGAAAATGGCAGTTATTCCTAAATTTCCTATATTAAAGAAATTTATATTAAAGATTTATTTCTTATATTAAAGAAGTTTTCCGTACAGCTACAATCATTTGTTACAATCATTTCTAGCAGCTAATATTTCTCGCTGTAGCGCCTAAGTTTACAGCAAATAAATTTAGCTTCGGTAGACATTAGCTGTCTCTATTTCAATGACACATCTTATCTGCCACAGCTATTTTCTAGCTCTGGAAGCTAGTTCTTTTTTTGCAATGCCCTTGTCCACAACCTTGCTTTAATTCTTAAGCCGTAAAAAATTGACCAACCGCAGTTGATTATTTTTAAAATATTGTGAATTACTTTTAAATGGCTGTGATTAGTCAATTTGTTACGGCTTAAAAATTAAAGCAATTGAAGTAAGAAATTGATCAATCGCAGTCGAATGTCAAAAGAATAATCAACTATGATTGATCAATTTCTTATTCTTACTTCCTATTTTTTTACTGCTGGCTTACTGTCATTATAGAATGGACTTTTCATCCACGTCTTACCGTTACCACGGCCGATCATCTCCCGACGCTCGTTCACGGTAAAACGCATCATGCAGAGGACGTCGGTAAATTCACCACTGAAATATATGGACGAGTTTTTTAATTCATCGATGAATTAAAAAACTCGCTCATATACTAGCTGGAACGCGCGCTACCTTTTGAGTGTTGCGGGATGAGAGAGAGCATGTTTGTAAGTCTAGAACAGCGCTCTGTCTTTGTCTAATATAGTCTGAACCAAAAGTTAAGTAGGCTGATTTCTAAACATAAGCTGAATCTCTGAATTAGGAACCATCTTTGCTTTATTTTTCTTAATAACAAGTCGATAAGTGAATACTGAGATAATAAGTGAGAAAAAATATGTATATTTTTTTTATATCTTAAAATTTCGTCCATAAGTTTAAGTTATTGCCATTCAGTGGTCACTGCTTTTCATATATCTCTAACTTTTAACTTGGATTGTATCACATTCTCCCCACTCTCGACTATACTGTGAACCAGACTAGGATAAGAGAGGAAACAGGGAACCTCTCTCTCATCCCGCACGCCTCAAGAGGCAGCGCGCGTTCCAGGTAATATATATTTCAGTGTCGCGGACTACGTTCAATTCGTCGTCGCCATGCTAAGCGCGATTTATCACAGGCATACGTACACGCGTGGTAATTAACGCGTGAGATTGTCGAGACTGTACCTCTTCGCGAATAATTACAGAAAAATATGCAAATTGTTTCTCACAGCGATTTCTTCGACGCCAATTTACGGTTAACCGCGACCACTAGTGACTTATCTTTCGGATCCGGATCGCGCCTCGTAAGCGGAACTTATGAGACGAGCACTGACGATGGACCAATTGACACTCGTTTTATTATATTACAATTTCAGTCAGTTTGACAGGAAACATTGCGAGGAAAAAAGTACCATTCTAATATAATTTTTAGTACAGTACTTTCTCCGCGAGTATGCCTGATCTTTGCTGTTATTCCCGGACATTTCGCGCCGAACGACAGAACGCCCTACTGAAAAATTTCTATTGAGATCACAATTGAATTCCCAATTGAATTCTCAATTAAATTCTCAATTGAATTCTCAGTTGAGGTTTCCGCAAAATTTCGCATGTAAGATCTCAATTGAGATATTTGTATCTGATGGAAATAATTCATTGAAAATATAATGAACTTTTGCTGAAATATGTTTGAAAAGCATTCACAATTTTGACCCAATTTCATTAAAATTTCATTATAATTTCATTAATATTTCGATAATATTTTATTAAGAGAGTAGAAAAATTCAGTGAAAAATTATTATTAATTAAAATATTTAGAAAAGTATAATGAAGTATTATTTTGTCTAAATAATAAAGAAAAACTGGCATTTTATATTTTGTGTCGTTTCGTTTATTCGT